>NC_140579.1:802710145-803095145 GCF_964204655.1 Triturus cristatus | reverse complement strand
AGGGCGAACAAAGCAAACACAAGGAGATGATGGACAGAGTGCTGAACCCTTTCAATCATTCACTCCCAGTCACTGATCTGGGTTGAATCCATCATCTTTCTTAAGCTCACTTCGCCACCCCAGTTCAGACCCAGTCATATGCAAATCAGTCTTGACCCTGTGCCTCATGGCACCTCCTGGTGTTTCAAGTCAAAACAGAGCTTGTGTTTAATTACAGGAATGCTCGAGTCCCCACAGAGATTATATGTTTTTATAGTAGTGTTCAAGTCCCCACAAAGATAGTGTTTTATTATAGTTTTTTTCAAGCCCCCACAAAGATAGTGTGTTATTATAGCGATGTTTAAGTCCCCACAGAGATAGTGCATGAAGATGGTTGTGTTTAAGTCCTAATTAAAATAGGGCCCGATTTTCTACTTTTCAGTTTCACAAATGTAAACCTAGAAAAAAGAAGTCTAACTTTACTACTTTTCAGTATTCACAAAGCCCCATACAGAGAATGCTACGCTGATGATGCTCAAGCCAAAACCAAGCTTGCGTGTAATACAGGAATGCTCAAGTCCCCACAGAGTTGGTATGTGACTATAGTATTACCACGGTTGCCAAAGAGAATATGTGTGATTATAGACATGCCCAGGTCCCCACAGAGATAGTGTGTGATTATAGACATGCACAGGTTACCACAGATATAGTGTGTGATTTTAGAGAAGTTTAGGTCACCACAGAGATAGTGTGTGATTATAGACATGCACAGAACCTCACAGAGATAGTGTGTGATTATAGACATGCACAGGTCCCCACAGATATAGTGTGTGATTTTAGAGATGTTGAGGTCCCCACAGAGATAGTGTGTGATTATAGACATGCACAGGTCCTCACAGATATAGTGTGTTAATTTAAGAGATGTTGAGGTCCCCAAAGAGATAGTGTGTGATTATAGACATGCACAGGTCCTCACAGAGATAGTGTGTGATTATAGACCTGCACAGTTCCCCACATATATAGAGGCAGATTTATGAGCCCCTTGCGCCACTTTTGCGTCACTTTTCCCATGTTAAAAGTGACGCAAAAGTGGCACAAGGGGCTCATAAATCTGCCCCATAGTGTGATTTTAGAGATGTTGAGGTCCCCAAAGAGATAGTGTGTGATTATAGACATGCACAGGTCCCCACAGATATAGTGTGTGATTTTAGAGATGGTGAGGTCCCCACAGAGATAGTGTGTGATTATAGACATGCACAGGTCCCCATAGATATAGTGTGTGATTTTAGAGATGTTGAGGTCCCCACAGAGATAGTGTGTGATTAGGTCTTTTTTGAAGCTGAGGTAGGAGGGGTTGCAACGTAGAACTTTAGGGAGTGAATTCCAGATGAATTCCAGATGGTGGGCGCATTACCGGAGAAAGAGCAAGATTGTGAAGATTTCTTGTTTAACAAGGGAGTGACAAGAATGAGAGCATTGGTGCTCCTCAATTCTCTAGAGCAGCCCGCTTTATGGAGTTTATCTGAGAGATACAATGGGGTGTGTTGATGAAGGGCTTTATGCATAATGTAGGCGGTCTTGTAGGTGGATCTGCCTTCTATGGGAAGCCAATTGAGACCTTTGAGGGCGGAGGAGATGTGGTCAAACCACTTACAATCAGTAATGAGTCAATTCAATATTACTTTATTTCGATTTAAATTTATAAATCATAAAAAGCATACAATAAAAGACAATCAATAAGATACAATTCTTTAAAAGTTATTAAAACGGGAGAAGTAAAAAAGAAAAAAAAAAGAAAAAATCTTTCCAGAATAAAAAGGAGTGCTTTAGAATAATCGAGCATTCAGTGAACATAGCTAAAAAAAAGTTTAAAATTTACACAATTATATCATTAGATAAAATCAATGATTCTTTAATCTAAAGTCTTTCGATGGTAAACAATAGACTTCAAGAAGCTGGCTACTGTAAATGTCAGTAAATCTCCTTCCAACATCTGCAGGAACAGAAATGCTGGGCGACATTGCCTGAGTCCTAGACTCCTCAAAATAGGAACAAGTAATTTTTTCCTGCTTTCAGCAAAGAATTTACAGAAAAGAATAGTATGCATAGTTGATTGTGCAGATATAAGGTCACAGGGGCAAACCGGTAGATTTTTTACCCAATTATTCTGAACTGGGAAGGCTATTATTCGGTGAAAAATATTCATCCTGAGTTTTACCAATAAATAGCGTTCATGATTTGTCATATTTAGGGTCAGATATGGCTGCAGGGTTGGGACCAGTTGGATCATTAGGCTATGGGTGACAGATGGTTTAGTAGCTTCACTCAATAGCCTCAACTCCTCCAGATGGGCGAGTGCTTTGGTTTTTAAAGTTTTTCTTGACACCTCACATATTGACGAGGGATTATAGAAATACTTGTCCCAGCCCAAATCATGGAGGAAAGTTGCAATGTACCTCAGCCACTTAGACCTATGAGCGTTATCCAGGTTTAAGCAGTCCGAGAGAAGTGATTGGGAGAGGGTCGCTTTATCTGAAGTCCATATTTTACGCCAAAGCAAGAGAGGCTCCACTTTTGCTAGGTCCACCAGATATACAAGTCCCAATTCTAGATGGCAAGCAAAAGTGCTCGTACTTCTCGGTACTGAGAGAAGAGACCTCAAAAAACAGTTTTCGACTTTCTGGATGATATCTAAGTTCACAAAGCCCCATAGGCCAGCCCCGTATAAGGCCACTGACAAGCATTTGGCTTTATAGATCTGGATGATTTCATTTGGGGCTCTATTGCCCAATTTCCTAATAAAGTTAAAAAGGGCTGTGACTGTTCTTAAAAAAAGTAATCTTCGAGTTTCCACTGCTGCTTTCCATGATAATTTGTTGTCTATTATTATGCCCAGGTAGGAATAAGTGTGGGTAGTAGCTATCTTTTGGTCGTTCAAATAAATACCCCTCATTTTATTAGCATTTGTACGGGAAGAGTTTGACCTCATGACAAAAGTTTTAGTTATGTTTATCCTGAGGTCAAGGCTTGCCATGAACGTGGAATATCTACTCAGATTTTTTTGTAGTTCGCAGGGAGTACGTGCCAATATAACCGAGTCATCTGCATAAAGTAATGCAGGTATTGGGCGTTTACATATCGTTGGGAGGTCCTGGGAACCCTTCAGCATTTCCTTCTCCAGTGCATTGGTATATAATGTGAAAAGAAGAGGGGCAAGGACGCATCCTTGTCTAACTCCTTTTTCTACTGGAAAAGGATCAGTCAGTTCCCCCCCCACCCCATAACGAACACGAGCAGAAGCCTTTGCATAAAGTTCTCTAACATATGTGAGTAAGTTCAGGGGGACCCCCATGTCAGCCAATATTACCCATAATTTGGAATGGGAGACACAGTCAAACGCGGCTGTCAAGTCCACGTAAACCATATATAGGTCACCCTTTTTAATGTGGACATATTTGTCGATCAAAAGAGAGAGATTAAGGGCCTGCTCGGTTGTGCCCATGCCCTGACGAAACCCATATTGTAAATCAGAGATGACCCTACCTTCGACAGCCCAATGACTCTCCCTGCCATCTTGCCCAAGGAGTCTAACAAGGATATTGGGCGATAGCAGGATACAGAGTCCCGATCACCCTTTTTGAAGATTGGGACTAGTATAGATTTTGATCAGGATGGTAGTAAACCCATCTTGCAGGTAGCGTTCAGAACTCTGGTTAAAATAGGGGTCCACAAGGCCATTTGATCTTTAAATAGATCGATAGGGACTCCGTCTGGGCCAGGTGCTTTCCCATTTTTGCTTGCGTTCAGGGCCGAAGTGATTTGTTCCAAAGAGAAATGAAGGTCAATAGGGTAGATTAGAGATGATTCTTCTAATGTTTTAGAGTTCAGGCTGTGTGAATGCAACGCTTCAGGTAACTCTTTATCTACCGAAAAAATATTAGAAAAGTGCCGGACCCATTCCTTTTCCTCAATGGCTACATCTAGTTTAGCATGATGTGTGTTATCAAAAAAAGGAGACTTTACTATTTGCCAAAAAGCTGTCATATTTTTTTGGGAGCAAGATTCGTGTAATTGTTCCCAAAGCTGAGTTTTTAGTTCTTTTTTCCTGGTTTTTAGGGTTTGGTTATAGACTTTCCTGAGAATTACTATCTCTTGTGGGGACCTTGTTGTTTTTCTCAGTGCCGATTTTAAGTTGGAATATGCGGATGTGCAATCATGATTGAACCAGCCTTTTTGTTTATTTGAGGCGTGTGCTCTTTTTACCCACAATGCTTCATTGATTGCCACAACAATCAGTTCGAAGCTTGTAATTACCTCCGAATTGCTAGAATGTGGATTAAGACAGGTCATGATCGGTGAGTTAGCGTTTGTAATCACTTGTTTAGTCAACTCCATGGGCACTACATTTCCCCATTTGAGGGCATAACCATTTAATCTAGAAAGTGCTAGGTTATTTTGTGAAAGGATGGTTCCCATACCTCTCTTTGGCCTATGAGCCAGGGGGAGGGAAATGCTAAGGGGATAGTGGTCACTTAGCAAGACTTGGGGCCTCATGTAGGTAGCATACCAGTTACCACTTCTTAAATACCGAACGTTACCGAATCGGTATTTAAGAAGTGGTAACTCGTATGTAGGTAATGAGTCGGTAATTTTTACCGATTCGTTACAATTCGGTAATTACCGAATCGGTATTTACCGATTCGGTAATGAGGCATACCTTCCCATTGAGGGGAAGGTATGCCTCATTACCGAATCGGTAAATACCGATTCGGTAATGGTGGAGAACATGCAAGGGTGGCAGGGTGTCACATTGACACCCTGTTGCACCCCTGATTCGGCCATGTGTGCACATGTGGCACACATACATGCCCTAAGGGCATGTATGTCTGCCACATTGCACACTGCTAAGCGCTGAAAAATGCTTATACACATACATTAATTATTTACCACCAACTATTAGTTGGTGGTAAATACCGACTCCTAAACACACCCACACACTCCCCCCTACATCTCATTTTTGGATTCGGAATTTACCGAATCGGTATAATTACCGAATCGGAAAAATTACCGATTCGGTAACATTACCGATTCGGTAATTTTCCCGATTCGGTAATTTTACCGATTCGGTAAATTCCGAATCCAAAAATTGTCCCCCTACATACCAATAGCCAAAATACCGGTCGGTAACGGTATAATTACCGAAAATCGGCCGTTACCGACCGGTATTTGGCGACCTACATGAGGCCCTAGGTGTCTAATAAAGGCAACGTCTTCAGTCCTCTCCGCGTTTGAAACCAAGATGTAATCTATGGTTGTTGAACAACCTCTCCCAAAAAAAGTAGGAGCCAAGGTTTGATTCTTTTTGGTCCTAGAATTTGCCTGAACCAAATCTAGATCGAATAAAATTTCGTTTAAGTAGTTGCCCAGAGTTGAGTGTCTAAAATGGGAAATGGAATTGTCAAATTCGTCCACTATGCCGCATATGTTCCCGTTTGGGGTATGATGGCATGGACCTAAGTTAAAATCCCCCCCCAAACAATCACCGCGTCACTTGTTTTTTTTGTTATTCTAGTTTTTAAAGTAGTCCGTATCTGAGATACCACAGAGATTGTTTCGGGCTCTGGGAGGTTGTTATAAAAATTCACTATAATAAATCTGTCCCCATCATAGAAGGTCAATTCAAGAATCTGGGCGTGTAAATCGAGACTCATGGGGACTATTTTCTTTATGTTTAGGAGGTTAGAGATGTAAATTGATAAACCTCCTTTCGCTCTACCTGAGGCAGAGGGTTGAGCTGAAGAGAAAAAGGTTTTATAGCCTACCATGTGTATTGGTTCAACAGTCCAGGTCTCCTGGAGTGCCAGAATGTCGAATGTAGGGGCAAAATTAATCCACATATCGTTATTAACCTTAGAACGTTGACCTGCTACGTTCCAATACAGGAACGTTATATGAGGACTTATCTCATCTCCTTGACCTGTTTTAGAAATAAAAGTATGAGAGTTTTTAGAATTATATTCTGTATTTGGAGTGGGATTAATTTTTTCCACGGATGCGTGGTTAAATGAAAAATCCGTGGATACTAAGGGAGTCTGGACGTGAGTTGAAATGGCATCCTGGGGCATAGGTATATTAGGATTAAAGATTGTATTTTCCTCCACGATACTGGGGGAAACCTTTTGTAATCTATTAGTGTTAGTGATTTCTGCCCCATGTGACTTCAGTCAGTCCACTCCTTCCAGGTCTATGAATTCAGCATATCGATTGTGGAAGGGTAAAGTGTGGTCGCCCTGATTTGGGCGAGGAGGGTGAAAACAATGGTTCTGGGATTGGTGAGGAAATCTTGAGTGATCTAATGTTTGATGAAATGAAGTGACACAAGGATTTTTCTGTAAATGAAATGATGGAATGTGCTGATTATAGTTCTCTATGAGGGGCCTATTGGAGTTTGTCCTATATTGGTAATAAGAGTTAGAATAATCTCCTAGGTCTAATAAGGAGGGCCTTGGGCAGTAATCTGGATATTGTAAGGTATGCATATCTCGATTGCTTTGTTGGTTATAGGGGGGCCTGAAATAGGGATCCTGGCGCTGGAACAAGGGGCTAGTGCACCTATCCAAGCTTTGGGTTAGATGACTTATGTTGTTTTTAACCGGAAAATGTGCTCTAGGATAGAAATAGGTCAGGTCGTGTACCTTTATTAAATTGTAATCATTGAAAGAGGAGTAAGTTAAGATATGTTTTACAGCTCTTTTGTCTCTAAAATTAATTGTTATGATGTCACCCTTGATATCTTTTCTCCTACTTCCTAGCCAAGAGAGACGCCTAACAAGAAGGATTTCCCCATTGATCTCTGGAGGTAGAGGGCATTTTTGGCCAAGCCAAAACATAACTTTATTTTTTAGTTGGGAGTGGCCTTCACTTTTCCCATCCTCTAAGGGAGGGACTCCAGTTAGGACCACTACCAGAGGAACAGCTTCCGGAGGAAGGTCAACATTACAGTGTGGTTGAATAGGTGACCTTGTCAAATCTTGATGGTCGGTATTTATTTCTGTGGGTTGCTTCAATTTTTGTTGGGATTTGAGTTTCGAAGCCACCTCCGGCTCCAAGTCTTTGAGGGGTTCATCACTACGTGTCTTTCGAGAAGGCAACGTATGCTGGATGTTTAGTTTTGGCGGGCTAATCACTCTAGTAGTTGGACCCTCTTGGTCAGTGTTGGATGTTGGCGATGGGCTCATTAAAGGGACTAATTGAGGCTTAACTATGTCCTTGGTTCCCTTTTTAATCTCCTCAAGTTTTTTTTCTAAATTCTCCAGTTGAGACACTATAACTTAATTTTTCTGTTAATGGTAAGATAAGGGATCTGATCATTATCCCAAAATTCTCCAATAATACGTGGTTTATTATTTCACTTTGTGAGTTATATGTATCGAGTGTAAGAACTTTATTTGCAGAGTTACTTAGTTTAGTAGTTAATATGTTGCTTTTGGGCTTTGATTTTTTCAATAGAGAGCTCTTCTTTTTCCTTTTTTTTGGTATGGGGTCTTGTGCTCGAGGGGTTACCAGAATGCTAGGTTCGCTTTGCTGAATTAACTCTACAGATGGTAAACGAGCCCTCAGAACAGCTTTTTCAAGTGAAGTCTTATTCAATAAGGGAGATGAAATTTTGTCATTTACTGAGTCTAGGGGAGGAGTGATGTCCCTAAGAAGTAAGGGTATACCATCTCCGAAGGAGACATCAAAACCATCTCTATCATATGGGGTAATGCATTGTAAGGAGGACATTTCCTGTGAGGGAAGATCAAGTAAGCGACTATTTTTTGCGTGTTCTACAGAGCGACGTCTTTCCGCCCGTAAATCCTCTAGAGCTATAGCCCTATCGATTTCTGTAATAGGTCTAATGACAAAATTGTCCAATGTCCCACATTTAGTAGATCCTCTCCCAAGAGGCTTGTCTTTTGGTCCAGGCATACTCATGATTGGTTATTTTTTTTTTTTTTTAAACAAACAGTACGTCTACCAGTGTGGTATTAGGACCAGTGCATACAGTTTAAGTGCTATTTATCAACTTTAACAAATGCATCAACGCTACAGGGTGTTTTTGTCAGGTAGTCCACTTATGGGATATTATAGGCTTTGATACACACACGGGAAATCCTATTTGCGACGTACGGGCCGTGGCCCAGTCCAGTCCTCTGAGGGCCACAGAGGGCCCGCCGTCCGCGCGCGGTCCCGCGACGCGGGGAATGACGCAGATTTTATGCGCCTCCGTGCGCTGGTCTGATGACGCTGTGCCTGTCCTGGGAAATCTGGGAGCTGTAGTCCGGTTTTTCCTTCACACCACACTGCGGCCGCGAAATCCTGAGCGCAGCGGCGGGAGTGAGGAGATACATGTGCTGCCAGAGATTAGCATGGGGCAAAGTCTAAAGGTCGGTCCATGGGCAGCCAAGGGCAACAACAAGGAGACACCCAGTGAGATCCTCGTACTCTGTAGGCAAACGGTGATGAAAATAACAGGGATGCGCTCTCCACGCACTCCCACGCTTCAAGTTATGTGAGCAAGTTGGAGGAAGTGAAAATTATCCAAGCGCTATCATAAGCGCGTTTCTGCCCACAATGATTCGAACCAAGCTGAAAGTGATAGTTATCCAAGCGCTATCATAAGCGCGCGATTCTACCAGCAATGATTCAAACCCAGCTGGAACCAAATGACGCTTCACGCTCCCCACTAGGGATTCCAGCGTCGATCCACCTCCTCACGAAGTCCCAAGTTCTGTAGGGTAACCGGGCGTCGTGTGTTTCCAATGCTCTGTCGTCTTCGGCGTCGTAGGTACATAAAGGGCGAGCAGCTGTGAACGACTTGTACCAGGGTTCACGCCACTCTAGGCGTATCCTCTCAGAGCCCGTAACAGGATTCTCCGGTCTTTCCCCTTTTTCGGGAAGCAGCCCTCTGTGGTGGTTTGGTCCTGTGAGCGTCACCCACGGCTCAGACCCCGGACGCCCCCCGTCTCCGTCCAACTGTCTCCCTCCCGTTAGCGCTCCAGTCCCGCAGCTGTGCAGCTCCCTAACGCATGCGCGTTGTTCGGGTCAGTTCAGGGAGCCAGCGAGTACAAAGAGAACCCAGTTGGTCACTCAGTTCAAGCATATGTAGTCAAAGACTGAATTGCAACAACGCATGCTAAAGCCTAAAAATTGTTTGAAACCGGTCCGTGCGCTAAAATTGTAGGCTGGCCATATCCGATTTCGAAGCAGTGCGCTTTCTTTCACTTTCGTCTTTCTCGCTCAAAACCGGATGATGTGGGCAGGGACGCAACATCCAATCAGAAAAGGTACCACCTACTGTAGGTGAGTGGGCGGGTGTAGACACCTTCCAATCAAACACGGGTACATACAGTAATGAGTCTTGCTGCGAGGTTTAGGACTGATTTGATTGGGGTTAAGTGGACTTTCGGTGAGAATGGCATTACCGTAGTCCAATTTAGACAGTACCAGTGATTAAACAACTAATTTAAAGTCATCAGCAGGAATGAAGGGTTTAATTTTCTTGAGGAGATGGAGAGTGAAGAGAGCTCCTTTGGCTGAATTTTTTACGTGGGGAGTAAAACTGAGGTTCTTGTCAATGCTTATTCCGAGGGAGTTAACTGAGTTAGAAGTGGAGAGAGAGCAGTTAAGAGCTGTAAGGTCAGAGATCCGGTGTTGAATGGGGAGCCGGTTGTTTTTAGGAGCGAAGAGAATGATTTCCGTTTTTTTAGGGTGGAGTTTAAGGTGATTGTGATGGAACCAGTGTTGAATCTTAGTCAGGGCATCTTTGAGGTGTAGAATGTCAGCATGGGATTTAATCTTATAGTAACGTTGGGTATCATCAGCATAGAGGTGGAAATTGATTCCTGCTTGCTTGAGAATGAGGGTGAGGCGTTCCATGAAGAGGTTGCATAAGGAGGGAGAGAGAATAGAACCCTGGGGAACACCTAAGGAGACAGGCATAGGTTTAGAGAGGCAATCGTTGATTTTGATATGTTGGGTTCTGTGCTAGAAGAAGGGGGTGAACCATTTGAGGACAGGACCATTGAAGTTGAAACGATTTCTGAGAGTGTTGAGTAAGACGGAGTGGTTAACACTATCGAAAGCAGCAGAGAGGTCAAGAAGAATGAGAAGGGAGGCCTCCCCCTTGTCAAGGGAGTGATGGATGTCATCAATAATGTTGAGCATGGCAGTTTCAATACTGCAGTCCTTTCTAAAGCCTGACTGTAATGTATCCAAAAGGTTGAAAGAGTCAATGTGCTTGCCCAACTGAAGCTGGGTGCATTTTTTAAGGGCCTTAGATAGAAGGGGAAGAATAGATATAGGTCACAGATTGTTGAGGTCATTGGGGTCGGCTGTAGCGTTTTTGAGGGTGGGAGTGATTTGCACAAGCTGGAGGGACAACAGGGAAACACAGCCAGTGGCCAAGGAGGAGTTGATGATGCTGGTCCAATATGGTGCAATGATGTGTTTTAAATCTTGAACAAGGTTAGCAGGGAGAGGGTCCCTGGTATGACAGGAAGGTTTAAGCTTGGTGACGATGTTGAGGACTTCATGCTCAGTAACTGGGCTGAAGTCATGGCAGAATGCCTTATTTTTGTGCTGGGTGTTGGTGAAGTAGAGTTACGGAGGGTGAACAGAAGGAGAACAGAAGGAGAAGGTGTGATAAGAGACTTGGAGGGGGAGTCATAGAGGGGTGATGAGCGATGTGGTGGGGGGTTAGGGCAAAGGATTGCTCAATCTTGGAGATTTTTTGAGAAAAGAAGTTCGCAATCTCTTCACATCTTTCGATAGAGGCCAACAATTTGGGGGGGGGGGGAGAAGTGGTTTGATTTTTGACAATGCTAAATATATCCCTGGGTCTATTTTTAGCCTGGTCAAGTTGAGCGCGGAATAAGGAGGACTTTTCATTGAGGATGTGTTTTTTGTAATTAGCACTTGCGGCTCTGAGGAGAGCAAGATTTGAGGGGGAAGGGTGTTGTCTCCACATGCGTTCAGTCAGCCTAAGAGAGCGTCTCTCATTGTTGAGATCAGTATTGAACCAGGATTTGGCCGGGTTAATTTTTTGCAGTTTTAATTTGGCTGGGGCAATTTGGTCAAGGACCTCAATGATGGATTTATTGTAGTGTTCTGTAAGGTCATTTGCAATTTGGGAGGGGGGTGTACGCTGTAGTTGTGCTTTGATCTTAGTCTCCAGTTCACCTGGAGGAATAAGGTGAAGATTTCTGGTAAATTTCCTATGTTTGAAGATTTCAGGGAAAGGGGGAGGCATGGCGCTGGTAATCGAGGAAAGGAGGAGGTGATGGTCAGACCAGTCAATAGGGACAATGTGGGAAAAGAAAGCCAGATCTTTGCATGTAATGATAGCATCAAGAGTAGCCCCTTTGGAATGTGTTGGCGAATGGCAGATTTGTTTCAAGTCATTAATGTTGAGTATATCATTGAGGAGGTTAACTGAGGGATCATCCTTTTTGTCCCAGTGGATATTAAAGTCTCCAAGGAAGAGGTTTTTGGAGTTGGACATCGAGGATTGGGTAAGAAGGTCAGACAATTTCTCTACAAAAGGAGGAGTGTCGCTGGGGAGATGGTAGATATTGTGTAGCCGAATAGGAGGGGTTCCCAGAACTCTAAGTTCCACTCCAATAAGTTCAAAAAGTAGCATGATCGGAGTTCTGAACAAGGGAGCGTTGAAATTCATCTTTATAGATTATGGTTAGGCCCCCTCCAATTTAGTCAAGCCTGTCTTTTCTGAAGAAGGAGTAACCTGGGGGAGAGAGCAGGTCAAGAATGGATGAAGAGTGGGCCTTGAGCCAGGTTTCCATAAGAAATGCGATGTCAATGGCTTCACTAAGGATGGTTTCTGAGATTTCTGTTGCGTGTCTGACAGTCGATCGGCAGTTGACCAGCATGCAGTTGAGGGGTTTAAGGTTCTTTTTGGGGGGGGGAGCAAGAATGGATAGTAGTGAGTTGAGGAGGGGGTCTGGGAGAGACTGGGAAGGAAGGGATACGGCTTCGCCCCAAGATCACAGGAATGGTAGAGTGAAGTGCAGGAGGGTCAGTAGTCGTGGAGATTGGGGGTGGTAGGAGTTATTGAGGTCCAGGGTGTCAGGGGAGGGGAAGAGGCTCAAGGCGTGAGATTGTCTAAGAGAACTGTTACCATGAGGTGGACCATATGAAGAAATCAATAAATAAAACCCCTAAGTGTTCCCTTGCCACCCAAAACCCATGCCCACTCTAAATCCTAAAAAATCCCTTTCTACCCAAATACCCACACCCACCCTAAATACTAAAAAACCCTTGCGACCCAAAAAACCCATACACACTGTAAAATCTACAGTATCCCTTGCCACTAAAAATTCCCTTGCCACCCATAAAATCCATACCCAACCTAAACCCTAAAAAAAACCCTTACCACTCAAAATCCTACACCCACCCAAACCCTAAAAAGTCACTTTCCTCCCAAAAACCCATACCCACCCTGAAATATCCCTTGCCACCCAAAAACCCATACAAACACTACACCTAAATGATTCATTACCACCCAAAAACCCATACCCAGCCTAAACCCTAAAAAAATCCTTACTACCTAAAAATCAATATCCACCCTAAACCCTAAAAGTTCCTTTATCACCCAAAAACCCATACCCCCCCGAAACCATAACATTTTCCCATGCCCCGAAAAATCCACACCTACCCTAAACCTTAAAAAATCCCTTGCCAGCCAAAACACCATACCCACCCTAAACCCTAAAAAAAAAAAATCGCTTGCTAATCAGAAACCCATACCCACCATAGAAATAAAAATTCCCTTGGCACCCTAAACCTTAACAAATCCCTTACCACCCAAAAACCCATACCCACCCTAAGCCCTAAACATTCCCTCACCACCCAAAAAAATGATACTCACACTAAACCCTAAACATTCCTTGCAAGCCTAACCCCCAAAAATCCCTTACCACCCAAAAACCCATACCTAAACTAACCTTAAAAAATCCCTTGCCTCCCAAAACCCCATACCCACCCAAACCCCATAAAAAAATCACTGGCAACCCAAAAAACTCTATCCAACCTAAACCCTAAAAACTACCTTACCACCCAAAAACACACATCCACTCTAATCCCTAAAAATTCCCTTATCATCCAAATACTCATACCCACCCAAATCCATGAATTTCCATTGCCCCCCCAAAAACCCACACCCACCCTAAACCTTAAAATTTCCCTTGACCCCCCAAAAAACCTACCCACCCTAAACAATCTCTTGCCAATCAAAAAAACATGCCCACCCTAAAAATAACAATTCCCTTGCCACCCTAACAAATCCCTTGCCATCCAAAGACCCACGCCCACCCTAAGCCCTAAACATTCCTTACCACCCACAAAAAACTATATCCACACTAAACCCTAAAAATTCCTTGCAACCCTATCCCCAAAAATTCCCTTACCACCCAAAAACCCAAACCTACCCTACCCTTAAAAAATCCCTCCCCTCCCAAAAACCCATACCCACCCTAACCCCATAAAAATTCACTGGCCACCCAAACAACCATACCTAACCTAAACCGGAATAGTACCTTACCACCTCAAAACACACATTCACTCTAATCCCTACAAATTCCCTTATCTAAAAACCCATACCCACCTAAAACCATGAATTTACCTTGCCCCCAAAAAATCCACACCCACTCTAAACATTAAAAATTCCTTTGCCACTTAAAAACCACACCCAAACCCACACCCTTCTTAAATGCTGAAAATTGCTAAACCCTAAAAATTCCCTTGCACCTAAAAACCCATACCCACCCTAAAGCCTCAAATTTACCTTGCCACACAAAAATCCACACCAACCCTAAACCCTAAAAATCCCCTTTTGACTCAAAATCCCATACACACCTTAAGCCCTACAAAATCCCTTGCCACCCAAATTTAAACAATAAAAATACCATTGAAACACAAAAAACCCTTCCCCATACCCAAAAAATCAATCACCACTCACAAACCTACACCCACTTAAACCCCATAAATTCACTAGCCACCCAAAAACCCACACCCACCATAAAAAAATCCCTTGTGACCAAAATATCGATACAAACACTGAACCTTAAATGCTTCCTTACCACCTAAACCCATAACAGCCCTAGTCCCTAATTGTTCCCTTGCCACCCAAAACCCATGCCCACCTTAAATCCTAAAAAAATCAATTTCCACCCAAATACACACACCCACCCTAAACCTTAAACATTCCCTTGCAACCCAAAAACCCATAAACACACTAATAAATTTACAATATCCCTTGCCACCAAAAATCTCACACCCACCATAAACACTAAGCATTCCCTTACCACCCATAAAACCCATACCCACCCTAAACCCTAAAAATTCACTTGCCTTCCAAAAACCCATACCAACCCTAAAAAATCCTTTGTCACCCCAAAACCCATACAAACACTACACTTAAACGATTCATTACCACCCAAAAACCCATACCCAGCCAAAATGCAAATAAATTCCTTGCCACCCAAAAATCCACACCCACCCTAAACACTAAAAATTCCCCTATCACCCAAAATCCCATACCCACCCTAAACCATAACATTTGCCTTGCCCACAAAAATCCACGAAACCTTAGAAATTCTCTTGCCACCCAAAAAACCATACCCACCCTAAACATTAAACAATCACTTGCCAATCAGAAACCCATACCCACCCTAGAAATGGAAATTCCCTTGCCACCCTAAACCTTAACAAATCCCTTGCCACCCAAAAACCCATACCCACCCTAAGCCCTAAACATTCCCTTACCACCCAAAAGAAATTATACTCATGCTAAACCCTAAAAATTCCTTGCGACCCTAACCCCCAAAAATCCCTTACCACCCAAAAACCCATAGCTACCCTAACCTTAACCTCTTCAGTGCCCATGACGAGATAGTCTCGTCATGGAGCACGGTTGCGCTGTGCCCATGACGAGACTATCTCGTCATGAACCCCGCCCGCTAATGTAACGCCCGGCACAGGGCGGGGAAAGGGCGGGGCACTGAAGGGGTTAAAGAATACCTCCCCTGTCAAAAACCCATACTCACCCTAACCCCATAAAAGTTCACTGGCCACCCAAACAACTAAAGCCAACCTAAACCCAAAAAAGTACCTTACCACCCAAAAAAACACATCCACTCTAATCCCTAAAGATTCCCTTACCAGCCAAAAACCCATACCCACCCAAAACCATCAATTTGCCTTGCCCCCCAAAATACATACTCACTCTAAACCTGAAAAAATTCCTTTTCCTTGTAAAAACCCACACCCATTCTAAACGCTGAAAAATACCTTACCACTCAGAAACCTACGCCCACCTTAAACCCTAAAAATTCACTTGCCTCCCAAAAACCCATACCCACCCTGAGAAATCCCTTGCCACACAAAAACCCATACAAACACTACACCCAAAAAACCCAGACCCTGCCCAAACCCTAACATATCTATTGCCTCAATAATCCATACCCATCCTAAACCTTAAAATTTCCCTTGCCACCCAAAAAACCATACACATCATAAACCCTAAAAAATCCCTAGCCAATCAAAAACCCATACCCATCCTAAAAATAAAACTTCCCTTGCCTCCCTAAGCCCGAACAAATCATTTGCCACCAAAAAGACCCATACCCACCCTAAGCCCTAAACATTCCCTTACAACACCAAAAAACGATACCCACGCTAAACCATAAACATTTCTTGCGACTCTAACCCCAAAAATGACCTTACCACCCAAAAACCCATACCTACCTTACCCTTAGAAAATCCCTCACCTCTCAAAAACCCATACCCACCCTAGCCCCATAAAAATTCACTGGCCATCCAATAGACCATACCCAACCTGAACCCGAAAAGTACCTTACCGCCCCAAAACACACATCGATTCTAATCCCTAAAAATGACTTCATCATCCAAAAACCCATACCCACCCACAACCATGAATTTACCTTGCCCCCCTAAAACTCCACACCCGCTCTAAATATTAAAAATTAATTTGCCATTTAAAAACCCACACCCATCCTAAATGCTGAAAATTCTCATGCCACCCAAAAACCTATACCCACACTAAACCCTAACAAGTAACATGCACCTAAAATCCCATACCCACCCTAAACCCTAAAATTTCCATTGCCACCCAAAAATCCATACATATCCCAAAAGAAAATCCCTTACCACCCAAATGCCCACACCCACCCTAAACCTTAAATATCCCCTTGCCAAACAAAAAGTCCATACCCACCCTAAACCAGAAAAATCCCTTATCACTTAAAACAAATACTCAACCTAAACCCTAAATATTCCCTTGCCACACAACAACACACACCAACCCTAAACCCTAAAAGTTCCCTTGTGACTCAAAATCCCATACACACCTTAAGCCCTACAAAATCCCTTGCCACCAAAAATTAAATGCTAAAAATACCATTGAAACCCATAAAACCCATTCCCCCTACACCCTAAAAATCCATTACCACTCAAAAACCTACACCCACTTAAACCCCAAAAATTCACTTGCCACCCAAAAACCCACACCCACCATAAAAAATCCCTTGTGACCAAAATATCCATACAAACACAACCTTAAATGCTTCCTTACCACCTAAACCCATACCAGCCCTAGTCCCTAATTGTTCCCTTGCCACCCAAAACCCATTCCCACCCTAAATCCTAAAAAATCTCTTTACACCAAAATACCCACACCCACCCTAAACTTTATATTCCCTTGCGACCCAAAAACCCATACACACTTTAAAATCTACAATATCCCTTGCCACCAGAAATCTCACACCCACCCTAAGCACTCCTTGCCACCCATAAAACCCATACCCACCCTAAACCCTAAAAAATCTCTCACCACTCAAAAACCCACACCCACCCAAAACCCTAAAAATTCACTTGCCGCCCAAAAACCCATACCCACCCAAAACCATCAATTTGCCTTGCCCCCCAAAATACATACTCACTCTAAACCTGAAAAAATTCCTTTTCCTTGTAAAAACCCACACCCATTCTAAACGCTGAAAAATACCTTACCACTCAAAAACCTACGCCCACCTTAAACCCTAAAAATTCACTTGCCTCCCAAAAACCCATACCCACCCTGAGAAATCCCTTGCCACACAAAAACCCATACAAACACTACACCCAAAAAACCCAGACCCTGCCCAAACCCTAACATATCTATTGCCTCAATAATCCATACCCATCCTAAACCTTAAAATTTCCCTTGCCACCCAAAAAACCATACACATCATAAACCCTAAAAAATCCCTAGCCAATCATAAACCCATACCCATCCTAAAAATAAAACTTCCCTTGCCTCCCTAAGCCCGAACAAATCATTTGCCACCAAAAAGACCCATACCCACCCTAAGCCCTAAACATTCCCTTACAACACCAAAAAACGATACCCACGCTAAACCATAAACATTTCTTGCGACTCTAACCCCAAAAATGACCTTACCACCCAAAAACCCATACCTACCTTACCCTTAGAAAATCCCTCACCTCTCAAAAACCCATACCCACCCTAGCCCCATAAAAATTCACTGGCCATCCAATAGACCATACCCAACCTGAACCCGAAAAGTACCTTACCGCCCCAAAACACACATCGATTCTAATCCCTAAAAATGACTTCATCATCCAAAAACCCATACCCACCCACAACCATGAATTTACCTTGCCCCCTAAAACTCCACACCCGCTCTAAATATTAAAAATTAATTTGCCATTTAAAAACCCACACCCATCCTAAATGCTGAAAATTCCCATGCCACCCAAAAACCTATACCCACACTAAACCCTAACAAGTAACATGCACCTAAAAACCCATACCCACCCTAAACCCTAAAATTTCCATTGCCACCCAAAAATCCATACATATCCCAAAAGAAAATCCCTTACCACCCAAATGCCCACACCCACCCTAAACCCTAAATATCCCCTTGCCAAACAAAAAGCCCATACCCACCCTAAACCAGAAAAATCCCTTATCACTTAAAACAAATACTCAACCTAAACCCTAAATATTCCCTTGCCACACAACAACACACACCAACCCTAAACCCTAAAAGTTCCCTTGTGACTCAAAATCCCATACACACCTTAAGCCCTACAAAATCCCTTGCCACCAAAAATTAAATGCTAAAAATACCATTGAAACCCATAAAACCCATTCCCCCTACACCCTAAAAATCCATTACCACTCAAAAACCTACACCCACTTAAACCCCAAAAATTCACTTGCCACCCAAAAACCCACACCCACCATAAAAAATCCCTTGTGACCAAAATATCCATACAAACACTGAACCTTAAATGCTTCCTTACCACCTAAACCCATACCAGCCCTAGTCCCTAATTGTTCCCTTGCCACCCAAAACCCATTCCCACCCTAAATCCTAAAAAATCTCTTTACACCAAAATACCCACACCCACCCTAAACTTTATATTCCCTTGCGACCCAAAAACCCATACACACTTTAAAATCTACAATATCCCTTGCCACCAGAAATCTCACACCCACCCTAAGCACTCCTTGCCACCCATAAAACCCATACCCACCCTAAACCCTAAAAAATCTCTCACCACTCAAAAACCCACACCCACTCAAAACCCTGAAAATTCACTTGCCGCCCAAAAACCCATACCAACCCTAAAAAATCCCTTATCCCCAAACCCATACAAACACTACACCTAAACGATTCATTACCACCCAAAAACCCATACCCAGCATAAATGCAAAAATATTCCTTACCACCCACAAATGCATACCCACCCTAAACCATAAAAATTCCCTTATCACTCTAAAACCCATACCCACCCTAAACCATCACATTTCCCTTGCCCACAAAAATCCACATCCACTATACCTTATAAATTCTCTTGCCACCCAAAAAACCATACCCACCCTAAACACTAAACAATCCCTTGCCAATCAGAAACCCATATCCACCCTAGAAATAAAAATTCCCTTGCCACCCAAAAACCCATACCCACCCTAACCCCCAAAAATCCCTTACCACCCAAAGACCCATACCTACCCTAACCTTAAAGAATCCCTCGCCTATCAAAAACCCATACTCACCCTAACCCCATAAAAGTTCACTGGCCACCCAAAAAACGAAAACCAACCTAAACCCAAAAAAGTGCCTTACCATACAAAAACACACATCCACTCTAATCCATAAAAATTCCCTTATTAGCCAAAAATCCATACCCACCCAAAACCATAAATTTCCCTTGCTCCCCAAAAATACATACCCACTCTAAACCTGAAAAAATTCCTTTGCCACTTAAAAACCCACACCCATCCTAAACGCCGAAAAATACCTTACCACTCAAAAACCTACACCCACCCTAAACCCTAAAAATTCACTTGCCTCCCAAAAACCCAAACCCACCCTGAGAAATCCCTTGCCACACTAAAACCCATACAAACAGTACACCAAAACGATTTATTACCACCCAAAAAACCCAGGCCAGGTTTTAGTAAAGCCATAATGGAGCTGTGGAGTTTGTGATGACCAACTCCTAGACCATATACTCTTTATGGCTTTACTTAAAATGTCTAAGAATGGACTTCGACATTGTAGGGGTATGGGGCTCATGCTGCTGTACCCTCATCTGGGGCTAGTGCACCCTGCTAGAGGGGTGACCTACATAGGCCTCAGGCAGTGGATTGTAGGCATGGCACACAGGGATGTGTGCCATGTCGACTCTTCACTTTTTTCTTCACCAAAACTTGCAGCCTGTGGGTGTTAAGGTACAGGGCCTCTAAGGGTGGCACACCAGGTGCTGCAACCCTTAGAGGCCTTCTCTGGTCATAGGGCCCCTGGTACCCATGGCACCTTTTACAAGGGGCTTACCTGTGGCCAGAGATGTGCCAATTACGGGTACAAAGGTAGAGTTTTGGGGAAAGAACACAGGCCCTGGGAACCTGATTGGCAGGGACCCAGGGCACCTCAAGTCAGGTTGCATCAGAAGTCAGGCAAAAAGTGGGACGTAACCATGCAAAAAGGGGCACTTTCCTAAAGACGGGCACACCAAATTATGTGACAGGGTTGACTTAATTATGCAGTAGGAAGGGAAATTATGCAACATAGTGCAGCACATTTTTTGATAGTATTACTTCATAATTTTGTCATTTTTACGTAGGGTAACACTACCTGTTTAAAGATTTCACCCTGTTAGGACCAGTTTAACAACCAACTACGGAAAGCTACAACTGAAAGATGACCAGTTAATCTCTTAAACACATTACCACATTGTTAGTAGCTTTTGATCTCTTTGTGCTAGATAGTTAAAATCTGCAGATTATGCAGCAGATGACAGATTATGTGGCAAATTCATAGTTATGTGAAAAAAGACGCAGCTGCAGAATTGCAGAATTCTAGTTGCCCTGGTTATAAGGGGCAGCTGTCCTTAAGTGATTGTAAAATCTGAATAAAGGCAATAAAATCCTGTTCACAAATATATCAGCGAACCTGGGAAGTGCTGGTATTGTCTTTCTGCTTCTCTTCTCGGCATTCTCTGTCTCTGGTGTCCCATGTGTGTGTGCATGTCTTTCTCTCTGTCTCTGTACATGTCTCTCTCTCCTGTGTCTCTCTCCTTTTGTCTTTTCTGTCTCTCTCTCTCTCTCTCTCTCTCTCTCTCTCTCTCTCTCTCTCTCCCTCACTTTTCTCTCTGCCACTTGCTGTCTCTCCCAGCATCCCTTCTCTTTTTCTCTGACTTTGTATGAATCTCTCTATGTCTTGTTTCTCTTTGTTTCCCTCTCTCCATGTCACTTTATTTCTCTTTCACCCCATCCCTCCGTGCCCTAGACCGTTTCGTATTAGCTTGGATAAATTTCCAATGTTGCATACTCTTAAAGTTATTGTTGCAGCCTGCTTTTCAAATTGAAAGGCTCCAGCTCGAAATTAATTGAATAGGTTTGTCTGTTCTCTATATTGTCTGCTGTGCAGGGGTCTTTTTTATTACTACCTGTTGACCTTGCATCCATGGGGACAGAAGACACTTCACCCTCTGAAATCTCAACTATGCTTTTCTCTATGTAAAAATGTGGGGTGCAAGTCATCCCATTCCCTCCCATATCGCACTAGATTTCACCATTTCTACCTCATCGCATATTCCGTATGCCAGACCTCCAATTAACGTCAATGTGAGAATCTTTTGAAAACGCTACAAAATATGCGTTCGCTTTTGAAGGGATCTGAAAAATATTTGCCCTTTTACTGAGTAAAAACGCCCGAGACTACTGTAACCATAGAGGAAATTCTTTGTGAATTTACAACTAGAACTAGAAAACATGGATACCTTTACATTTGCGATACACAATTTCAAATTGCACATGTTGTCTTATTGCTTTAAATGTAAACTCGCTCTGAGGTGGAGGCTACGAGCAGTGTGCCTCTGAATGGACGCCTTAACCCCACCCTTGCTGCAGCCAGGGTCTCAGATCAGAGGCACCTGATGCTCGTTTCTCAAAGGTGTTTTCCTTGCTACAGGGCCCATCCCCCAGTCAGCAGCGTGTAAACTGGCTTCATGAGATTCCGGCGGCGCACGGGCCTCTTGAAATGCTAATTGCCCTTTTGTTATGCGCAGGTGTGTCTTTGCACGTAGTTAGCTGCCCATCCCAAGTCCTGTCTTCAGCTTCCTCTCAAGGCAGATAATGCTAACTCTCCAATAGCAGACTGTGGAAAGGGCTTCGTGTACACGCTATGGAGCAAAAAATGAACATACATTCTTCGTCTAAATTTTTATTTTTCCATTCAGTCACATGATGGCTTGGGGGTACAGTGATGTGTGCATTATTTACCTATTGCTTGCACCCGGTTTCTGATCTAACCTTTATTTGATACTATTTATTTTCCAATATTAATACTTTCCCACTCCCTGAGGCCCACGTTTGTTTTATAGACGCAAATTCTGTTCATTTGTATGTGTTATCATTTAATGTTTTACTTTTACTTTCATTTTATCTTTTTCAAAAGATTGGGATTCTTAGTGCCTTTTGTGCTGTATCCAACATTTCCAGACGACAGTTTTCGTACTGAGTGCACATCTCCTGCAAAACAAAAGTGTCAAGCAATGCCACAGCAAACACCATAATGTGCTTTCCGTGGATTGTTTGCAATTTTCAACTCCTGGCGTAAACTGTTGTGCTTAGATATGCCTTCCTCAAAATGAATGCATGTCATTACTGTTAAAGACGGTT
Source organism: Triturus cristatus (assembly GCF_964204655.1). Taxonomy (NCBI): domain Eukaryota; kingdom Metazoa; phylum Chordata; class Amphibia; order Caudata; family Salamandridae; genus Triturus; species Triturus cristatus. The sequence continues at coordinate 803,072,893 of NC_140579.1, read as the reverse complement.
AAAGACGGTTTTCACTATTACCTTTCCTCCGACGGAACACAGGTTGTGCTTCCATAGAACACACAATGTTTTGTATTTAATAACCCATGATCTAAGTTCACATTACTACAGGAGACTTAACCCTTCAATATGAATTTTCGGGAAAGAGAAGTTTCTGGCCAAATCGAGAATTCTGAGTACGGTGGTCTTACATCCTTCCTATACAAAACCGTCTGGATATTTCAAAAACTGATTCACTAGGTCAAACCTGACTGGGTATGTCGCCGGGAGATCACCCAAAATTCAGGACTTACCTACAAAAATCAGTGCTACAACAACGATGTCCCCTGTAACTCAGCATTCTGTAGGGAAGAACTCGTATTTCCAACTGTAATTTCATATCTTGAAATTATACATGCAGTGTTATGATTTGTGGTGCAAAATTACTGCATCGGTATCATTGATCCACTTTTAATTATGAGCTTTTGGAGCCAACCATATCAGTAGAGGCTCTGGATTGCACCTCCCTGACATAGGACCACATGCCATATTTAGATATACTCCCTGCTTGCTGGGCGGCTCAAATACTTTAAGAACAAGCACCTGCAAAGTGGTTGTTCTAAAGGTAGAGTATTTAGACAAGTTGGTGCAATGTAGTTTTGGTCCCTCACTGCAAAGTGTTTAGTTTTTCAGAAACACATTTCCAAAGTGGGAGCCAGAAGTCTAGGTCTGGCTCAGCCGAGGTCCTCTGAGCATCTTCTGCAAAAGAGAAGCTAAGCTGAGAAGCTGTACATTCTTCCTCCCCTGCATCCCTCTGCGCAATGTGACATCATTCCCTGAGTCTTACTGGTTGCTCTAGAGAAGGGGCTGTACAGTGGCGTGGGTTTTCCCATTTCCTGGATAAAAATACATAAAGAGACACTGTCCAGTCCCTCATGTGCTGCAGACAGGGACACTTGGAGAATGAGGTGATAGTGCGTGGTAAAGGGAGGCACAATGAAGGCCTTGGTGCATGGGGTTGAAACTGAGTAAGAGGGACAGGTGGAAGAATACATTCATTTTGTCTCTTTGAGCTAAGCCAGACCCTTGGCTCATCTGTTTCCATGAATTCTCTGCCTTGCCCACCTCCACTGGCAGCCCAGGGGCAGATGGTCACAAATGGCTCTAAACTGGCATGGGTGACAGAAGCAATGCACTCAATATTTTCAGCTTAGGTGGTAGAGTAGTGCTCAAGTGTTCTGAAAGGGATCTCCTAGAGAACTCAATGTGTGTATTCAATTCAGCACAAAGTTTCATGCACAGTGGCCTCCTCGGGGCTCCCATGCCCCTTCATCACTATCCCAGTCAGTGTCTGAGGGAGAAGTTGGCATCTTGTCTCCTTTATATTCTGAGACATTCATGGCCAGTAGAAGTGGTTAACTAACCTGCTACAACTTTTGGTCTGGCCAAGATGCCCAACTGGGATAATGTCATGGGCCAATGTTAGGAGCAACTCCCTAAACATTTGAGTCACTATCACTCTCCTAATGACACTAGTTGTGGGGTCTCTGGCGTCAGTGCATAGGAGTCCCTCCTCCCAATAGGTCCTGTGGAAATCACTGACACTTCCCTTTTCCCGATCAGCAACTTCTGCTTCGGGATCTCAAGAGTGGGACAGGTTCTCTGCCCCTAGTGCACATCTTACCGAGAGGGTCCTCCTGGGCCCAAAAGCTCTGCAGTGTAAGGCCCAAGTTCCTGGGGCTCAGTTCCCTCTGAGGCTGACAAGTCTTCTCCCTGAGGGAAGGGAAATTGATCTGGGGTCTGTCTGATCAGAAGTTGAGGGCATATCATCAAGCCCCGGAATACAATTATCGCCGCTTTAGCATCCGTTTTCGGACAGAAAGCGGCAATAATTTTATCGCCTAATCAGCAAGGTCACGCTTTCGCGTGAATCCTTGCATTATCACCCTTTCCCCCAATGCCCATCTTTGCATCTCTAATGAGATGCAAAGTGGGCGTTCCTGCCCTGACATAACTGGAGAAATGTCGCTACGCGACATTTCTTCAATTATCAAATGGCACGCTAACCTGCAGAGCGACAGGCAAAGTAGCGATAACCTCTGTTATCGCTCCTTTCCTTACGCCTGCTTCAAAACTGACTTAAACATGATCTCCTATGTAAGGTGGATATCATGGCTAAGTATGCCTTGCCCTATCAGCAAGCTTTCGCCAAACCTTGTGCGATTATCGCTGTATTTCCAGCGATAAATGCACAATTGGCAGCTTGCGCTCTGAATTTTATCGCTTTGGAGATAAGCGTTGCTAATAGCATGCTATCTCCGCGATAAAATTCAGAGTTGGCCGGCGATAATTACCCTCGCGCTAAGAGCGCTGAGCGATAATTATCACGTGGCCTTGATGATATGCCCCTTGGTTTCCAAGACTTCTCGCCTTTTCTCTTGGAAATGTGGGCCATAATTTCCGGCTCCAACACTTCTGTTTTACCCTGTGTTCTGATCTGTGCTTTTGTTTTTACACTCACCCATTCAGGTATTTCCTAATATTGCTACATGGGTTTTCCTTTCTGCCTTTTACGTAATGCTGAGGTCCCCAAATCATTGCCAAGCAGAAACTTAACAGGATTTGCACAAGATGCCACCACCTTTTTGTGGCCAGTAACCTCTCCATATTCTAAGGACACAAATATCAATGGTGCACCTTAGCCTGATTGTCAGAATTGAGGACTGTATAAGTCACTCCAAGCAAGTACTGGCCTGAGTACACCAGTTGGTCATTCACAATAGTGACACTGGCACCAGTATCTTACAGAGCTTCAACTTGAACCCCATTTATATGTCACTGTTGTCTGTCTTTTTCCAGGTTACTGGGCCAGACAGCCAGAATTGCTATATTTACTCTACCCTATGTGACTAGTGCTGCCTCAGCAGGCTCTCTGCCATAGTCAGGGCCCACCTGTAATCCCATCTGAAGACTTGACAATCATTTACTGCAGGTGGGCTAGATTAATTATTTTTGTTTTTACAGCTAGGGTCTCCAGTTCAATGTCCCTTTGCATGACATTCATGACACCAAGCCTTTTTGAGATCTCAGTTTTTACCCTGGTACCCACCTCTGGGGTTTCATGAGTTTCTAGGCCCTACCTCCTGAACAGGTTTTTGGGGGCCTTTAAAAGATCTATTTTTGTTTTTATATTTTTAGTCAACAACTTTTCCTTGGCGGGGGTCATTTTGCCCTCTTACTTTTGGTCACCCCCATCAGTGGTTGTCTTGGTTACCCTTTTCTTGACCCAGTGGTCTGCCTTCATCCCCAACTGTTGAGGAGAAAGTGGACCTAGGTCTACCAGATGCTGTTGTCAATGCTCATAATAACAATTACTTAAAAGATACCCAGTTTTTAATTAAATTGCATAGACCTTCAAAACCATGAACATTGTTACCTGTTAACCAACCACCTCTTGTTTTCACTGAATAGTCCGAAAATCCAACCTAGGACTGACTTTGGGTTTTTCAAGTCTCCCCAAATGTAACCCTGTATTCTTCTGTGCATTTTCCTCAGAATAGTTCCCAAAAGAGAGAGAGTCTCAAATATTTTTGGCTAATTTCCTGGCTATGCAGGCTCTCTCAAAAGCAGTAATCCATTTATTGATGTCATCATCATCTGCATATTTAGTGACAATCCCTGTGGGGAATTTACAGTCCTACAAATCTTCTCTCTCCCTAGTTATAACATTACTTCCACCAGAGATAGGTCCTAGGCCAATCCTTTTTTGTATTTCTATGTCCTGGAGTTGAGCTTCTAAGTTTCTAGAAGAAGGTCATCCTCTGTGGGCCCTTCCTCTATTTCTGAGTGGGTGGACTCTACCACCTCCTTAGAAATATCTTCATTATAGTGCCGATCTTCAAATTCAAATTCAGGTGCTAACTCTGGGTCATCTCTCTCAAACTGTGTGAACATTCTTCTAAGTTTTTCATTGTTAGCATGTTTGCTACTTTTGCTACCATAACCTTTACAAAAGTCCACGAGACTGATGTAGGACAGGTCCATGTAAGAGGCTAGGTTGAGCTCCTGAGCCTGGTTGTTGGTATCACCCATTATTTGTACTGAAGTTGGTCCCTTTTTGGATTGAGAAAACAAATCTAAATACAAATGAGTTGCCTAACTACAGTAACAGACTTTTATATTTTACCACTTTGTTTCAGAGACTTTTTGCCAAGGCCCTATCAGTTAATTTTAGAAATTTAGAAAATTAGACCATTGAAAAAAATGCAACCAAACTAAAGAGCATTTTTTGATTTACTCATGTGGTCACTTATTGAGTGGTATCAGCAAATGCAAAGTCTTGCTTCCCACCACTGATCCACCAATGTAGGAACCTGGCATCATTATATGGTGTACTAATATAGAGTGACAAATTGTTGCGCTGCCCCAATGGGAAGGTTCCCTCAGGGGCACTGCCAATTTCCAATTGTAAAAATCTCATCTGATTCCAAATCAACCATAGTATTTCAATTGAACTTTTTATTTTTCGATATATTTATTTCTCAATTTCATGAATTGTCCACATCATTCATGTGAAAACATTGTGTGCATCAATGGTAAAGCTTCAAACAAGGTGCTAATCATCCCCAATGCATTTCGGGCATATCGATGCCCTTCGTCAGGGGGTATGTTCCTAAAAAGTAATTAAACAAGGCGAAAATGAAACGACTGTTCAGAGTGTGGGCTGTCCACTTCCTCCGGTGTTCAATCTAAAGTGTCATGGTGATAGTATTGTCCACATGTGATCTCAATAAACATCCAAACAACTCAGATGTTGGGTGGGTGATAAACGTGCAAACTCTCAAACAGAGGTTTCAAAACGAGTGGTGAGGTGTAAAACAATATGCCCCCCGACACTCTGAATTTCTCCAATGAGCCACATTCACAGAAAAATATGCTTAGTTGTCTAACCATCCAGTGGGACTCAGACTCTCATTTACAAATTAGCCATGAAATTAAGACGGTATGATTTAGTCCTCATTTGCAATGCATGAATGAATGAGTTATAGCGTAGCTTGTGGTGTAACAAGTAAATGTGCTGTAGCTCAAATTTGAATGCACATTTAAAAAAATAGTGCATGCACTGACTATCTGCCCAGAAGTCATCCTGACTAAAAAGAGATTGAGCTCATTTCGCTGAGCTTTTTGTTAGAGATCCCAATTTGTTTTCATAGGAATATACGTTGTTGGTTGACGGAGTGTGAGCTGTTTTCAAGCAATAGCCACAACTCTGGTCAGGGTAAACCACAAAAGCCACTAAAGTAACCTCTTCTTAACCCTCAGGTACTCAACCAGTCAGGCTTAATTTAGAGGAAATGTGTAAAGTATGTATGCAACACTTAAACAATAACAAAGTGAAAAACCAACACCAGAAAAACCCCACAACAATTTAGAAAAACTGAGTAAAATTCAATAAATTATTTGAGACCAAAACAACAAAAGTCTAATGTAATAAATTATTTGAGACCAAAACAACAAAAGTCCAATTAGTAGAACCAGAGATATGCAACTTCAAAGGTTTCAGCATGCATTGCAGCTAAAATCCCAATGTGCCACTTGTGGTCATCTACTCATGATAGACCAGAGGAAAGTTGCAAGTTCAGGCTGACCACAATGGAGTGCAGGCTGGATACAGGGTCCAGGTTAGTACCGCTGAAAAAGTTAGCTTCTCAAAGGCAGATGCATAGAGTTCAGTTAGCTGTGGAGGATGCAGTGAGAAGATAGGAGAGTGTCACAGACCGGGTGTTGTGGATGGTCATCACTGTAACAAAATGGTCCTGTTGGGCGTCACGGGTGGTCGATCCTGGAGCTTCATATTGGCAGTCACAGTGGGCTGCTGATGCTGTAGCATGAAGTGCAGATCTCACGTTGCCAATCGTTGCAGGTGGTCTCTGTCATAGGAAGAGTAGAGTTCACCAGAGCTTTGTTTTGCCGGTCATTGCGGGTGACAAGATCTCAGCACAAACTGGCCCGTTCACAGTCGCAAAGAGCCCAAAACCTCATGATTTCTCCTTTGTCTTCAGAGGAGTGCACTCTGATGGCAACTCAGGACCCAGGAACTGGCGAGGTGCCCCTTGGGGACGAGAGACTCACTCTAGCAGAGGCCAACAGGTCTAAGGCAGCCCAGTTGCAGCCAGTCAGGTGAGCAGATGCAAGGGACCTCAGAAGTTTGTTGTGCCTCAGTAGCTCAGACAACTGACCCTTGACGTCACTCAGGTAGCCTTTGATAAATGGAGCAGGTCCATCCTTCCTTCTCAAAGTGCAGAGTTGGTCTTAACCAGCAGTTGAGTCCTCTGGCAGCAGGGCAGTCCTTCTCTGTAGTGTCCACAGGTCCAGGAGTGTAGTGATGAGTTGGTCTCAGGGTTACATGTCAATACCTGGTGTCAGCTTTGAAGGGGGAGAAACCTCTAGACTTCCCTCACATCTGTTCCTGGATTTTTCCTTCTGTTCCCTGCTCTGGCTCCAAAGGTTCTGAAGTGACAATAGGCTAGTGTGAAGTTTGTTGCGAGTAGGATGAGGCAGCCCCTTTGATGTGCAAGTGTGGTAGGTGACAACTCCATCCCCACCTATCCTGCCAGGTTGATCCATCGTGCCCTCAGCCATTCCCCCCTTATAATACTGTCTGGGAGGAATACATAAAGGCCAGCTACCAGCCAACTTCACCTAGTCATGTGACAGCTGCAGGCATCATGTGGAGAGAACAAGAAAATGCCTTTCCAAAAGTGCCATTTTCAAAATTGTGCCTTAAAATCCGACTACCATTAGGGAGGATTTTAAACTACAATTCGTTTGAGATGAAACGTGACATTTCTATCTGTTCTCAATCAAAAATGAGCACTTATTAAAACTAATAAGATAACCCAATGTAATCCTATGAGAGATGTAGGCCTTGAAGTAGTGAAAAATGAATTTATGATTTATTCACAACCATGACATGTAAAACCTAAAAGTACATGTCCAACTTTTTACAAACATTGCACCCTGCCACAAGGGCTGTTTGGGGCATACCTTTAAAGGTGACATATGTAATAAAATAAGGAAGGTTTAGTTTTGGCAAGGGGCTATTTTTCCAAGTTGAATTGGCAGTTCAAAACTGTTCGCAGGCTGCAATGGCAAGCCTGAAACATGTTTTAGGGGCTACCTAAGTGGGTGGAACAACAAATGTTGCTGGCCCATTAGTAGCATTTAGTTTACAGGCCCTGGGTACATCTATTACTACTTCACTAAGGAATGACAAGTAAAATAAATGTGCCAGTTGAGTGTAAGCCAATTTTACCATGTTTAGAGGAATGAGCACAGGCCTTTTAGCACTGGTTAGAGAGGGTAAAGTGCACAGAGTCCTAACGTTTATAAAATGTTATTCAAACGTGCATCAGCATGTTTGTCTCCAAGGAAGCAATTTTTATCTGTGAATAAACCATTATGCCTGCATCATCATTAAATATCAGAATGTGCCCCCCAAATCCCCATTCAGGATATACTTTTGAGCTTGTCTTTAACAAATTAAAATGTGTTTAACTTAGAACCAAATAAATGCAAGTGGTAGGTGAATAACCACATATGTAGTGATCATCTACATTGTCATAGTTCCTCATCAGAAGCAAAGAGTCCACAATTCCAATCCAAACTCTGAACTTGCAAATGCAGCAAATCCAACCACCACACAGATGAGGTCTCCAGAGTTATAGCTGGCACAGCTGCAATGCTGCTCATTCTAAGAATCCTACCTGGAATTGAGGCTCTGGTCAGACTCCCATTTCCCCAGAGGTCTGCATATTCCGCACTTCTCTCCTTAGCCGTAAATATTTACAGACCCATCAGAGCAGTATCTGTTTGTAGTATCCTTATATATCTAAACACACTACATTTCTCCATTACTCAACATATTACCTAATCTTGTTCTTCACACTACATGCACATCCCCTTAACCACATTATATCCTGACAGCCATTTCAAAAGCTTCAGTTTAAAGCCTGACAAACCTCGCCACAGCTCCAGATTGTTTTCAATACCTTCTTAACCATATCTCCTTAACCCTCTACAGCTCTCTCATAACCTTCATAGATTTACAGCCCTACCATCATTCCATAGCTCATTTATGCTCTAATATCTTCACAGTTTTCCACAGGTACAGCATCTCTTGACAGACACCATCACTCAACTAAGGCAATACTTGAGAACACACTCTAACATCAAGAGAGTGGCCAGCGCTTGACCACAACAATCATTGACAAAGCCAGTATATCTCGTCTTTTGGGCCTACTGGCTTTGCCAATTGCTTTTAGCAGTGCTGTACACCATTGGGATGCTGTGCAGCATCATCAAAATAAAAAATAAAGAAAGACACAATAGTGGTAGCATCTTTTCACTGATGCACAAATGCATCAGAAAGCATGTGCTCACCAGTGGAAGGACACAGCCCACATTTTTTCATGAGCAGATCCAAGATGAAAGATGTCATTTGGCTCAGTAAATACAAACAATATGTTTTTTTGTATAAAAGTGACAATTAAAAAAGGACTGCAGGTTTTGGTGGTGGAGGTGCCTGGTAATGCAGGAGCGGAGGAAGGGGAAAAGCAATGCATGATAGCGGCGGTAAGCACAAGAGACAGAGAACATCACATAAGTACACAGGTGATAGTGTGTGGAGTGGAGGGATGGAGGCATGCGGACGAGAGATGGCAGCATGGGGAGAGAAGCACACAGAGAAGAGAAAGCAACACAGTTTGGGGGAGAGAACCACACAAGGGAGACAGCTAGAAAACACATGCATGTGTGGAGTGCTTACACAAACAAAAAGAAAAGATAGCAGTAAGGAGTGAGAAAAGCAGACAGGAGAGAAAGAACAAGAAGAAAAGGGAGAAGTAGAGACGCACATAAGCAAGACAGCTGGAAAACACATGCACTCTTGTAGACTGCTTAAGGAAAACATGAAATTAGTTCCCTTAAAGTGAGGAGTGTAAGGACACAACTAAAGAGGTTATTCTCCACAGGAGGTACAAACATAAGATAAGACAAGCAATCTAAACAGAAGTAGGCAAATGAGAATGAAAATAAAAGCGGGAAAAAAATGGGTGGGCTTTTATCCCAATGTAAGATCTTGATAAGCTGATAATCGAGGCCTCATTTACAAAGTTTTGGCACAGGGCAGCATTGCAAGGCTTCTTGATGCACTGCCCTGCATCACAAGAAAATTGCAGGAATGCACGGATCTCTGAGATATGGTGCATTTTTGTCCACTTTCACAACACTGGCACACAAATGGCTTCCATGTGCCAATGCAGGCACCCTTACACCATGGTGCAAGGATGTCTGCATATAAATCATGTTTTTGTGGAGGAAGGGACACCTTTCTTCACAAAAACAACCCTTATGCCACCCCTGGGGAGGTGCAGGATTTTGATGCATTCCCAGATTTATGCTTTGTTGTAAATCTGGTAATGTGTCAAAAACCATGGGCTTTGAGTGGGAACACCTACAGCAAAACAAATGGCACCTCTCCGGGGCAGTGTGAGGCAATGCCGTATCTACAAGGCCATGAAAAGCCATGCACGGTAGCTTTCTGTGGCCTTGTGGATATGATTCAGAAGCCTGCAGCAACAGAGCATCATTAAAATTGATGCGGAGCAGGCCTCTTGTAAATGAGATCCTTGGTCTTATGCAAACAGGCAGCTTGCTCTATCTGGTAGCTTCCATCTAAATTTGCTTGCTCACAACATGAAAAACCGAAGTATACAACAAAGTGAAGGAAGGAAAGCTCTAATTAATCTCAGCAGCTGGTAAATACTCAATGTCCCTTCCTGGTCCATTGCTATTTTGTACACCATGCTACCTAAGTTTGAACACAGATATTGCAAATCAGTCTGGACCCTGTTTCAATGAGAACAGTCCAGCCTGAACTGATAGAACAGGTCCTCCATAAACTCGAACACAAGCAACCCAGGATGGGTGTTGCCCAATTAAGACTCCTCAGCTGGGTATAACTTGGTTCCAGCGGCTCAGTGGGCAAGGAGTCACTTCTGAGCATATGCATTCCATTTAAAACATCACACTGAGGTATGCAAAAAATGATGGATGGATTGCTTGAACTAATCCCAGCCACTGGTAATTACTCGGGCCACATCCTAGCCCATTGCCATTTTGCACACCATGGTACCTCAATTTGGACCCAGCCATTTGCAAATTAGTCTTGGCCATGCTCCAAGGGGAATAGTCTAGCCCGAACTGCCAGACCAGGTCCTCCCTGAACCGGAATACAAGGAATCCAAGACTGGTTTTGAAAGTTTTAGAGCTCTTTAGTCTGGCATAGCTTGGTTCCAGTGGAACTAGGGAGGACCTGCCTTGGCAGTTCAGGCTGGACGTTCCCACTGGAGCAGGGTCAAGGTTTCACTCATTGGTAGTCCTCTCTTTTGTGCTATTGCATGAAGTTTAGCCTCTGGCTAAAATGACTTTTTAGCACAAATGCGTAAGGACGTCAGCATCCGACTCCTACATATGGTACTGCACAATTTTTTGCCATTCATTCAATGCAGTGCTAATGATTATTACACAGCTTTGCTATGCATGACATTTTGTGAATCTGATACATACTTCTCTTCTTAAGTAATAAGGTAGTACCCTTTCCTATTTTGTTGAACTATTACAAGAAAAAGAAAAAAATCAACCAAAACTGTAAATGTATAAACTGTACCTTCAAACTAGTAATTCAGCTTAAGCCGTACCTTTTTATTAGAAGAGCAGCTCTTCATATATCACAAACAGGCTGTGCTCATCATGGTTGTTTCCCTTATGAGGACAAGTATGAGGATTCCACATGAATTCCAATGCACTTTTCATATGTTTGGTACCATTTCCAACATTGTGCAATACATTTTAACATAGCATATTCTGCTCTTGTAGTTGTAGGTGGCATAAAATCAAAATAGTTTGCTTCATTTTGGTTGTTGAGAACGTCTTAAGCCACCCAGACACATTATTTTTACTCTCTATGCGTGGGGCCACTTGAATTATGTAATTTTACAGCCATGGCATTTTCAGTATAGTTAGGCCTTTGCCACATAATCCATCATGTGCGGCATAACCTGCAGATTTTAACAAAAAATGTTTCTACTTTAAATGGACAAAAACGACTAAACCCGAAGTGACACACTTTGCCCAGCAGTCGAATGCCCTTGGCAAAGGTTCTCTGGTCTCCTTTCTGTTGCATATTGCTGCATTTGGGGTTTAAACTGGTACTAATTTTGGTTTCTGACAGGGGCAGAGTCACGCATGCCATATCCCAATCTTGGCTATGCATACGCTTTTGTTATCTCATCTCACACAAGTTCGCCAAGCCAGACCCAGCAACGAACTTAGCTGTGGAATGTATCTTGCTCTATTCTGTGTTTTTGAATATGCCTCTGTATGGTTTGCTGTTTGTGGAAAACTCAAACACATTTAAACTTAAACTGGTACTAATGAGATGAAACATTTGCCCAAACAGTGTTAACCTGTTTGAAAAGCATGACAAAATGAGGAAGTACACTATCACAAGTGTGCCACGTTATGCCGCTTAATTTGCCTTTTCTCGTTAACCCTCCCACATTATATGATACAATGTGATACAAATGATTATGAAATGTTCAAAGAAAAATAAAATGGAGATGCCCAAAACGTAAATGTAAACGTTTTTTCTTTATCAAATATAGAAAATGTTTCTATTAAACTTTCTACATTTGTGCAGGTGAATTTGGTGTGCAGCTACAATAGATATCTATGCTTAGAGTGCGGTGCACCCATTAACCTCTGCGGATGCCCTGGCTTTTTTTTTTTCTTTACAATATTTGTCAGTAATACACAGGAATAAATGTCCCACTGCATGGGCTTTTCTTGAAAGGCACTTTGTCACGTTGTGTTTTTTTTATTATTGGAAGTGCAAAAGCAGATTAACAGTGTCAGGTACTCAGCCTCATTCTGAGTGGTGCTGCTGAAGTTTCAAGCCAAGCAAACCTAGTGCTTTTTGCTGGTGTCTCTCTGCTCGCCTAACATGGGGTTTGACATCTGTTGCAACTGCGCCCATCCCCAAGTCTGCAACAGTCACGGACATGAGGTGTTCTCAGCTCTGCTAGTTAACTGGCCCTTTGTTATGCACAGAAGTGCATTTTCACATCTTGGGCTGACCTTGACAACGCCCTGACTACCTTTACTTCTCTGCATTAAAACAAACTGCAGAGAACACTTGCATTCTTGTAACAAGACTCTAAAGAAACAGTTAATTTTAAATGAAACCGTCTGCACATCTAAGAAATGAAATAGTAAATGTTTTAGGAAAAGCACATAAGCAATAAGTAGACCGCACAACAAAGTTCATCTTATGGTGAAATGTTGCTCAAATGTACGTGTTGGCATTAGATGATGAAAGATAAAATAAAGCTAGCAGGGATGCAGTTAGATTTTCAGAGGTCTGGCAGTTAGATATTTGAAGCATTTCTTTTTTAAATAAAAAATGGAATATTCTGCCTTAGCTTCACTAAGTCAGGTACAAACACGCCTGGGCTCAGTAAATATTTTTTCGAATTGAAAAAAAAAGGATCTATTCATAATAGATATGTATAATGTTTGCTATCTCTATGCTTTGCAGTCGAAGTAATTATCTGGTTTCAGAGATTTACTTTGTATTTCTATACCATAGAATTGTACAAATTCGCCCCTATAATTTAAATTACACCCAGGCCTACCTGGAAGTTTACAGAAAGAAGCCATATGCACTTTGCTTTAGGAAATAAATAGTCCACATAATTCACCTACCTGCTACAGTGTTTACTGATGCCACTTCCTGAAGGAACCCTAGTGTACAAAACACATTAGGCATCTCTAATGTGCAATACACGGCCTACTAACAGGTTAAGGATAAGCAATAACATAACCCCAAGTGTTTCTGTTTGGAAGGCCTCGATTTCTGTAATTGAGCTCAAACGCTGATAATCTGCCAGACTGCTTACAAAGAATACATTGCATAATTATAAAGTAATTTTCAAGGATGTGTGCTTCATAATCCTGAACTCGAAAATGATGCATTTTGCATTTTAATAGCAGGCTTGAAATCAGCTTTTGCTCGGGCACCTGACTCCCTTCTTGGCTGCTGTCAGTCCCATGCTGAACTACAACTCTGTTGGAAGGTGTGTTGGCAGCAGCGCCCACCCCCAACTCAGACAGATTAATCAACTCCAAGAGCTTTCAGCACCCTGATCTGCAGTCCTGCTGATGTGTTTTTTGTCCGGCACAAGTGTGCGTTTACATGTCTGCGGCTACCCATTCTAAAGTACTGTTTTGAGTTTCCTCTTAAGGCAGATTTCAACATCTCCAACTGATGTAATGCAACAAGGGATTTTCTTTCCTTGCAGCAAATTCAAATGTGATTCAAACAGGGCGCTGCGTGATTTCATATTTTGGTACAAAATTGTTTTATGTTAATGAGCTTTCATTATATATCACATGCACTACCAGCAAGCAGGGGCTGTTTAAAATATTGTGTTGTAAACGCAGTCATTATTTCAATAGGGTGCTTGGAATTTAGACGAATCCTAACGTCTAACATATACTTTTAAAAACTGATAAGTTTAATGCCAAAGTATATATTAAAGGGGAATTATGGTTAAGGATTAAAGAAAATCACCATTCTTTACCACTTTTTTGGACATTGATATGCCTTTTTTTTAAATATTGTATTGTTGTCTCATCCATGAGTACTGATAAGAAGATGAAGTGCACCATTTCTTAAATAGGGATTCTGTCATGTGTTGGAAATGAAAAACTATAGTATTCAATTGAATGTGTATTTCTTAGCTTTTCAAAGAAAATAGCTGCTAAAAAATAAAAGTGCAAAGTCAGTAGCCTCATTTGATCAATGTTTTGCTTCTAAAAATAGGTTCCATCAAATTAAAAAGGCCATTGCATTCAGGTATTATGTTTTCTGATGGGTATGCTCCTTCAAAATCACTATCCTCTGTTGCTAGATGGGATTCAATCACTGAAGTGTGTTTAATATGCTAAGTGTGTTTAAGGCTGCAGTACCACCGCCTGTCTACGGGGGCAGAGCTGAGCAAAAAAATAAACACACATGGTGAAACACAGGTCCCCACAAGGCAGTTTTTTGAAAAGTTGTAAAAATTGTCACAGATGTTTCTGAAGTCATTTCCTATCATTTAGAAGACTTTACCTTGTGGGGACTTGGGTTCAGGTCCCCACAGTGCAATCAAGTCCCCACAGCGTGAGTGTGTTATCGTACTCAAGTCCCCACAAGGATAGTAACACAAACCCACACACACACACTAACACACACACACACTAACACACACACACACACACACTAACACACACACACACACACTAACACACACACACTAACACACACACACACACTAACACACACACACACACTAACACACACACACACACACTAACACACACACACTAACACACACACACTAACACACACACACACACACTAACACACACACTAACACACACACACACACACACACACTAACACACACACACACTAACACACACACACACACTAACACACACACACACTAACACACACTAACACACACTAACACACATTAACACACACACACACACTAACACACACACACACACACTAACACACACACACACACACTAACACACACACACACACACTAACACACACACACTAACACACACACACTAACACACACACACACACTAACACACACACACACTAACACACACACACACTAACACACACACACACACACACACACACACACACACACACACACACACACACACACACACACACACACACAGCCCTTGCAGGCGGAGTGTCTGGGTACAAGACAAAACAGTCGACATGGCACATCCCTGTGTGCCATGCCCACCACCTACACTGCCCTGGCATACATCAGCCACCCCTCTAGCTGGGTGCCCTATGCCAGAGGTGTGGGCACAGGAGCCCAGTGCCCCTACAGTACCCTGGTCCATTCCTGGGCACTGTAAGTGCAGTGCTGCCATTTAAGAGTACATGGTGCGGAGAGCTCGTCAAACACGAACTCCACAGCACCACAATGGCAACACTGAAGACTGAGAAGTTTGGTATCAAACTTCTCAGGTCATTAAACCCACACTGATGCCAGTGTGGGATTTAATGTACCAAGCAGCCCAGAGGGCATCTTAGAGATGCCCCCTGAAACCTAACCTACAATCCACGTCTGTTCTGAGAGGCTGCCTAGGCTGCCACACAGCAGACATGTTGCTGGACCCCTGGGTAGGAGAGCCCCTGCTCTCCTGGGCCTGCAACAATGCACATCCTGGGCGAGGTGCTAGATCTCCTCCACCAGGATGGGCAGGGGGAAGCTTCAAAGGCATGCCGCCTCTGTGAGCTTCCCCAGGCCACTGCAACCCCCCACTCTGGCGGGAAGCTTGGCCGGAAACCCCAAATAAGGACAGGGGATGTGCCAGCCTGCCAACCCCACCCCTCAGGTGGGGGAGGCGAGGTGAAGCACATCTCCGGGCTCTCGCCATCTTGAAGATGGGAAGCGCTGCCCAACCAGGACTAGGCAACTGCCCCCCTCCCACAGGAGAGAGGCAGGATAGGAGGTGTACCCCCCCCCCAGGACAGGGACCCATTGGTCCCTGCCCTTCATACCTGTAACGCCCCTAAATCTAGTATTTAGATGCACCCTGAACCTTCCTTCCCCAGATTCCAAAATACAGAGAAGAGCAAGAAGAAAGAAGACATGCCCTGCAGCTGCTAAGAAGAGGAAGACACCAACTGCTTTGGCCCCAGCCCTACCGGCCCGTCGACCCTCGAACCTGCTCCTGCTACAACCCGGCATCTCTTGTGGCCAGCGACCTCACAAACCCCGGAGGACCTGGCTACCTTTTGGCTCTAAGCACCTGGGACTGCCATGAGTAGAGGCTCTACTCAAAATCTACTTCTAATCCCTGGCATCAGCTCGGAACCGCGAACCCCTCACACTCTAAACCCGCCAAGCCTGGCCTGTGCCGGAGTGAACAAAGACCACGAGGATGACGCCACGGCGACTGTGACCCCGAGTTCGGCACCCAAGGACTTCCCTCGACGCCTCTGAAGACGCCTGTAGCCTCAGAACCAGGTGCCCCCCCCCCAACCGCGATCAACAGAGGGTAAGATTTCCCGACACCAAAAGGCACCCCTGCACCCGGTGCCCTGCGGCCCCCTGTGACCAATCCTGGGGTAATTACCTATCCTCCAACTTACCTCTTGAAGTGGTGGTGGCACCTGAAGAATCTCCGTCCCCGAGCTTGCAGTCATTTTCTTAACCGGAGCTTTCACATTGAAATCAATTGAGCGCCCAAATGCTCAAAAGCACCCTGCACCCAGCCGCCCGAGTGGCCCTGGCAGTGTAACCTCTACACCTATCTACTTCCCCATTTGCCCTGAGCAAGTGACCAGGAACCCAGCTCCCACAGCCGCGTGGCCTGCTAGTCAGCAGCCACCAACCAAGGCCCCCCTGCCTTCCATAGGATAACATTGGACCTAACTCTCTCTGCACCCGGCTGCCCCTGTGCCGCTGAGGGTGTAACAACTGTACCTACCTGACCCTGGGAGACCCCATAGTCTATGCCCAGAACCTTAACTCTGCCAGTCGAGTACTTACCTTAAAGCCGATAACTCAATTTCCTCCATAGGGTAACATTGACTGGTTTTTCCTGAAATTTCTTCTTAAGTGTGGACTTTTCAAAACCTAAAATATTCACCAAAAATCAGCCGAGTAACGAAAACACTCACCTGCTATTAGGTGAGCTCACAGTGCTGGATCTTAGTACCCAGCACTGACTCAAAAATATTCACAACCGTACTTACCAGTAACCCAATTTTCTTCCATAGGAATCATTGACTGTTTTCTATGAAATATTTTAGTGTCAACTTTTAAAATAGCAAAATATTGTCTAAAAATCATAACAGTAACAAAGTCGACTTTTATCACTTGTTTCTAACTACTGTCCCAGGACTGAATCTAGAATCCAGTCCTGGAATCACAAAAGTAATCCTAAAAGTATCTATTGCAAATAACTTGAAACTTCCATTGAACTCAGTGCATTATTGAGTTTAAAATAGTGTTGCCTATTGCAACCACTCGTAACTTTCTACAAAAGCCTATTGCATATTGAAAAAGTATTTATATAAAGTATCTCATTATGAGAAAGTATATTTTAATACCTATTGTTGGTTCTAAAATAAAACAAGCATATATTTTTTATATATAAACCATTGGCCTAGAGTTCAGTTATTGTGGGAAACCATTTGCTGACTGAGTGTGTGCACCAAATGCTTTACACTGTCCTCTGATACTGCCTTACTGCTCGACCAAGCTACCACTTTAGAGAGTAAGGTTATATCAAACTTTAGCCACTGTGGACTCTGTACACCCTGTACCTATTTGGGAACAGTATATACAGAGCCACTTTCTCACAGTGGGTACTTGGGCCACCCAAGCGAGTGAGGTAAAAATGTGATCTGGAGACCTGGCGGAATGATGGGTGGAAGGAAATTTGTGTCCGGCCGGTGGTCCCACAACTTTCCCACAAACAAGGGCTCAAAATCTACAGCTAGGCTCTTTGCAATAAAAAAAAAAAAAAAAAAAGGTCAGTTTTCACTGTAAAAATGTGGCGTGTCTACGTTGCATTTTGGGCCGTTCCCTGTTGCAGGCACTAGAGGTACCCACACAAGTGAGGGACCATTTTTATTGGGAGACTTTGGGGAACACAGAATTGTAGACCACGTTAATTCCTATTGACTTTGATGCCTTTCTGCCTTCCAGATGTAAGACAATGTGTAAAAAAGAAGTGACTTAGAAAAATGTCCTATAATTCACATGCTAATATGGGTACCCACAATTTCAGAGATGTGCAAATAGGTACAGTTTCAAAACTCTATATTTTATTCCTATTTCAGAAATACATAGGTGTCTTCATACCGATTTTTCCCTGTTTATATTTTCCCAAATGAATTGCTATATACCTGGTACACAATTAAAAAAACATTGCAAGATGCTGCTCAGTTATTTGCTCTGGGTTCATCAGGTTCTTGGTGAACCTACAAGTCCTATATATCTCCACAATCAGAAGGATCCAGCGGATGTAACGGTATATTGTTTTTAAAAAATCTGTCATTTTTATAAGTTACAGGTGAAAACGTTGGCACAAATGGCTGTCTTTCAACTCATTTTAAATTTTTTAGGTCTCGTCTACGCAGCGCGCATGCGCTGATGGGAGACCTCTTGGAATCGATTCCCTTTTTCGCCCAAAAACGTGCACGCTTTGCATTGCTTTCAATGGCAACGCGTGCATGTTTGGCGATTCCCTTGCGGGAGCGAGTTTTGGCGACATCGGTTTGTAATTAACTTTCAAACAGATGGTGCCCCTGCTCGCTCCCACAAGGGAAACGCTGTGTGTGTCCGTTTTCCCCTGCTTTCGCTTTCTCTATTCCAGTCACACTGAGGTTCACTGCCCGGAGTGTTTCCTTGTTTTGATAGAATTTTGTACTGATATATTTCTTCGTTATTTTAATTTCTCTGCCCCTTCATCTCTTATTCTCTGTCTTCTTGGTTTGCTCCCTTACTTATCCTTCTAGCCTCCCCTGCTTGAAACGGGTGCTGATCAGGAACGAGTGGAGCAGAAGAAGGGGCAGCTGTTATAAAGCATGAGATCACAACACACGCCAGTATTATTGCACTTTACTTTGCTGCTAATATAACATCTGCGTGAATTTATATCTTAAAACTTGCTGAAATTTTAAAAGTGTGTTTTAACTTTCATTGTGGTCGTCGGCTGTTTTTACTGGTATTCAGTGGCCATGTTCAGAGACACTTCCTCCTTGCCACACAAAGACTAGAGCTGCCAGGTTTGAACCGCGGTCTAGTCAGGTCCAGTCCAGCCCGCTATTTACGGCACTCCGGGCGCAGATGCGCCAAACAGCAGCTAGAACAGCTGACGCTCATTAAACTCTCCAAACAGTACCAGCACCTCAGAGAACTCTACCCGCTCCTGCGGGCACCCCGAGACAAACCGGCGAACCCTGCGATGACTCAGCTTTTGTGAGGGTGCAGACAATAGTAATTACTTTACGTGCTGCCAATTTTTATAACTGGCATGAACACATTGTGTGGAAATATCTGTTGCATGTTTGCCTACACAGGTCGTTCATGGGCCTTGTGAGCTCAGTAAACAGCTCACGCCCATCGTGAGCCAGCACGAGCTGTTCCACGGTAACCAACACTTATCAATTAAATTCCAAGCTCAAACTATACAAAAGTGCCAACCTTTTCAACATATTGATTGAAAGCTCGTTAAATGTAAAGGGCAAGCAGTTAATGTGCCAGAAGGGAAAGGCGTATGAAAACAATGCGCACGCAAATAATATCCCCCCGGCGCATCGCCTCAAAAACAGAAGTTGCATCAGCAAGTCACTATCGAATGGGGTGAGGTAGTAGGATGGAGATAAGACTTTAACCCATCATGTACCAGCCAATATTGATCAACACTACTGGCTGCGCACTTAACAAGATTATTAATGTTTTGGAAGCTTTCGAGCCACCCTTCTTCTGGCCCGATACTCCCATTATTAAAATCTACAAATAGTGAAAGCATCACGACCTAAGGGCTATTTCCAACAAGACCGCCACTCCTCTTTTTAACATTCGAGTCAGAGAGGAGCATGACAAACTTCACTGAGGTCATTAGTATCACTATAGAGTGTAATGTGACTACGAGCTCCCATATTCATGAGGTAACTTGCAGGTGGATCTTTTTAGGATAAATACAAATAAAAGTATGTTCAAGTGGTCAGGAGCAGCGTATAGCGTTGGCACTATGGCTTCCAGAAACTGGCAGCACCTTTGCAGCAGTCTTAAAAATCCTCTCTAAAATGGTATAGCCCAATCCACCTGTAACCAATATACAGTGACATGCCGTTTTACTTCCACTTCAAAGTTAACAAGGTCAGGTCTCATCTGCTGCCAATTGACCCAACCCTGCCGACCTCATTCTGAAGACAGGCTTTCCGCGAGTTGTCTTTGAATCTGAAGTGACCAAATCCTAAAATCCTTGTGTGCTTCATTACTGCCCATTTAATGGCTGCAGTAACAAAGTTGGACCTCCCAATAAAGGCTATCCTCTTAACCAGAATAGTTTCCTCCCTCTAGTTGCACACTTCAACCATCTCTCAACTCGTTTTTCTTTCCTTACATCATGAATGTTTATAGATTTTCCTAAGGATTACCTACTTACCATCCTCATTTCATATTTACATTCATCAGGTAACTTCTGATTTTGAGGTCGGTTTGGGCATTGACAAAACAGTCTAACGTTGACCATGGCAAATTATGGTTTTGTTTGATGGTCACATTGCATAGCCAATAGGTCTCGCGTTTGGGACCTTTAAGTGTATAGCCATGCAACGGTTGATATTGTTGCCAATGCTTGTCTTATTTTCAACTGTTAGTTTCTATTAAAAAAACCTTGAAGGATCCAAACAAATGACCTCTTGCTGAATTCAGAATTTTGTCTACTTTCCTGAAATTTGCAGGGGAAAAAACCAGATGCTTTTATCTGCAGCACGTTTTCCCCCCATTAAAAAAAATAATCAGCTGTATTTTGGCTAATTTCTGGGTCCTCTCCAGGGGAATCAACAAACCCTGGGTACCTTTAAAATCCCCATGACGTTGGAAGAAAAGGATGCAAATTTGGCGTGGATACCTTGTGTGGTCAAAAAGGGACAGGGGCCTTACCACAAACTACCCCAAATAGCCAAAAAAAAGAAAGAAAAAAAACAAAAGGCTTCGCACAGGGCCTAGCAGCGAAGGGGTTAATAGGGCAGACTTCTAGCACCACCTTGTATCTCTCACCTTGGCCGTGTAACATTTTGCTGTAGCTGGCTTTCTGGACTCCCTTAGGACTTCCATTGCTGCCTCTGGAATGCCCAAATGCTGAATTCTATTTCCTCTGGATCCATGCTTCAAGCTCAAGGTGTTGGAATCTTCTGCATGGACAGAAGGTTATGCGACGCTGGCAGTCTCTGTACATTGCTCTGTCATCTGCATTTCGGAGAACCAGGTTGGTCTCGCCCAGTTGCAGGATTAGCATTATGCGCAACTGTCTGCACTCGAACACTAGTAGCATTAGTGGGATTGGAGATAAAGAGTATGCAAATTTCATTGTCAAGTCTATCGACCATGCATTCCCCAGCGAGTGGCGGTGTGGGTGCCTGGAGGAAAACCTTGGGATTTTGCATTCTGCTGTGTTGTGAACAGCTCTTTCTCTGGTGTCCACCTCTTCTGGAACACCCTTTCAACCACCGTCTGATTTAGTCTCCGTTTGTAAGAGACAGCTGCTTGGCTGCTGAGTTTTTCTGCATCCACGTTGTCCACTTGTGGCAGGTGCATTGCTGTTACTGTTTTCCTTCTTTGACCGGCCAACTGCCACATTTCCTGCACCAGTTTTGATAGGGCACCTCATACTCCCTTGCTTGCTGAATACAATGTTTTGTTGTAGGAAGCTGGCTCTGTATATATTATACCAAAGTGAGCTATAGTGTGCACAGAGTCCAGTGGAACCCCAAAGGTAGAGTTAGATAGCACCTTACTCTATTTGTGGTAGTGTGGTCGAGCAGTAAGGCTTTATCAGAGGACAGTGTTAAGCACTGGTTGTACACACTCAGCAAATGAATTCACACACTCAAAGACTGAACTTCAGACACTTTTTTGTATGAAAATATTATTTTCGTTATTTCATTTCCTAGAACCAAGCCAGCCTGGCACAGTTAAGTGATACATACTATGCAGTAAACATACAGTTGTAACAGTTTGGATTGTAATTGTATATGCACTTTGTTTTGACTTGCAGTATTGTCACTGAGAAATGCAATGCTTTGTAAATACAGTACATATACTTTGAATGGGCTTTTTAATAAATTACCAGTAAGTTACTTGTGAGATAACTTTTCTTACACAGTGTAGTATAACTGGATACTACACTGGGACATTTCCTCTAGACAGATAAGTAAAATCGTTTTTGTTAGTTAGTACAATTTTAACCCCTTCCATGCCCATGACGGAACGGTTCCGTCATGAGCATCGGTTGCGCTGTGCTCATGACGGAACCGTTCCGTCATGGCCCCGCCCGCGCTCGAACCCTTCAGCACCGCGGGGGAATTCCCGCCGCGCTGAAGGGGTTAAAGAATTTCTTTAGGTTTTCCAACTCCACACTTCGAAACTTTTCATAGAAAAACAGTCAATGTCATCCTATGGAGGAAAATAGTGTTAATGGTTCAAAGGTAAGTACTTTGTTGTGGGAGTTGGTATTCTGGGGTTAGACTCAGGGGTCCCCCAGGTCAAGGATAGACTCTTTTTACACCCTCAGCAGCACTAGGGCAGCTGGGTGCTGAGGCCCAATGTTATCCAATGGGGGATAGGAGGCCTCCGGTTGGTGGCTGATGAGCAGGCCACTGGGTTGTGGGAGCAAAGCTCCTGGACTTAAGCTCTGGGCAAATGGGGGTTTAGGCCAGCACAAAAGATGCACCCTCAGCGGCACTGGGGCGGCTGGGTGCAGTGTGCTGTTTGGGCATCGGAAGCCCTGTAGCTTTCAATGGGGAATCTCTGGCTTGCAAAAGCACTGCAGGCTCGGGGACGAAGGTCTTCTGGGTGCGATCACCACTTTGAGAGGTAAGTTGGGATGTTGGGGGTTGGCTAGGCACCGGTTGGGCCACCCAAGGCCGTGAGGTGTCAGGTGCAGAGGTGCCTTTTAGGTTCAGATCTTTTTACCAGCTCCTGGTCGTGGTTGGGGAGACCTTCCGGAATTAGGCTGCAGGCGTCGGCTGGAGGCTTGAGGCAGGTCAAGGATCGCTGGATCTCGGGTGAGGATTGCCAGGGAGATCCCCTCGTGGTGTTTGCCCATTCGAGCTCGGGCCGTGGACGGCGGGTGCAGAGTGGGGCGGATTCACAGTGGCTAGAGATGAACAAATTAGAGTTCACGGAGACACAGTCTTTGTGGTTAAAGGCAGGCAGGTCCTTCAGGGTTTTCAAGGTTGCTGGCTGCAAGACACTGGGATTCGCAGGAGCAGGTTCGAGGTGGAGACAGGCTGGTAGGGCTGGGGCCAAGTCAGTGGGCATCTTCCGGTTGTTAGCTTCGGCACGGCTGTTCGGCCCTTTTCTTTTAGTTGGTTCTTGTCTGAGGAAACCAGGTTCAGGGGTGCACCTAAATACTAAATTTAGGGGCATTTCAGGTAGGTAAAAGGTTGGGGACAACGGGTCCCTTCCCTGGGGTGGGTCATTTCACTGATTCATGTGTTTAATGAGTTTTGATCGTTTGTTAACAGCGAGTTGTGGACACATCTTTTCTTCTCAGACACCCCATTCGCCTTGCAGACACCCCATTATTTTCGCAGACACCCCCCACCGCCTTTCAGTCACCCCATTGTGCTGCCAGGCACCTCTCTTCTCTTCACAGGCACATCACTTCTCTGAGACACCTTCTCTTCTGAGACATTTCCCTTCTCTTTTGAGACACCTCGTGTCTTCCTACAGACCACACCTCCTACACCTCATCCCCCTCGCAGACACCACCTTTCCCCTCGCAGACTCGTAGTTTCTTCCAGCAGACACTACCTCCACCTAGCAGGCACCCCCTTTTGCCCCCTCCCCCCTCCCCTTTCCAGGCCCTTTAGTTCAGTAATCCGAGTCGGCCTTTCGACAATACCGTCGGCCTCTCTCGAGCAGGAAGCACACTTGTGCCTTTTGGGGCCTCTCTGAGATAGACATCGGGAGAAAGAATTAATTTCCAGTCCGAGAGCCTGCTCACCAGCCGCCTCTATCACCAGGCCGCATCCGACAGCGGCGTGCAATAAATCAAAGCGTGCCGTGTGCTCTTGGGCGCCACTCGAGGGACGAGGCACATGACACTGCGCAGTCTACTCATTCAATTCATGTGAAGAAGGTAAATCATTGACCTTTAATCGCCTCTGCTTGTTCGATTCCACTGGTGATGGTGTTAAAGGGGGCTCGAGTGTCCTCCAGGATGACACCCGGGACTGATGTGGTGTACATGTATGTAAACGCTGCCTTTTGAAGATGCGGAGACTGACTCCAGTGTTATTTGAATGCACCACACGCACAGCGGAAGTGACATTTCATTGAAACACACTGTTCTTGGGGGGGGGGGGGGGGAATCCTGATTCTATCGTGTGATGTGTTCATGGGATAGGGTCAATGTGTGATGATGAAGGGGGTGATATATCATAAAGTGGCGAAAGTCATTTAAAGATGTGCAAAGTCAGTTTGTTTACAGATTGTGCAAACATGTATGTGCCCCATGTGTACTCCTGGGCATGCATGCCGTGCTTCTGCAGAACCCGCCTCAGTGGCTTTCCTTTGGGGTGCAGAATGAGGTAACAGAGCCGGGTGAATAATCACTCCACAGCAAACAAAAAACAATTAAAATAAATTGTCATTTACTACGACAATAGCTCTAACTTTCACAAATGCCAGACCTAAAGCATTGCAAATGCTTGTTTCTACTGTAGGAAGCAGGCTCTGTATATACTATACTAAAGTGAGGTACAGTGTGCAGAGTCCAGTGGAACCCCAAAAGGTAGGCAGAGGTAAAACTAGATAGCACCTTACTCTCTATTTGTGGCAGTGTGGGCAAGCAGTAAGGCTTTATTAGAGGGTAGTGTTAAGCATTTGTTGTGTACACACACAATCAGCACATTATATCACACACTCAAAGACTGAACTTCAGACCAATTGGTTTTGTATAAAAATATTCTTTTAGTTATTTTATTTTCTAGAACCAAGCAAGCCTGGCACAGGTAAGCAATAAACACTTTACAGTAGTAATGCTGTTTGTAAACAGTTTGAATTGTAATTGTATATGCACTTTTATTTGATTACAGTAGAGCTACTAGCAATGCAATGCTTTTGATATACTGTACATATACTTTGTATTGTTAGTAGAATGTCAAGTAGATTACTTTACAGATTACTTTTCTTACACAGTACAGTATACCTGTATACTGCACTGGGACATTTCCTGTAAACAGGTAAGTAAAAGCTTTTTTGTTATTTAGTTACAGTTTTACAGGGTTTCATAGATTTTCCAACTCCACATTTGGAAACTTTCCACAGAAAAACAGTCAATGTCATACTATGGATGAAAATAGGATTATCGGTTCAAAGGTAAGTATTCGGTTTTGGGAGTTGGTATTCTGAGGATAGACTCAGGGGTCCCCCAGGGTCAAGGATGCACTCTTGTTACACCCTCAGCGGTACTAGGGCAGTGCTGAGGCCCAATATTATCCGATAGGGGGCCTCTGGGTTGTGGGAGCAAAGCTCCTGGACTTAAGCTTAGGGCAAACGAGGGTTCAAGCCAGCACAAAAGATGCACCCTCAGCTGCACTGGGGCAGCCGGGTGCAGAGTGCTGTTTTGGAGTCGAGCGCCCTGTAGCTTTCAACGGGGTGTCTCCGGATTGCAAACACACTGCAGGTTCAGGGACGAAGGTCTTCTGGGTGTGAACCCACATGGAGTGGTAAGTTGGGATGTTGGGGGTTGGTTAGGCACTGTCGGTTGGGCCACCCAAGGCTGTGGGGCACCAGGGGCAGGGGTGCCTTTTAGGGTCGCATCTTCTTACCAGCTCCAGCTCGCAGTCACCTTCCGGTTTGAGGCTGCAGGCGCCGGCTGGAGGCAGGTCAGGGGTCACCGGATCTCGGGTCTGGATTACCGGGGAGACCTACTCTTGGTGTTAGGCCACTCTAACTCGGCCCTTGGGTGCAAACTCGCAGATCCTGTCGGAGCTTGAGTCTTTTGGTGAACAAATCCGGTGTTCACAGGAGACAGTCTTTTCTTTTGAAGGCAGGGCAGTTCCTCGGGGTTCTTGAGGCTGCTGGCTACAGAACACACCGGGATTTCACTTCTGCAGGTTCGAGGTAGGGACAGGCCGGTAGGGCTGGGGCCAAGTCAGTAGGCGTCCTCCGCTTCTTCTCGTTTGTCTGCTGTCTTGGTTCAGGGCTGCCCCCTAAATAATGTATTCAGGGGGCGTTTTAAGGGTCTCAGGGTCAGTAGCCAATGGGCTACTGACCTTAGGGTGACACCGCCCTTGCTGTGCTCACCCCACGGGGGGAGTGAGCACAATCCCTAATCATGATTGGGGAGTGCCTGCCATCTGCAAGATGGTAGGCACTGAAGAGTGGGCTTCACCTCACCTCCCCACCTGTGGGGCGGGGTTGGCAGAGGGGTGCACACCTTCTGGGCTGGCTAATTTTTCCCGCCTGTCTTCCCACTGAAAAGGAGGTGAGACAGGAAGGGGGGCCTGCTCCTGGTATCAGGAGAGGCTGGGGGTTGCATTACAAAGGCTGCAAGGCTTTTGAAGCTCCCCTGCCACAGATGGCGCTTCCTGGCTTGGGGAGAAGTGAACACCTCCTCCCAGGAACGACTGTTTCTGGGCTCTGGGAGAGAAGGCTCCCACCCCAGGGGTCCAGAACCATGTCTCTTAGGTGCTGGCTGGTGCGTACCAGTCAGGGAACCCACCAGAGGCTGGTCGTTATTGAGGGGGCATCTCTAAGATGCCCTCTGAGTGCATTTTCTTTTATTAAATCCCACACTGGCATCAGTGTGGGTTTAATGTGCTGAGAAGATTGATACCAAACTTCTCAGTTTTCAGTGCAGCCATTATGGTACTGTGGAGTTCGTAATGACAAACTCCCAGCAACATATACTCCTAATGGCAGCACTGCACTTACAATGTCTAAGCATTGACAGACACTGTAGGGGTACAGGGCTCATGCATCTGTACCCTCAGCACTGGCAGTGCACCCAGCTAGAGGGTCGACTGATCTATAGCAGGGCAGTGGGTTGTAGGCATGGCACACAGGGATGTGTGCCATATCGACTTTACTTTGTTCTGCACTAAAACACGCAGCCTGCAATGGTAGAGTGTGTGTGTAAAGGTACAGGGCCTCTGAGGGTGGCACAGTAAGTGCCGAAGCCCTTAGAGGCCTTCCCTGGACACAGTGCCCTTGGTACTCATGGTACCTTTTACAAGGGACTGACATGTGGCCAGAGAGATGCCAGGTACAGTTTTGGGTAAAGAACACAGACCCTGGAAACCTGATTGTCAGGGACCCAGGGCATATCAAGTCAAACTGCATCAGTAGTTTGGCAAAAAGTGGGGTGGGGGGAGCATTCCTGCAACAGAAACCCAGCTTCCTACATCTACAAAGTGTCTTCAGAACTGCTGTTCAAGCACCCATACTCTTGCATCTGGATGCTGGTAACAATCTGCTCTATAGCCTCTCTAGCTCCATACTGGTACCCTTGGGGGGAACCTACGCACCACAGCACGTCTCATCCAGGGTCTGAAGGAATGGCATCCATTTTATTGGACCTCCATTGGCTGCTATTGCTGCCCTGCACAATCTTCAAAACCGGCTTCATAATTTAAAAAGCCATCACGACCAGCACCCCAGTTATCTGGCAGACAAGTTCATCATTTCAGGTGGTTCTTGGCACACCTTCAGCAGGGGCACCATCAATCTGCAGACTAAGAAGAATAAAAAAGAAAATACAACTCCGCAGGTCTTAGGAAAGAGTTGCAGACTCACCTCTCACTTGTTGACTTTAAGCTGATTTTTGGAAGTGTAGAATGCTCCACTGCTTTTAGGCTAGGTTAACACAATACAAATACCATATACATACAAGGTCAGGGAGGCACTACTTGTCAAAAGCCATGCATTGGACGTTCAATACAGTTATTTGCTGTGCATCCTCACAGAATACACAAAGCAATTTAAATCAGCCAACAATCAGGAGGATTTGACTCTGATGCAACCAAAATTAAAAACGTGGTCAGATTCGGTGAGGAGGTTCATTAATCTTGGCCTATTTCATTTTTTGGACGTTTACTGGACAGTTTTTTTGTCAGGCTCTCGCAATCTTCACAGGAATTGGATAGGATAGACAAACCAGACATGTATTGCACCAATCACGAACGGTTGTGAAGGGAAAATGTCAATGCCTGATCAACCTTCCTGAGAGATTGTGACGATGTTAACAGCAAAGTCTATGTACTACTGCCTCATTGGCACCACCTTTGACAGTTTGTGAATTTCCACAGAACTGGAGAAACAGTACTTGAAAACCTGCAATTATAACATGGAGCAAAATCAATCTAACAGCTGACTGTGCCTGATCTCCATTATGTACGGGTAGGAACTTACAGTTTGAGAATGTATTCTAAGACCTTCCTTTGGACTAGCCCTTGAGCATTCATTGTGTGAAGGTGTCTACAAATATATCTAGATACACTGATGTAGAACCAACAGCAGCTGGTAAGCCTGAGCAGGACCATCTTTTTAAACCCCACTCTTATTAAGCTACTAACAGCAAGGGCAACTGACTGAAGCCACTGATTTAGTTGACCGAGGTGTAGGACAGACCCAAGTTTCCAATGTGAATGTTATGAGCTTCCACCAAAATATGAAAACATCTTCATTTTTCTTTTTAACAGGTTATTGAAATGTTTTTCATACCCACTTTCACTGTGAACAGACTCCCCATAAATTATGTCTGTACATGAACCTCTTCTGTCTTTGTAAAGGAGGACTCCCAAGTTTTCTTAGGGTATCAAAAACTAATGTTATAAAACATGGAGGAATCTCTTAAGCAAATTGGAAATTCTCTCCAGACTCAGTATTTCATGTCTGAGGAGAAGCGGTTGTGTCCATAGTTGGCAAGCTTCCTTACCACTACCAATCTTTGACATCACTGCATTGTGGCTCAAGACACCATTGGCCAATCAGACCGTAGCATGGTAAGTACATCATAAACAGCTGATGTGCTGTAGTGCCTCACACTTTGTTAAAGTAAAATCACTAAATTGGTTCATGTGGTTTAGGCAACATATTTCTTTTCTTTGCTTGACAACATTTTTGGGATACAAACATTGCAACTTTCTGACCCAGAATTTTGACAAACTTGACCAAGGCTGCGGTAGGTGCAAGTATAAAGGATGGGCCATCAAAGGTGGATGATGACAAGGGCATAGGTGGAGGGAGAAGAAGAGACTTTGCATTACATGGGCTTACATATACGCTAAAAATCTAAGACATGCAATGCTTAGAGTGCCCATTGCCATCCCTGTATGAAGACCTGAAGGAGCAACAGCGATACAGCACTGCTAAAATAGAAAGAAAAAGCTTGCTGTGTGGTGGCATTCCAATAGAATTTGATATATCAGGAATGTCCCGACCTAACTGGATATGCTCAAATTGTTTACACTTGGCCTACCAATGCAAGACCTAACAAGACACTAACAGGTAATTTATTAGCAATAAGCTACATTACAGGGTGGTGTTCCAATTTTGTCACAGAGGTGACAGGTACAACATTCAATCCGTAACTTGTAGATCGTGCTCTAAAGATCTTCTGTTTGAAAATAGGAAATGGGCAACACACTTTTTACTCCAAATGACGTTGTGGTTAGTAAATCAACATTGTTTATAGGGGAAAGACATGGTGCCAAATAAACTGGCACTTCAGTACACTACTAATTAATGCAAGAGAATTCCTGGCAGGTGAGGGATAATACATTTGGTTCCGACACAAACATCAGGCAGGGCAGAATATGGCAGAATTTAAAACAGTTGAGTGGAAAGTGAGCTCGGTAGTGGTACAAGATGGACAACGGTTGCGATTTGAGACAAACCCTGAGCATTACTGAAGAATGAGAGACACTGTCTTAAAGATGCTAACAAGGGGAGCTTTTTATTGCTCATTATTTGCAACTCTACATACCCTTGACAAAGTTTGAAGGTAATGCAGAGAAGGTCTACTAAAATACTTATAGTGGAAAATTTAGATACACGTTACTCCAGGAAAGAAGAGACCAGTAAGTAACCATACAAATTCTCAAAAGAAAAGCATTATGAAAAGGTAAGAAATATTCTGCAAAAGAGTTTGCGTTATGAGTAGAAGGCAGCACAGAAGTAAAATGAGAAAAAAGTATAGAAATAGTAAACCAATAAAAGAAGTCAAGAGCTATGGATGTGCTAGTCTGTAGTGGAAGCCCTTGAGTTTGTGAAGGGAAAATGAGAATGGATGGACTTGGGTGTACTTGTATGCCTTAAAGTTGTTTTATAGAGTAATAAAAAAAAAAATCACTTGAGAAAGTTGTAGCAAGGAGTACCGATGCTGTTAAAAATTCTCAAGTTTTCAAGACAGCTACGTATAATGCACCTTTCAGTGCTCAAGATGTGTAAAAAAGAAGATAATAAGGAAATCTCACTGAATGAAGCGACAATGATAACTGTCACTAAAAGTCTATAAAACCATGAACATTGGCAGCAAATGTTACACATGACACACCAGGATGCTGGTGACTGATCTACAACATCCAACGTCAAATAACAATTCAGGTAAGGATTCATAACAATCTATCAATGAAACCTGTTTGACATGGTTCCCTCTCTATGCTGTAATCAGATATTATATAGAACATCGGAGTTTGTCTTGGACCATGATTTTGATAGAATGAGCAGGTGCTTCTAGTAGGCTTTTTAAAATTCTTACAAAGGTGTTTACCAATGTTAAGCTCAATATCCAGTACTTCTGGAGTCCTGCCAGTACAAAGGAAATTTGCTTGTATTGATAAAACTGTTTAGCTGATGAAACGCTTAGAAAAACAAAGATTACATATTAGCATCTATAGTCAATGACTAAGCAAAACAGTACCTTGGGGTGAGGATCTCCTTATACTGTAGCTTCTCCACACGAGTAGTAGCAGCAACAGACATAGGGATGACAATGTTATTAATATCGAAGGAACATTCTGGCCGCCGTCTCCTCATTGCTTGCTGGAAATAGAAAGGTTTGACAACTTGTGAAACTGATGCTATATAAAGAACCCCAAAAACAACCAGTTACCCCTTTAATATGGACAGGTTAAGGAATCTGATGTAAAATACTAACTTGTGCAGGCAAAGTTATACTAAGTTAACAATATTGGGCTAGGTTACTTTATGACAGTTTCTATGTGTGGGAGTGGCAAGTTTATCAGAGTAGGGTTTAAGGTCCTCTCTGTGGTCATGAAGAGGTCAGAGAGGGGTCACAAATACTTGGTATCACAAATAATAACCCACAATTAGTAGTGTGTTTTAAATCTAAATTCAGGGCACTTTGGATGCGGACAATCTGTACAGCACAATAACACTTCAGTAAACACTGTGGAAACTGCTCTTCACTACAATTTAAATCATTCACTTCCTTATAAAACCAAGTTTACTTCAGCTGGTTTGAATAGGAGACATATTAAACAAAATTGGAAATGGAGACAACTCTACAAAATATCTATTCACTAGCTGCTTTACATAGTTTTGCTGGTTGTGGCATAGTTAGCACTATAAGTAAGAGTACATCATTTACGTACTCATAAGCGCTGTCATACTGATTTCTGAATGAGATGCTGCTATGTATCCTTTCGCACTTATAGCCATAGTCAGATTTGTTTTTATACCATTATGTATGGGTGCGTTTTCTGCGCATCAAATCTCTGACAGAGCCCACACAGGATGTGTGTGGATTTTGTCCACCTCATGCTACAAATCTATAGTTAGAGGTAACTAATTTCTTTAGCAACATGATTCTTATAAGGATTCACATGTTCATAAAGTATCATGTATTGAAAATTAAGATAATGTAGTAGTTTTTGATCTTTTTTCATACTCCTCTGTGGCTCTTCCTAGTACGGTAAGAACACAGTAATAATGGTAATGTAAGTACAGCCCTATGCTGCAGCTTTCCATAACACTTAATGTAAGATATAATGTGAGGCTTTATATTGCGGCCCTGTGGTAGTGGCCTGGGAGCTTGCTTTGCCCTACTCCAATGAAATACGGTTGTTTACCACCAGTGTGGCATTTAATCTGAAAAGTTTAAGTACTCTCTTTTAGCACAAACCTCCTCAAAGTAGCAAGAGAAGCAGTCCAGGCATACTCCGAGATACGATACAGCTCAGAATCAATTGAGCGTAACAAAAGAAAACAAGTTACTTACCTGTAACTTTGGTTCTCCAGTATTGGAAACTTTCATAGATTTCCATTCATTCCTCGTCGTCGAGATGGAAGTCCCCGGTGTACATAAAATAGAAATAGAAACCATTGCAAAAGAAGAAACCAGGCCTAGGCCCATTGTAGTTTTGTAACATATCCACCTGTTTTTGTAAAAGAGACTAAATAAAATGAACAACCAATCAGATCAGCTTCACCCTGTAGAACCTTCCTGAGAGAACGTCAGATTTTCGTAGCCGTAGTGTAAAATTATAACTTAAGCTGCTAAAGGCTGAGGTTTCCCAGGGGAGCATGGTGGGTCGTATGAAAGTTTCCAATACTGCAGAACCAAAGTTACAGGTAGGTAACTTGTTTTCTTACTCCAGTATTGGAACTTTCATAGATTCCCATGCTTGAATCAGAGCAGTTTGCAGTTATGAGCACATTTTTCTAACCTTGATTCCTTATTCATCCAAAATAAGCAAAATACCAATGGAGCTAACAATGGGACCTTCTATTTTACCAGCACCTGATGTTAATATCACCCTTTAATATCTTTCCCTCAATGAAGTGTTATCACACATGAATTAAGGGAATGTGTGCATTCTGAATAGCACCCATTGTTACAATGCTTGTTCCCTGGGGAACATACTCAAATGAATACAACAAAAGCTAAGATGCACCACACATTTGTAAAACAATCCAATAATAACAATATATATAGGTCAAATTCAATTCAAGAATTTATTCATTTGAGTATGTTCCCCAGGGAACAAGCATTGTAACAATGGGTGCTATTCAGAATGAAGGTCCCATTGTTAGCTCCAATGGTATTTTGGTATCATTTCCCTTCTGTGGCACTGGTTAAACCCTGGATGATTTTATATAAATTAACTTGAACTTTAATCATTTTTTGAAAGTTCAATCATGCCTACATTTAAAGACAGACGACAGGAATTGGCCCAAGATTTATTTGCCACTGGACAAAAACAGAGTGGCTCCAATATAAATGCCCCAGTTATAGAGGGCTTGAAAATAAAATTTCAACGACTAGAAAAGTTAAAAAAACATGAGATGTCCAGGTGGTGGGACGGCACCACTTTAGAAAAATATATAGAGAATGAAAAGATTCCACGAGGTCTTCGGATCTTAATCTTCCCCACATTTGAGGATTTAAGCAAAGAACAGTTGGAGGACTGGGAGGGTAACCTTCGCAATGCGTCATTTAACATGATGAAAATTTTGATAAAAAATGCAGAGATCAAGGGAGCAAAATTACAACAGGAAATTGAAGAACTAGAAAAAGAAATTGAAACATCAGAACTTAATGATACCGTTAAAAAGAACTATGCAGTTCTGGATGGCATCCTTGAGGGATATCAAATATATCTAAGAGACAAAAAGGTAAAGAAGATAAAGAGGGATGATAAGGACTACAAAGACGGTAGGGTCTATACATTCTCCCACAAATATGATAATATCAAGACACCAGGGGAGGGAAAAAGACAAAGGGAGGAGACGTTAGAATTGGCCTCTGCAAATAGCATAACCTCTATTTCATCGGCAGTCAGCTCAGTAACCACAGAAGACTCGGTGGGGGCTGTAGAGGGCGAAACAAGGTCCAATACTTTTTTTATTGGAAATGGAGAGGCTAAAACTAAGTGCAAAAACTATGCCAAGAGATCAAAGACAAGAAGGGAGGGAGGAAATGGCAGGAATCAAAACAAAGACAACGACAACAAGAAATCGAAACTAGAGCCAGGGGTCAGAGTCACGAGATCCAAGAGAACAGGGAAATAATGGGAGTCAATGAAGAGGGGACATTGAAAACATTAATTGTAAACCTTTCAAATAGAGAACTGTCTAGAGATGAAATATCTGTCTTAAATAAGGGACTGGGATTCTGTCCTAATCAACTTGGGGGTGATGTTGATATTTTTGTGGACTTATTCAAGTTTTTTAGATTGCTTAAACTTAAAGATCATTTCATACGTAACCCACCGATTTGTAACCAACCTCCCAATGAAATAACTTTGTCTACGTATACTGTACAAGAAATAAAAACAATTCAAACAATGATGTCCATAGAGTTGGAAACTTCATTTGATATGGAATCTGTATGTGATGAACTCAATGTTGTTGAAAATACATGTATCGATAGCGGGTTGAAATCAAAATCTAAGTTTATACCCACTGGCACACATCCCAACATAGATATCTTTTTTGAAAGGGTTACACAAGGCTTTCATAAGTTCTCAGTGAATCCAATTCGTGCGAACAAACGTGCCCATAACTTAACATCAGGGGAAAAGGCGGCCCTGAAAGATCTGAGAACTGACCACACTATTGTCATCCGCGAGGCAGACAAGGGGGGTAATGTAGTTTTGATGGAAAAGGGTAGTTATATGAAGGAAATAGAACGGCAACTTATGGACACTAATTGTTACAAAAAAATCGCAGCAAACCCCATTAAGACGCTGGGGGACCACATCAATATGAGACTAGTGGAGTGGCGGGAGGATGGTTTGATTAGTGATGACGAATGTAGATATCTTAAAGTGACAGAGCCATCTTTCCCTTGCATCTACATATTACCCAAAATACATAAGGGCGGCCCTTTTCCACCTGGCCGCCCTATCATTTCAGGGGTAAATTCACCGACAGAAAAACTATCTGAATACGTGGACCAATATATTCAACCCTTGGTACAGAATTTACCTGCGTACATAAAAGATACGAAGGACATCCTAGGTAAATTTGAGGGCTTTACATGGTCTGAAACCCTAATGTTTGTTACCTTAGATGTAACAAGCTTGTATACCTGCATTAAAAAAGAGTTTGGTATTATAGCTTTACAAACCTTTTTGGGACAGAGAGCTGCGGGTCATTTTCATCATAATGAGATGTTATTGGAAATGACAGACATCATCCTATCCAAGAACTTTTTTCTCCATGACTAACTGGTATCATCAAATTCAGGGCACTGCCATGGGCTCCAGGTTTGCTCCTGCTTACGCCGGGCTCTTTATGGGCTGGTTCGAGCGGGGGCATGCCTGGGGTAGACATGCGACAACATGGATGCAACATGTGATTTTTTGGGGCAGGTATATTGATGACGTCATCATACTTTGGGATGGACTTGTTGAGGATTTGATGTCATATTATGACTACCTCAATGACAATCCATTTAATGTCAAATTCACCATAAACCATAGCTCTGAAAAAATCGACTTTTTGGATATAACCTTTTTTATCCAAGACAACCACATCCATAGCCGAACACATAGGAAGACCACAGCCTGTAATAGCACTCTACACTTTCGAAGCTCACATCCACAACATGTGATCAAAAATATCCCCTACGGGGAAATTATCCACATGCGACAGAACTGTAGCATGGATGAGGACTTTACATCAAGTCTAAGGGAAACAGAAAGACTGTTTTTGGAGAGGGGATACCCTAAACATATTCTGAGCGAAGCACAGAATAAAGCAAAAAAGATCTCCAGAACCACTACGTTAGTGGTTAAGCAAAAAAGGGCACCCAACAAAGGTCATATTTCATTCAATACTCAGTTTAATGAACAAAGCAGTAGGGTGTACAACACTCTTAGGAAGCACTGGCATTTACTAACAGATATACCGGGTCTAAATGAGCAATTGGATAAAAGACCCAGTGACATACAGAAGAGGACAAAATCTGCGTGATATGCTTTGTCCAAGTTATGTCACAACCCCTAAAAAACAAACCTGGCTTACCACAAAAACATTAGGGTTTTTTACATGTAACAAATGTAGCGTCTATAGTTTAGGCATTAATAAGACTAAGAACTTCAGCTTCAATACTAGACGCGAATATACAATAGAACATCTTATTAATTGTAACTCGAAATACATAGTGTACATAATAGACTGCCCCTGCAATAAAATCTATGTGGGCAGCACAAAAAGACCCCTAAAAACGAGAATTCAAGAACATGCCAGAGCCGCTCGGAATAGGGATATGAGGTACCCCCTGACTTTTCACATGCAGGAAAAACATTCCAGTGAAGATAATTTCTGGTTTATAGGTATAGACCATGTTCCAGCACACCCCAGGGGTGGAAACAGAGAGCTGGCACTCAGAAAGAAGGAAGCAGGGTGGATATGCAGATTACGGAGTGTTGAGATGGGACATAACAGCGATAATGAGATGCATTATTTCTTATAAGATATTGGAATACATCTCCTGGTTCTGACTGTGGCATTTTCTTTATTAGTTGCTGTTAATATTATATGTATATTGAACTATGCAAAGTTGTCTTTACATTGTTTCATGTCTATCAATCTCTCCTTTATTTCTTGATCATCTTTCTTTCCACATATATGGAACTTAGGATTAAACCCATATGAACTATCATCCTAAACATCATTACCTTATTAAATGTTATACTCTGGGTGTAGATATTTAAACACGCAGATTACAATAATCTTCAAATCTAAAATAATTAAGATGTAGATATATAATACTGTTATTAATTAAAATATAAATGAATACAGAATAGGACCATTCTGCTGACCCTATAGCATATGTATACTTGGATATGCCTGCACGATCATATACGCGAACACACTCTAAGATGGCTGCCATTTAGTGAGCATTTCCCATATAATTTTATTTGATCACTTCACTTATTTTTTAGCAATAATTGGGAACAATAAACAGATCTTATTTTATAATCGATATATAGACATCATTTATCACCATAGGCAGACCGTTTACGTATATTACAGGGATCACTACATTTTTCGCTAGATCTGGAAATCATCGGCATAGAATGAGAACCATAATTGGTTCTGAAATACATGTTTCTTTCTTTTTATATTTTATTAACCTTTTTGAGGTTTTAAAAACGCTAAGAACAAAATTAGGCCGTTTTAGATATACTTTGCCGTTGTTTTCTACCTTCCGATGAGGGTCTTACATATTCCAAGATGGCTACAACGCTCGCGCTGGTAGTCATGTGACTCACAAGGGTGTTCTACTGTGAAACTGGACGGAGGAGCTCATATCAAGAGAGTGCTATACCGTGAATCAATTCAAAAACTTAGTAGCACTCTCTTAAATCAAATATTTCGGACTCAAAATATCGTTGTCCGATTGACAGGCCGTTCTTATACATATCGCCGTTTTCATTTTACCACTGTTATGGGTCTATTACACAGCTCAAGATGGCCACGACGTGTACGTTAAATGTCATGTGACCTTGAAGGGGGCGTTACTTTGGGATTCAACACAGGTGAATGAATTTACCGGGCCATTTGAAAAGTATATAATGAGAGCACTTTCCGTTTAGGAGGTTGCCGGATCGAGGGACCTTTCCTTTTGACGTACACTGTTTGCAGTTTTTGGTCGTGACTAGCATATCACGGTAAGCACACGCTGGGACTTTTGTATTAATGGGACTAGAGGCTCCATATCTCCACTGTAGGCTCGGTTATAAGTTTGGTGAAACTAGTATTTAAGAGAGGATTTTCTTACTCTCCTTTTCAGATGAGCTCCGTTTAAAACGCCATGGAGCCCTGGGATGGGATGCCGCTCATATATGGGCTTACTGCGTTGTAATAGCGATTATGAATTGTTGCTTTTTAGCCCAGGGTGGTCTTTTACATAGGGTTTATACGTCTCTTGGATCGCCTTGGATGTCATAGACCAGTAGTGCAGGCTGGCTTATATTTATGGAAAATTTAAACCTTAGGACACGGTGAATAATATGTACTCCATTTTTGATTATAATTCAAAATATAGATGTAGCCATAACCCGTTGATGCTGCAATGAGCATATATCAAGCGTGTAGAAGAGCATGTGAGAGAGCTTAGATGGAATATAGTCATCAGACATTATATTAGCGAAGTATTTGCGGTCTGGACACACTTTTATAACTATGCGTCCAGTATATTGTAGTATATATATGAGAGGATTTGGATATAATATCTTATGAATCGTTTATCGTTTGGCTCTCTCATTTTAGATCGGATCGTTTCTTTTCTCGAATATCTGAGTGGATTACCTCCTTTCATTAAGTTTATTGAAAAAATTCTTGAAAAAGTCAAGGTTTTGGACATCCCATATATAGAAAAGGTAGGTTATACATGGACTAACCATGTGCCTCTAGTACTAAATTCTAAATTAAATTATACAATTTCCTTTATAGAGATCAATATATCTCTATGTTGACATGTAATATGAACACAGCTATGCCCACTTATAAAACATCTCGTGCCCACTTACATACCACATAAACATATACAATATGTATACCCTTTTTTTCCACTTATAGCATCTGTTTCATATCACAGATAACTCTATATGGACGATAAGAAACTGGATAGGAGACTTTTTAGCCCCCATCGTACAAACTATGTAGGAGTGATCTAATCTTCTTTTACAATTTGGTAGGTATAATATACATTTACTATATTTATGATATCGTTCGGATCTCCAGGTGAATTATGCACTAAATCTGCAATTACTTGATTACCCTATTTAAAAGAGTCAATATAGACCGAAGAAACACAACATATGACAGTATAGATCAATTTCCTTATTCCCTTTCTTCCCTCTGTTCTTAGATTCTTTGATTACTTAATGCTTATGCAAGATGATTATTGAATATGCTACTTACCAGTATGCATCTGTTCTTGGCATGTAGGGCTGCTGACATTCATATCTGTGCATAGATCGCCGCCTAGTGTTGGGTCCGGATGTTTGCACGTTGTTGTCCTGGAAGAGTCTTCGAAGTATCCTTGGATAGGTGACTCCTCCCCTGGACTACAGTGCGCATGGGCATCCTCTCCATCCTCAGATTGTTTTTCGCCATTGTGGCAGTGATGGAGTAGATACAGAAAGTGATGACCATGCTTGCAGTAATTCTGAGAGCTGCAGCTGCGACAGGCGCCGGGGAGGAGGGAGGGCGATATGAATGTCAGCAGCCCTACATGCCAAGAACAGATGCATACTGGTAAGTAGCATATTCAGTTCGAGGCATGTGGGCTGCTGAATTCATATCTGTGCATAGAATACATAGCAGTGCCCTCTATTGGCGGCGGCTACCCGTGCCAGCTGCAGCGGTCTGAAAAAGTGTTTTGAGAACAGCCTGTCCTACAGCTGCCTGCTGTTTTGACTGCACATCTACGCAATAGTGTTTTGTAAATGTGTGTGTAGTGGACCATGTGGCTGCTCTGCATATATCATGCAGGGGAATATTTCCTAGGAAGGCCATGGAAGCCCCCAACTTACGTGTTGAGTGGGCTCGTGGTGGAATAGTTAATGTGCGTTTTGCTTTTTGATAACAGATTTGAATACACTTAACTATCCATCTGGCTATCCCTGCTTTGGAGATGGCATTACCTTTGTGGTGTGGGGCAAAGGCAACGAACAGTTGTTTTGTCTTCCTGAAGGGTTTAGTCCTATCGATGTAGTACATGAGGGCCCTCCGTACATCTAGTGTATGTAGTGCCCTTTCTGCAACAGTTTGTGGGTTTTGGAAGAAAACTGGCAGTTCAATAGTTTGATTCATGTGGAACTGCGATATTACTTTGGGCATGAATTTGGGGTTGGTACGTAGTACGACCCTGTTGGTATGAACCTGTATAAATGGCTCTTGAACGGTTAGTGCCTGGAGTTCACTAACTCTTCTTAGGGAAGTGATCGCTACAAGGAAGGCCACTTTCCAGGTAAGGAATTGAATCTCGCATGAGTGTAGAGGTTCAAAGGGTGGACCCATCAGGCGTGTGAGGACCAAGTTGAGGTTCCACATTGGAGCCGGTGGGTGGCTTGGTGGAATGACTCGTTTGAGTCCTTCCAAGAATGCTTTGATGGCAGGCACTCTGAATAGAGAGAGGTGCTGCCTGGTTTGCAGATAGGCTGAGATTGCGGTCAAATGGACACGTATAGAGGTGTACGCCAGATTGCATCGATATAGGTGTAAGAGATAACAGATGATGTTTTGGATGGATGCGTCCAGCGGGTTGATGTCATTATTACCGCAATAAATGACGAACCTTTTCCATTTGGCTGCATAGCAAGCTCTGGTAGTGGGTCTCCTGGCCTCCTTGATGATGTCCATACAGTCAGGTGGCAGGTTGAGATAGCCAAACTCTAGGACTTCAGGAGCCAGATCGCCAGATTCAGCTGTTGCGGATCTGGGTGCTGAACCTCTCCATGGTTCTGCGTCAAATGCGCGGGTTTGAGCCGCAGCCTTTGATGCGGCACCACGGAAAGTTCGAGGAAGGTGGTGTACCACGGCTGGCGTGCCCACGTGGGAGCAACTAGGACGAGTGTCAGGGAGTGTTGTCGGAGTTTGCGGGCCACTAGTGGTATCAATGGCGCTGGGGGAAAAGCGTACGCAAATCTGCCGGACCAGTTCATCCATATCGCATTGCCCTGCGACTGCGGATGTGGGAATCTGGCGGCGAAGCTTTGGCATTTTGCGTTTTCGCTTGTCGCGAATAGGTCTATCTCCGGATGACCCCACTGCTGGAAGTACGGTTGGAGTACTGATGGGTGTAACTCCCACTCGTGCATCTGGTGGCTGTGTCTGCTGAGCAGATCCGCCATCTGGTTGTCCTTGCCAGGGAGGTGTTCCGCCATGAGGAACATGTTCCTTTGAATGGCCCACTTCCACATGCTCTGAGCCAGATGAGACAACTGTGGAGAGTGTGTTCCTCCCTGTTTCTGTATGTAGTACATTGCGGTCATGTTGTCCGTCCGGATAAACACGACCTTGTTGCATAGATGTACTTTGAATGCCTTCATGGCTAGGAAGATTGCCATCAGTTCCAGAAGGTTGATGTGCAACTTCTTTTGTTGTGTTGTCCATAGTCCCTGCACTGTGTAGTGGAGTACATGAGCTCCCCATCCCTGGAGAGACGCGTCCGCTGTCAGTACTATCTGTGGGACAGGCTCTTGGAATGGTCGGCCCTTGCAAAGGTTTTGTGGATTCCACCAATGCAGAGAGTTGTATGCCCGACCGCTCACCAACACTAGGTCCTTTAACTGTCCTTGAGCCTGATTCCACTGACGTGCTAGGTACTCCTGAAGTGGGCGCATATGTAATCTCGCGTGCGGGACTATGAAGATGCAGGAGGCCATCATGCCTATCAACTGCATAAACACTCGCGCTGGAAGTGAGTGATTGGGTTTGAACTTGGAGATCAGCAGTTGTATGCTGTTGATCCTCACTAAGTTTGGCTGAGCTGTGGCCGCCAGAGTGTCTATAGTCGCACCTAGGTACTGTTGTACGTGTGCGGGCTGGAGATGGGACTTTGGATAATTTAGTGAGCATCCCAAACTGTGAAGAAGGTGAATGGTGCGGGACATGTGGCTTGCACATTGCTGGGCTGACTTCGCTTGAACGAGCCAGTCGTCTAGGTAGGGGTAGACGTGTATATGCTGCCTCCGTAGATGTGCTGCCACCGTAGCTAGGCACTTCGTGAAAACCCTGGGCGCTGTTGTCACGCCGAAGGGAAGGACTTTGAACTGATAGTGCTGCCCCTGAACAGTGAACCTGAGGTATTTTTTGTGTGAGGGGTGGATGGGTATGTGAAAGTACGCATCTTTGAGGTCCAGTGTGGCTAGGAAGTCTCCCTGCTTGAGAAGCGGAAGGACTTGCTGTAGAGTGAGCATGTGAAAGTGCTCTGAAAGAATGTATTGGTTTAGGGGTCTCAGGTCTAATATAGGTCTGAGCGACCCGTCCTTTTTTGGAATTAAGAAGTAGAGGGAGTACACTCCCGCACCCTGCTCGTGGATGGGTACGACCTCTATAGCGCCTTTTAGAAGCATACTTTGCACTTCTTGCTGTAAGAGCGTTAAGTGCTCTGAGGACATAGGACGGCTTCTTGGTGGTATTGTGGGTGGAGTGGAGGTTAACTCCAGACAGTAACCGTATTTTATAATATCTTTGACCCACCTGTCCGTGGTGATGGAATTCCACGTGGACAGGAACCTTTGTAGCCTTCCCCCGACAGGTGTTATGTGGTCGGGAGGAAGGGAGAGGGCGTCACTGCTTGTTCTTGGGGGAGGACCTGGTGTTGCCGTAGCCGCGTCCTCTGCCCTTTGTGCTGGAGCCACGATATCCACCTCGGGTGTTTTTATCATAGGTGGTCTGTGTATTGCCTTTGTTATATGTTTGTTGTGACCCCTGTCCTCTACCTGCTCCCTTGTTTCCGGGGCGACGAAAGGAGCCGCTCCGAAAGGACTGAGTTTGTAGGGCGCCCATGGACTTCGCAGTGTCCGTGTCCTTTTTTATCTTTTCGAGGGTGGTGTCAACCTCTGGCCCGAATAAGTAGTCGGGGGTTGACGGGCTGGTTCAGTATATTGTTTTGTACCTCAGGCTTGAATCCTGAGATCCGTAGCCAGGCATGTCGTCGCAGCATGACGCTTGTGTTTATGGCTCTGGCAGCCGTGTCTGCAGCATCTAGTGCGCATTTGATGGAAGCGTTCGTTAGTAGCTGTCCTTCCCTGATGAGCATTTCTGCGCCTTCCTTGAACTGGTCAGGGAGATGTTGGAATATTTGCTCCAGTGTATCGTAGTGCGCTCTATCATAGCGAGCAAGGAGCGCTTGAGTGTTGGCTATGCGCCATATGTTGGCAGCTTGGGCGGCAACTCGCTTGCCAGAGGTTTCTAACACCTTGGACTCTTTGTCCGGGGGAGGAGCGTCACCTGTCGTTTGCGAGTGTGCCCTCTTGCGTGCATTCGCTACGACGATGGAGTCTAGTGGTAATTGTCCTCTGATGTAAGTAGGATCCCCAGGTGCTGATCTGTATTTTTTATCAATCCTGGGGTTTATCACTCGTGCCCTGGTGGGTTCCTTGAAAATGTCCTTGGCTGGTTTGAGGACCCCCTTCAACATTGGCAGAGTCTTTACATGTCTTTCTGAGGATGCAAAGGTGTCCATTAGAAAGTCATCTTCGATGGTATCAGAGTGAAGCTGTACCCCATGGTTATTTGCAGCACGTTCGATAAGAGCCTTGAACGCCGCAGTGTCCTCCGTAGGAGATGTTTTCGCCCCATAGAGTTGTTGGTCCTGTGCATCGAGAGGTGCATTGGGGTCTGCAGGGTCACCCCAAG
Organism: Triturus cristatus; assembly: GCF_964204655.1. NCBI lineage: Eukaryota > Metazoa > Chordata > Amphibia > Caudata > Salamandridae > Triturus > Triturus cristatus. Next base: position 803,029,664 of record NC_140579.1, on the reverse strand, counting down.
TTTGATCAGGGTCCTGCTGGTCATCAGGGTCCGTGTCTACATGGTAGGGGACTTGGTCACCCATGTAGTCCTCTAATGCATCCGTATCGGAGCGTGTGGGGGAGAACCGGTGTAGATCCTGGTAGGATGAATGGAAGGGTTCATAAAGGAGTGGTTCCGATTCAGCAGGCAACTTCCTTTTTAGTGGGATCCTGAAAGGGTCCAATGGCGGCTCCGAAGTTATCCTTCGGTCGTGGAGAATCATCCTGCCAGTGTCGGCGTCGATGATACGTGCCGAAGACGTCTCAGCAGGTGTGACCGTAGGTTGGGTGACCTGTGTCCTGAGTTGGAACATTTTTGGGATTGTCGACGGAGGCAAGCCGAAGGTAATATTGGCCGGCACCGAAGAGGCTGCTGGAGCTCCGATCGAACCGGAACCCGACGTGTCCTGGAGGACAGCTGTGGTTTTGCTGCCTTGCGTCGCACCAGGTCGTACTTGGGGCGCCTTCGAGGCTTTGGCACCGGCTAGGCTTGTAGAGGCGGCCGTGGCTTTTTTCGGCGCCGGCGGTTCATCGAGTCGAGGTGCAGAGATCACCGTCGAAGTCTTCGATACCTGAGGCTTAGGTGTCATCGAGGGAGTGATGCGAGACACAGCAGGCGGTACGGCCCTTGGTGTCGTCGGTGCCGGTGGCCGAGCAGGTTTGTCTGTGCCGATGGCTTTTTTCCGTTTGTCGACTCCAACGTCGCCCGCTTCAAGTTCGGCACCGAAGTCCCTCTTGGTACGGCTGGTGCCGACGCGGTGCGCTGGCGTCGAAGGCCTCGATCCGACTAGCGCCACTTTCAGTTTCGGTGGAACCGGAGTAGCTTTCGGTTTCGGTTTTGTGGTAGGGAAACCAGCCTGTTTATGTAGTAATGGCTGCCGCTGAACGTCCGAGGCCGGGCCCGAGGGCGGAGCCGAAGGACTGCGGGATGGGTCTCGGGTAAGGCCCGAAGGCGATCCCTCGACCGGAGCCATAGGCTGTGGCACTGGTGTTTCAACGGTTTGAACAGGTAGGCCTTGTTCATCATTGGAGCTACTCTCTTCGGCCCCTAAGGCCTCCTCGTCGTCTCCTACCTCGGTGTCGTCTTCACCTCTGTGGAAGAGTGACTCGTCTACCTCGTCCGATCCGGGTTCGTGTTCGGAAACGGGACTGGAGGGCAAGACTTCTAATTCCTCGACGTCTTCGGCCTCGTCGAAGATGTCTGTTGGGGCCGGTGCCGCGTGCTGCGCCTCGAGTCTCGCCGCTCGTCGATTCCGCAAAGTCTTCTTGGAACGGAACCGGGCACAGGCCATGCATGTCGATTCGTCGTGGTCCGGCGAAAGGCATTTGTTGCACACCGGGTGGACGTCGATGTGTGGGTACTTCGCATTGCATACCGGACACCTTTTGAATGGCGTCCTCGATTCCATCGTCGAAGTAGTCGATGGACAGGTAAATGCGAAAAAAGTCGGTGCTGAAAGTTAGTAAACTAACAGGATTGGATCGAAACCCGATCGATAAACAGTACCGACGCAAACTAAAGGCCTTTTGGCCTCGAAAAAATATTTTCCTAACTTGAGCTAAGATAGCACATCCGAACCCAATGGCGGAAAAAAACAATCTGAGGATGGAGAGGATGCCCATGCGCACTGTAGTCCAGGGGAGGAGTCACCTATCCAAGGATACTTCGAAGACTCTTCCAGGACAACAACGTGCAAACATCCGGACCCAACACTAGGCGGCGATCTATGCACAGATATGAATTCAGCAGCCCACATGCCTCGAACCAGGATGAATATCCCATATATGAAATGTAATACTGTATAGCTTTGTTTTCAGTGTGGGGTCCATTGAGAGATTATAGACCTGTGGAATAACGTATTAACTTTCATTATATCTGTATTGGGTCATAAATCATTTCTCTGAAATTAGAGATTTATGAAAAACGTTTGTCACAATGTAGGTTTTGTTTGTTAGATTGTCATCTACTGTATGATATTTTTAATTGTTACACATTTTCGTAATTGTAATTAGATGTATGTATTTTTAACAGCCCTGAAGAAGTCCTGTTTCAGGACGAAACGCGTCGGCTGTATCGCACTGTATTGTCCATTGAACTTGGAATTTGGAATAAAGAGACTAAAATCGAGGAATACTCTGTCTTCTTGAATTGAATTTGACCTATATATGTTGTTATTATTGGATTGTTTTACAAATGTGTGGTGCATCTTAGCTTTTGTTTTATTCATCCAAAATAAGCATTAACATCAAAAGTCAATGGAAATTAAATACATTTGTACACAAAGAAAAGAGGCAGTAACAAGCAAATAAACTTCAAAAATGTGCAAAGAGGATAAGTAGAAAAAACGGAAGGAGGGTAGAAAGGGAAAGCTCACCACTTAATGAAAGAGGTTCCTCAGGGCTGCCTGGCCCACTGCTGTCTCACACTGTGTTGCAGAATCCAGGCAGTAATGTCTTTTAAAGCCTGGCCCACTGCTGTCTCACACTGTGTTGCAGAATCCAGGCAGTAATGTCTTTTAAATGTATGAATACTGCTTCAGGTCGCTGCTCTGCAAATCTCCCAGATAGGAACTCCGGCAAAGAGGGCTGTTGAAGAAATCGACCTCATGGAGTGAGCACGGACCAGACCCTCAAGGGGCTTGCCCGCTACTCTGTGACAATACTGGATAGCGCTGGTAATCCAACGAGCAATCCCCTGCTTGGAAAGGGGAAAACCCTTACGAGGGGCGCTGAAAGAGACAAATAGTTGAGGAGACTTCCTGAAGTACTTAGTACGTTGAAGATAGAATTTTAAGCACCTCTTGAATGTCCAGTGAATGGGGCGCTTTTTCTGCAGGAGTAGTAGGTTGAGGGAAAAAAAATGAGTATGACATGCTCATTCAAATGAAAGTCTGAAGGCACTTTCGGTATGAACTTTGGGTTGGTACGGAGTATCACTGTCCCCTTCTTAAATTGGAGAAAAGGTTCCTGAATGGTGAGAGCCTGTAACTCACCTACACTCCTAGCCAAAGTCAAGGCTAGCAGAAGAGCCACCTTCCAGGAGGGGATTTTCAAATACGCCCGGTGAATAGGTTCAAAGGGATGCTTCATGAGCTGGGTGAGAACCAAGTTAAGGTGCCAAAGAGGAGGCGGAGGCTTGACTGGAGGGAAGGCTCTGAAAAGGCCCTTGAGAAATTGCTTAATTATCCTTGCCAACCATATGGAAGGACCAGAAGATGTGCGTCTGAAGCGAGAGATGGCTGCAAGATTAACTTTGATGGATGAGTGGAGCCAGCCCTGCTTTTCTTAATGAAAGAATGTAAGGAAGAACTTCATGCGGTGCAGAAGAAATAGGATGGATACCCACCTGCTGGCACCAAATGCAGAAATGCTTCCACTTTAACCGGTATGTCTTGTTGGTACTTGGGGTTCGTGACTGAGAAAGTACAGCTCTACATTCTGCTGAAAGGGTCAAACCAAGAAATTCTCAGTGCTCAGGCGCCATGCTGACAACTGCAGGGATTGAGGATCCGGGTGCCAGACTTGTCAGCAGCGAAGGAATCGGCTGCAACGGAGGTGGACAGTCCAGGGAGAGGAGATGCAGATTCTTTGTGGATGAGTGTGAGAAAGAGCCCTCTTTCTGCATGGTTGCCCCCACTTTTTGCTCAATTGCTGATGTGCTTTGAGTGTGCCCTGGGCTCCTGCTAATCAGGTACCCAGGGGCTATGCGTCATGTGGGTCCTTCGCAAATCTGGAAGTGAGGCAATGGTCCGGGGCTTTATGGAGAGGCTGTTCCAGGTCTTTTGCCGCGATGGAGAAGGAGCGTCCTCCACTTCTACTTCGGTGGATGAGGGGAGTGTGGGCAGGTGCAAAGAGGTTTAAGGAAGTTTGGGCGGTGGTTATTGTAGGAGGGTTCTTGGTTTTGGGCCAGCAGCTTAAATTGGCATCTCTTCTGTGCAGGGAGCCAGTGAAGTTGCCTGAGGTGGGATGTGATGGGGGTTCGTAGAGGGGGAGTCTGGCTGCGGCGTTCAGTATTGTTTTGAAGTCTCGGAAGGAGGTATGTGGCAAAACCTATGTAGAGAGCGTTGCCACAATCCAGTTGGCTGGTGATAAATGCCTGTGTCATGGTGCGTCGCGTGTGCAGGTGTAACCACTTGATGTTACATAGTATGCGTACAGTGAGGAAGCAGGCAGGAGACAGAATTGATCTGTGATTTTGTGGTGAGATTGTGATCAATGACAATTCTGAGGTTTTTGCCGTGTTTGGCGGGCATGGGCACAGGTCCCAGGTCTGGGAGCCACCAGGAGTCTTCCCAGGGGTTGCTGTTATTGCCGAAGATCAGTACTTCAATCTTCAGCTTCAGGCAGTTGTTTTTCATTCAGTCGACAACGCTTGCCATGCACCTGGGGAAGTTGGTCCTGGTGGCGTTAGGGTTATCGGTGAAGGAGGAGTTGGAAGTTATTTGCATAGACTATTATGTAGAGACACTGTGCTCTGACGATGCTGTCAAGTAGGGTCATGTATGCGTTGAAGAAAGTAGGGCTGAGGAATGAGCCTTGGGGGACTCTGCAGTCAATATCCTTGGGTTCGGAGGTGAAAGGTGGTATGTGGACCTGTGTTCTACCAGTGAGGAAGCAGGTGAAAAACTGAAAAAAATACTGTGCTACTTATTAACGTTATTTTACTTTATTAATTGGTGTCAGAGGCACTGCAGCGATGGCACTTATGTGCTACCCATGTAGAGGCATTCCACATTCACAAAGCATTTTTAGGTCGAGCCTAGCGGTGCAGCGCATGCGCTGCCCACTTTGCGAGGCATGCTATATCAGGGTAAATTTTAGAAGTGGAGTGGAAGCCCCACCCATATTTTTCATTGGCTGGCATCATCGTCCATGGTAAATGCTGGTTTTCGATTGATAATGCGGCTTTTTAGTCCCTCCTTGTTACCGCCCTGTCTTCTTTTGAGACCGCCTATCAGGTCTGGATCATTTACTTGCGTCGTTACACTGTCTCCTTCATTAGTCAGTAAGCACTATATTTCTATCACAATGGCGACAGCTTGTCTGGTATTTGCATTCGGGGTTTTAGCGCCTGCCTTTAGAGCCTGAGAACCAGGTCAGCAGAGCCGTTGTAGAGCCTGAGAACCAGGTCAGCAGAGCTGTGGCAGAGTTAGAGAACCAGGCCAGGAGAGCTGCTGTAGTGCCTGAGAACCAGGTCAGCAGAGCTGCTGTAGAGCCATAGAACCAGGTCAGCATAGCCGATCTGGAGCCAGAGAACCGGGTGAACAGAGCCGTTGTTGAGCCACAGAATGAGGTCAGCTAGCTGCTGTAGAGCCTGAGAACCAGGTCAGCAGAGCCTTGTAGAGCCAGAGAACCAGGTCAGCAGAGCTGCTGTAGAGCCCAAGAACCAGGTCAGCAGAGCTGTTGTAGAGCCAGAAAACCAGGTCAGCAGTCCTGCTTTAGAGCCATAGAACCAGGTCAGCAGAGCTGCTGTAAAGCCAGAAAACAAGGTCAGCATAGCTGCTGTAGAGCCTTAGAACCAGGTCAGCAGAGCCGCTCTAGAGCCAGAGAACTGGGTCAACAGAGCCGCTCTAGAGCCAGAGAACTGGGTCAGCAGAGCCGCTCTAGAGCCAGAGAACTGGGTCAGCAGAGCCGCTCTAGAGCCAGAGAACTGGGTCAGCAGAGCCGCTCTAGAGCCAGAGAACTGGGTCAGCAGAGCCGCTCTAGAGCCAGAGAAGGATTAGTTACTTACCTGTAATCCTAGTTCTCATCCAGGGGTATACTCATCAAAGTCATAATCTATGAATAATCCCCGCCCATGTGCGGGATCCCGGAGCATATAGAAAATACATATATATAAATATATATATATATACATATGTGAAAACATATAAATGCAGCCTAATAATGTTCAAAACATGGCAATGCTGTAAATTACATATTTTTGCATAGTAGTGCCCCCGTAACCCGTAAGGAAAAAAGGAAGCATCAGGCAAATTATAACACAGCACTGCTTTATTGCCATAAAGCAACATGTAATTGTAGGCATTCGCCAGTAGGCTGCAGTAGAGTATCAAGAATCCAAGAAAACTGACACCTTGCCTTTAAGGCATTAGAGTAGGGGGACCGTGCCTTTAAGGCCTGCCCGTGACCCCCTGCTCCCATGATGCACTACAGGTGACAGTTGGGCCAGTTCTTTTTGGCGGTGCCTCCGCACCTGAGTAGATCTGCCTTCCATACATCACTTATTTAAAGAGAAAACATTGCTCGTCCGGGGAGGTGGGTGGGTCGCTTATGACTTTGATGAGTATACCCCTGGATGAGAACTAGGATTACAGGTAAGTAACTAATCCTTCTCATCCAGGGGATACTCATCAATAGTCATAATCTATGAATAGAGTAGCAAGCCCATACCCAAAGTCTCGCGGACGAGCAACAAAGCAGTTAAAACATACATTAAAAGACACATCTTGCATTACAGTTATGCAAATAGGTTCCTCAAAGAGGCCTGCCCCACCTGGGCGTCGGCCTGTGCGTCTGAATCTAGGCAATAATGGCGCGTGAAAGTATGGACTGAGCGCCATGTAGCCGCTTTACAGATCTCAGACATGGGAACGTTGCGAAGGAGTGCTACCGTAGAAGCCTTCCCCCGAGTAGAGTGTGCTCTAGGTTTACCCTGCAGAACTTTGTGGGACAGTTGGTAAGCCAAAGCTATACAAGAGACAATCCATCTAGAGATAGATCTCTTGGCCGCAGCCAGCCCGGTATTAGTGGGTCCATAGTTAACAAAGAGCCTGTCTGACTTTCTAAGAGTAAGGGTCTTAGCTAGATAGAATTTCAAAACCCTCCGGAGGTCAAGAGAGTGTAGAGCTCTCTCCGGGGGTGTGGTCGGCTGAGGAAAGAAGGTGGGCAACGTGATCACCTGATTAATATGGAAGTCCGAAACCACCTTGGGCAGGAAGCTCGGATGAGTACGGAGCACCACCCTATTAGCATGAAACACCGTGTAAGGTTCCTTGCAGCAGAGGGCCTGAATTTCACTAACCCTACGGGCCGAAGTGATGGCTACTAAGAAGGCAGCCTTCCAGGTCAGATGTTGCAAGGAGGCCTTATGAATCGGCTCAAAAGGACCTCCCATCAGTTTAGAGAGAACGATGTTCAGTTCCCAGGAAGGGGAAGGAGACCTCACAGGTGGGTAAACTTTCTTAAGCCCTTCTAAGAAATCCTTTACCACTGGCATCTGAAAGAATGAGGTCTGGGTAGGAGACTTCCTATAGGCTGTAATAGCAGCTAAGTGTACTCTGATGGAAGAGTACTTTAACCCAGACTTCGCCAAGTACAGTAAGTAGGGGAGAATAACCTGTTCTTGACCCCGGATCGGATCAAGGGTGTTATCTCTACACCAGAAGCAGAATCTTTTCCATTTAAAGCCATACGACTTCCTCGTGGAGGGCCTCTTTGCCTCCCGAAGAATGCTCATACAGTCCGGTGGAAGATCTAGATGTCCGTACTGGATGAATTCAGGAGCCATGCCGTCAAGCGGAGGGAGGGGAGATTGGGGTGGAACACTCTCCCCTTGTCCTTGGTCAGCAAGTTCGGCAGGCATGGCAACCTCCTCTGTGGTACCTCCGACAGCTGGAGTAGATCCGGGTACCACCACTGCCGGGGCCACTCCGGTGCTATTAGGATCATCCGAGTTCTGGCCCTGTAGAACTTCTGAATCACAGCCGGGATGAGAGGGAGAGGAGGAAAAGCGTAAAGCAATGTCCTCGACCAGCTGATCAAAAGCGCGTTCCCCTGCGACCCCCGTTGAGGGAACCTGGAGGCGAAGACGGGGCATTTTTTGTTGTCCGCGTCTGCGAACAGATCGATGTCTGGTATGCCCCACAAGCGGAAGATGTCTTGAGCGACGCCTTCGTTGAGCACCCAGTCGTGCGCTTCGACGAAGTCTCTGCTGAGGCCGTCTGCCTGCACGTTCAGGGTCCCTGGCAGGTGAACAGCGACGATCGACAGGTTTCTCGCCAGAAGCCATTTCCAGATTGACTGGGCCTCCAGAGACAGGACCCGTGATCTGGTCCCTCCTTGCTTGTTCAGATAGAACATAGTTGTGGTGTTGTCCGTCTGAACCTGAACATAGTCGGTCTGCAGGGATGGGTACAGGGACTTGAGAGCGAGATGGACTGCTCGTAGCTCCAAGAAGTTGATGTGATAGCTCTGCTCGGTAGCGGACCAGAGACCTTGTACTTGAAGCCGGCCCATATGAGCCCCCCAGCCCTGCATGGAGGCGTCTGTGACCACCGTCTGTGTCGGAGGCGCCTGATGGAATGGGACGCCGTGAAGCAGATGGGAGCGCTTCATCCACCACCGGATGGAATCTTTGGCGGCTTGATGAAGGGTAATGTGATCTTCCCAGCGGCCGGTCCTCTGCGACCACTGATCCTCTAGGTCTTGTTGCAGAGGACGCATGTGCAGACGTGCGTTGGGCACGATGTAGATGCACGAGGCCATGGATCCCAGGAGAGATGACACTTGTCTGGCTGTGGGATATTCCGTGCTGAGAAGCGTGCAGCTTTTTTGCAGCATGGAGGATAACCTCTCCTCCGAAGGACACACGCTTGCGCTTGAGGAGTCTAGAGAGGCGCCCAGGTAGTGGATCCGCTGAGTTGGATTGAGGATCGACTTCCGGTAGTTGACCTGAAGGCCCAACGAGTGTAGAAGGTTTAGGCAGAACGAGAGATGACTCTGGAGTTGAACCGGGGTGGAACTTTTTAAGAGCCAGTCGTCTAGATATGGGTAGACGAATATCTTCCGTTTGCGGAGAAATGCAGCCACCACCGCCATGCACTTTGAGAACGTTCGTGGCGCGGACTTGAGGCCGAATGGCAGGACCTTGTATTGATAATGTTGGTGAAAGATGCGAAATCTGAGAAACTTCCGATGTTTCGCTGAGACAGGAATGTGGAAGTATGCATCCTGTAAATCGATGGCACACATCCAGTCCCCTTGGTGTAGATGTGGGAAGATCTGGTGCAGTGCTAGCATCCTGAATTTTTCCCTTCTGAGAAATCTGTTGAGTAGGCGGAGATCGAGGATGGGTCTGTAGTCTCCGATCGCTCCTCTTTTCTGAACAAGAAAATACCGGGAGTACACTCCCCGATTTCTCTGCCTGTTTGGAACTTCCTCTATGGCGTTTTTGGAGAGGAGAGTGGCAACTTCGTCCTTTAAAAGCTTGTTTTGGCTGAGAGGGAGTGGCTGTTTCCGTGGGGGTACCTGCGGAGGGGGAGATTTGAACCTCAGCAAGTAGCCACGCTCTACAATACTCAGCACCCATTTGTCGTTTGTAATTGTATTCCACTCTGCCAGGTGAGCGGTGACACTTCCTCCCACCGGAGTGGCGAACGAGTGCGGAGGAAGTAAGTTTTCACTGCTTGGGAGGTTGCTTGTTAGAGGACTGCTGCTGTTTAGCATTTCCTCTTCCTCTGCCCCGGCCCCTTTGCTGAAACTGGGACCTCTGTTGGTTTTGAGAGGACCATTGGGGCGTTTGAACGCGCTGGTGAAAGGCACGTTTGTCGCCCTGGCGAAAGCGCTTGCGGAACTCTTTGCGTTTTTCCAGTCCCACAGCCTTTACAGTGTCCAATTCCGTTTTCATCTTGCTCATTTGGTCGTCCGCATGAGCTCCAAATAGCGATGATCCATTAAACGGCAGGTTAAGAATCCTTTTCTGCGCATCTGGTTTGAGGGCTGTTAATCTGAGCCAGGCCGAACGGCGGGAGCAGATGCCATGGGAGTAGCCATGCGCGGCTAGGTCTGATGCATCCGCCGCTGCGCTTATTACTTGGTTGGCCACCAGTCCGCCTTCATGTAGGATCTCCGTGAAGTCCTGCCTGTCCTCCCTAGGCAATTTCTCCACGAATCTGGCCAGGGAATCCCATAGGGAACGATCATACCTCCCTAGCAGGGCTGAAGCGCTAGCGACCTTCATGTGCGCGGCAGATGTGTTGCACATTCTCCTGCCGTAGGAGTCCATCAGCTTGCTGTCCTTCTCAGGGGGGACAGAAGCAGATATTGAGGCTGAGTGAGACTTCATGGCCGCCGCCACTATCACCGAATCCGCTGGCGGGTCCGCCCTCAAGAATAAAGGGTCCTCGGCCGGAGCCTTGTACTTCTTTGCTATTCTCGAGGGGACCGAGCCCGCTGTAGCCGGTGTAAGGAACGTGGCCATCGCTGGTTCTAACAATCCTGGCACCAACGGGAGCAGAGGTCTGGGAGCTGACCGATGGTGTAAAGTGTCAAAGATCACAGAAGTGGGTGCCTGAGGGGCGTGCAGTGCGATGTTCAACTTTTGCGCCCCTCTACCCAGGACGTCCGAGAAAGTTATAATGTCATCCACCGGGGACACTCGCGATGGAGGCGTGGATGAAAAAGTAGGAGAGTAGTCCCGGACTGAGGATCTTGTGGATGCAGTCCCAGTGGACGACCTGGTGCGTCGCCTCTTGTGGGAGCGTTCGCTTTGGTGAGCCCTTGATCCTGATCTGCGCTTGGACGGAGATCTTGGACGTTTTGGCGCGGTGCGACGGTCCCTGGAACGAGACCGGCGTGGTGAAATTGGCCGTGGATCCCTCGGAGGCGATTTACTCCTGCGCGGTGGGGAATACATGCGGGAGTAGTCCGATCCCGGACTCCGACATGCGCCAGCGCCCACATCTCGTAACCAGCGCGGTGACAGTCCAAACCGCTCTGGAGCCTCGGGTGATCTTTCTGGAGATATTTGCACGATGTGCAGTCCCGGAGATGATGACTGTTCTCCTGGGGACCTCTCCGCGGGCGGTCCAGTCTTCGCCCTCGACGTCGAATCCCTTGACGTCGACGACGTCTGCGTCACCATCGGCAAGTGTGAGGTATGCCGTTCTGGTCTCGACGCCGGTCGTGGAGACCTCGATGTCGATCTCCTCTTCTCTGGCACCTGACGTCGGCTAGATGACCTCGACGTCGGCCGTGTCTTCGACGTCGACCTCTCTCGCCGTCGACTGGGCGACTTCGACGTCGACCTCTCTCGACGTCGACTGGGCGACTTCGACGTCGACCTCTCTCGACGTCGACTGGGCGACTTCGACGGCGACCTCTCTCGACGTCGACTTCTTGACGTCGATCTTCCTCTCGACGTCGACCTTCTATGTCGCCGAGTGGGGGTAACCATCGACGGCGACCGGCCCACTCGCGGCGGAATGTACGTCGCCGCATCTCTCGACGTCGACCCCCTCGAGGGTGGCGGAGAGTGTCTCGACGTCGACGGAAGCCTCGACGTCGACGGAGACAGTTCAGATGTCACCAGACTAGCAGCCTTCGAGCCCGAAGGGCCGCCTCTCGACGCCGACTTACTTTTGCGCGGCGGAGACTCTTGATGGTGGGATGAATCCCTTGACGCCGAAGTTCTCTGCCTCTTCGCCGGCATCCTCGACGTCGACGGCGAACCTCTTGGACTCCTGGTCTTCTTGGAGCCCGGGGAGCTGGTATGTCGCCGTTTCTGTACTTGCGTAGCTGAAGAAGGTGGTCTTGATGAGGAATGCTCGCCTTCACGACGGCTTCGTTCCTTCTCCAGTCTTGCATGCAGTTTAATGCGCTCTCTGTCCCTCAGAGTGCGCTTTGAGAACTTCTGGCAGTGGGGACACTGGTCAGGATCGTGTTTTGATGGTAAACACACAATACACACCGAGTGTGGATCCACCAGTGCCATTTTATTACCACAAGAAGGGCATTTCCTAAATAAAGGAGACATTCTGACTGGAAAAAAATTGGAAAATTCACTGGAACCAGCAGAATTAGCCCTTATAAGCCAGAAAACGTCGAAAAAAGCTAGAAAAAGCTGAAATTCAAAATTTCAGTCAAAAAACTGAAGAGCTCAAGCTCCAGGATCCTCACAGAAGGAGCCGGAAAAAAAGAACTGGCCCAACTGTCACCTGTAGTGCATCATGGGAGCAGGGGGTCACGGGCAGGCCTTAAAGGCACGGTCCCCCTACTCTAATGCCTTAAAGGCAAGGTGTCAGTTTTCTTGGATTCTTGATACTCTACTGCAGCCTACTGGCGAATGCCTACAATTACATGTTGCTTTATGGCAATAAAGCAGTGCTGTGTTATAATTTGCCTGATGCTTCCTTTTTTCCTTACGGGTTACGGGGGCACTACTATGCAAAAATATGTAATTTACAGCATTGCCATGTTTTGAACATTATTAGGCTGCATTTATATGTTTTCACATATGTATATATATATATATTTATATATATGTATTTTCTATATGCTCCGGGATCCCGCACATGGGCGGGGATTATTCATAGATTATGACTATTGATGAGTATCCCCTGGATGAGAACTGGGTCAGCAGAGCCGCTCTAGAGCCAGAGAACTGGGTCAGCAGAGCCGCTCTAGAGCCAGAGAACTGGGTCAGCAGAGCCGCTCTAGAGCCAGAGAACTGGGTCAGCAGAGCCGCTCTAGAGCCAGAGAACTGGGTCAGCAGAGCCGCTCTAGAGCCAGAGAACTGGGTCAGCAGAGCCGCTCTAGAGCCAGAGAACTGGGTCAGCAGAGCCGCTCTAGAGCCAGAGAACTGGGTCAGCAGAGCCGCTCTAGAGCCAGAGAACTGGGTCAGCAGAGCCGCTCTAGAGCCAGAGAACTGGGTCAGCAGAGCCGCTCTAGAGCCAGAGAACTGGGCCAGCAGAGCCGCTCTAGAGCCAGAGAACTGGGTCAGCAGAGCCGCTCTAGAGCCAGAGAACTGGGTCAGCAGAGCCGCTCTAGAGCCAGAGAACTGGGTCAGCAGAGCCGCTCTAGAGCCAGAGAACTGGGTCAGCAGAGCCGCTCTAGAGCCAGAGAACTGGGTCAGCAGAGCCGCTCTAGAGCCAGAGAACTGGGTCAGCAGAGCCGCTCTAGAGCCAGAGAACTGGGTCAGCAGAGCCGCTCTAGAGCCAGAGAACTGGGTCAGCAGAGCCGCTCTAGAGCCAGAGAACTGGGTCAGCAGAGCCGCTTTAGAGCCAGAGAACTGGGTCAGCAGAGCCGCTCTAGAGCCAGAGAACTGGGTCAGCAGAGCCGCTCTAGAGCCAGAGAACTGGGTCAGCAGAGCCGCTCTAGAGCCAGAGAACTGGGTCAGCAGAGCCGCTCTAGAGCCAGAGAACTGGGTCAGCAGAGCCGCTCTAGAACCAGAGAACTGGGTCAGCAGAGCCGCTCTAGAGCCAGAGAACTGGGTCAGCAGAGCCGCTCTAGAGCCAGAGAACCGGGTCAGCAGAGCCGCTCTAGAGCCAGAGAACCGGGTCAGCAGAGCCGCTCTAGAGCCAGAGAACCAGGTCGGCAGAGCCGCTCTAGAGCCAGAGAACCGGGTCAGCAGAGCCGCTCTAGAGCCAGAGAACCAGGTCGGCAGAGCTGCTGTAGAGCCAGAGAACCAGGTCAGCAGAGCTGCTCTAGAGCCAGAGAACCAGGTCAGCAGAGCTGCTCTAGAGCCAGAGAACCAGGTCAGCAGAGCTGCTCTAGAGCCAGAGAACCAGGTCAGCAGAGCTGCTTCAAAGCCAGAGAACCAGGTCAGCAGAGCTGCTTCAAAGCCAGAGAACCAGGTCAGCAGAGCTGCTTCAAAGCCAGAGAACCAGGTCAGCAGAGCTGCTTCAAAGCCAGAGAACCAGGTCAGCAGAGCTGTTGTAGAGCCTGAGACCCAGGTCAGAACAGGTGCTGCAGGGAATGGAGAGGTACAAACTTAATCAGACACACAGAAGAGGTGCAATGATGCAGGATAATATGGCACATTCTGTCGCAATATTTTGCTATTTTGTCATTTTACAACACAGTAGTACTGTCTGGGCAAACGTTTCTCCTCATTAGCAGCACTAACACCCGAATACAGGCATCAGCAACGAAATGGTGACAGTTAATCTTTGCAAAGCATCTGTCCCCCCGGGGGACCACGGCTGATGCTTTTTAAAGCCTCTTTTGATCCATCTGAGCTGGAATAAATGTTTGCAACAGATACAGAAGATCTGAATCATGCAGCAAGTGTGGAAAATATGTAAATACACCGAGAACACGGTGGCGGCACAATATTGCGTTATTCCAGTGGTCCTGCCTATGAGCAAAGACTTGTAGTGTAATGGCCTTGATTTACTGACTGTTGTAAATCCATGGAAATGTCCCCAGAAGAATATTTGGGCAAGTAGCTGGGAGGAAACAAGCATTTGCAATGCAATAGGTCTCATTTACGCCAGTTGAACCTATTGGCATTGTAAATGACAATGTCTTTTATTCATGTTTTAAAAAACAAAACATAAATAAAAGGCATTGTCATTTACAATGCCAATAGTTCAAACTTGCGTATATGCAAGACCTATTGCATTGCAAATGCTTGTTTACATTACTGCTGGCAACCATGTCTGATGCACTTAGTTGGTCCCTCTTGGTAATCTTGCAAAGGGGGGCCACTAATGGTAATTTTATTATACGTGGCTGCTATTACATCTCTAATATTAATGCGCAGGAGTATTTTCATAGAACATAAGTAGAGTTCCAGACCCCTGGTATAACCATCTACTCTGCAGATGAACTGAATTAGCTGCACAAAGATATTAGGACATGTCTGTTTATTACTGCTTCTGCTGCAGCGCATATCTGACATGGTACAAGAGTGGGTGACTAACTACCGGCTGGTTCAATTTAATCTGTGAGACGTTGATACAATGAATTATTGTCAAGAGAATTCTGCTGTGGCATCAGCTATGAAAATATTTGTAAAAAGGGGTGCATTTATTATGCAGATGAACCATGCCGACTATATACAAATTAATCTTTCGGTTACCCACAGTTGCCACTTTTGCTTCTATTATCCGTGTTCTTATAAGCTCAAGTTTTTGGCAAGCAGTTTGAAAGCATATTCTACTTCATATTATTTCCCACATTGAGACAACAGAGTGCAAACGTTTTCAAACTTACAAGAGTGAGAAAATGCAGAATTTAAATAACTTACCAAAATACTGTATGCACTCTGCACACTAGTGTTGGCCTGAAAGGAATTTTCAGAAGCTGTTGAGTGCTGTCGAACAAGAGGACTGTGGGAGGTGGGATGTGAGCTGACTGACAGGAAGCACTGAGTCCCAACATCGCTGTGATGCTTTGACACTGCAAACCCCCAAAAGATAAGATATTCAGACTTAGAAATCAATCAAAAACCTATAGCTGGGCTACAGTAGCTTCAGTAATGTTGCCAGACTAATCTAGTACACGTTTACACAATCAGGGATACAATGAAATTCACTGCCATACAGTAAAATGCATTTTGTAATCAACTGCTAAAATTACTTTTACTGTTCAGTTCCTTAACAGGTTTACTCTCAACAAAATCAATTCTTATACAAATTTAAATAGGCAGCTCTTGCTTATTAAGTGATCATTAACTACCAGGATTTATCTGACCCTGGAATTAGTAAATATCAGATTACACTAAAAGGACACCTGCAATCGATGTTGAACATTAACTACTGTTGCACTAAGTTTTCTGATTAATTGCATTCTTAAGATTTCATAGGTCATAATTCCTTTAATGAGTGAAAATTGCCCTATTCCATGTGGTCAAGGAATTTTGATTTCATCTTATGGTCATAAGAGGTTGCCAAAATAATACTTAATACATGGCTGCCACTCTAGACTGACTGATCCATCCATTCATTTGGATAATGTTACTTACCGAGCATCCATCTGTTCTTGCATGTAGAGCTGTTTATTTACATGCTTTGCATACTCCTGCCATCTAGTGCTGGGTCCGAATGTTTGCAACTTGTTTTTCTTCAAAGTCTTTCCAGTCATGAGGTAAGCTGACTCCTCCTTTCGGTGATAGAGCGCATGGGCATCGACTCCATTGTTAGATTGTTTTCCCGCAGAGGGTGAGAATGGAGTTAGTAAGTGTAGAATAGAGATGTACATGCGTATGTATGTAAACTGAGTACTGCAACAACGACATGAGACCGGGGAGGCGGGTGGGCCGTTGTGAATGTACAGCTCTACATGCCAAGAACGTATAGTTTACCTATTGGTGTAGCTTTGGTTTTGCATCTTGAAGACTTTCTGATTTCACTACGCTGTGCATTATTCCGCCATCTTGTGCTTGGGTCCGGAATTGTAGTCTCTTCGCTCTTTTTTTCGTGGCCCAGGTAGTCGTCGACATACCACCATTTGGTGTCCTTCGGGATGTCGACGAGCTTCCTCCGGAAGCTCCCACCTTTGGTCGCCATCTTCGGATTCTTTTTTCTTTTGCCTTGTGTTACTCTTACTCTTCTTTTATCCCTTGAAAGTCCTTTCCCTGTTATCCTCCTTTTCTCCTGTCTCATCTTTTGGCGGAGGAGGGTCGGATCGCTAGTGAATCCAGAAAGTCTTAAAAGTTGCAAAACTACACCGACAGGTAAGAAACTATACGTTTTGCGGTTTGTGGTCTATTGTGGTGGCAGGGTGGAAGATGAGCTCTGGTTACTGAATATGTGTTATAAAACCTTCTGTCCTACTTGCGCTTCCTTGTTCATTTGAATATCCACACATTAGTGCTTAGTGAACGTGTGCACTGAAGATCATGTTACGGCTTGGGAAATGTCTTGAATAGGTGTGTTTGCTATAAATGCAATTGCTGCGCCTTCCTTCCTTGTTGAGTGAGCATGAGCTGCTCCTTGTAACTGTTGTCCTGCTTGTTTGTGGCAGAGTTGTATGGTTCGTGCAATCCATCGTGCAATGGTATTTTTGGTAACTGGTCGTCCCAAAAAACTGCTGGCAAAGGATACAAAGAACGGTTTTGTCCTTCTGCACTCCTTTGTCCTCTCTATATAGTGCATTACTGCCCTCCTGGCTTCCAGTGTGTGTAGCGTCCTTTCAGTGCGTGTGGTAGGTTTTTGGAAAAAACTTGGTATTTGAATTGTCTGGTTGATGTGGCACCGTGACACCACCTTTGACATTAAGTGAGGGTCTGTTCTCATTACAATCCTATCATTGTGTATTTGCAGGTAGGGCTCTTGAAGTGTTAGCGCTTGCAATTCACTCACCCTTCTTAGTGATGTGATAGCCACTAAGAAGGCTGTTTTTAGCGTGAGCATGTGTAGCGTAGCTTTGTGCATAGGCTCAGATGGTGCCTTCATCAATTGAGTTAGCACTACGTTGGAGGTTCAATGCTGGTGCTGGCATTTTGTTTGGAGGTGCGATTCTCTTTGCCCCTTCTAGAAATCTTTTTGCTACTTGGGAGGTGAAGAAACTCTTTCCTGTGCCTTCTCTTGTGTAAGCCACTATTGCCGCTAAATGCACCCTTAGGGATGTGTAGCTTAGTTTACTTTGTAGCAGATGCGTTCGGTATTTTAGTACTGTTGATTCTTGTAATTTTTCTTTGTAGTTTCTCCCTAACGCACCATTCGGAAAATCTTTTCCACTTGCGTCCTGCATTGTTAACAGGTCCCTTCTCTTTGGGAATCTGTGTGCTGGTGCTTGCACTATTTCTGAGAACCAGGACTGTCTGGCCCACTGAGGAGCTATTAGTATTAGCGTCATGTTGCTCATCCTGCATTTGTGGAGCACCCTGTGTATCGGGGGGGGGAGAGACAAAGTGTATGCAAATGTCTTTGATTAACTTATCCATAGCACGTCCCCTTGGGACAGATGGTCTGGTTGTCTGAAGCAAAGTGTTGCCATTTTGGTGTGTTGCAAATAGGTCTATTTGTGGTTTTTCTATTTCATGTTGGTTGAGCTCCCACTCATGGGATGCGGACGTTTGTCTGCTTCCACATTGTCCTTCCCTGGGAGATGTATTGCCAGCAGGTATATTCTTAGTGGAATGGCCCATGTCCATATTACCTGTGCTAGCCCTGATAGTGCCACAGAGTGTGTTCCTCCTTGTTTGTTGATGTAGAACATGGTGGTTGTGTTGTCTGTTTGGATCAACACCCTGTTTCCGTAAAGCTCCTTTTGAAAGGCTTTTAAGGCTAGGAACACTGTTTTAGCTCCAGGTAGTTGATGTGTTTGACCGCATCCTGCTACAACCATAACCCTCTCACCTTGAGTTTGTTCATGTGCCCGTCCCACCCCAGTTGGGAGGAGTCTGTTGTGATGGTCACTGTTGGAGTTGGCTGTGTGAATGGTTTCCCCTGTGATATGTTTTCCTTGTTCCACCACGTTATTTCCTTATGCACTGCGTGTGTGACAACCACAAGATCTTCCCAACTCTCTGTTGCCTGTGACCATTGCTGCTGTATCCATTCCTGGAACGGTCTCATGTGAAGGCGAATATTCAGTACCAGGTGTATGAATGATGCCATCATTCCCATTAGCTTGCTCACTGTCAGAGCTTGCCCTCTGCGGTAAAGACGCGTCTCCTTCAGTACTGCCAAAGTTCTCTTTGTGCGGGGGAACACCTTGCCCTGTACGGGGTTGATCTCTGCCGCTAAGAATATCTTCACCTGTTCCGGTTCTATTGAGCTCAATAGGAATTTCTTAATAAATTAAATTAATTATTTTTGGATTACTTTTCTAACCACAGGACTGGATCCTAGATTCAGTCCTGGGACATTTCCTGGAAATAGGTGAGTAAATGTGTTTTGGTTAAAGGTATGATTTTTAAAGAATATTATTTTATTTCAAAAGTTGACACTCAAACTTTTTCACATAGAATCAGTGTTCTCCTATGGGAGGAAATTCACTTAACAGGTAAGTAGGGTTATTGTTACTTTTTCTTACTCAGTGCTGGTTCCTGGATTCAGCACTGTAAACAGTTGAAAGAATTTGTTTTTGTTATACAGGCGATTTTTAAGGAATATTTATTTGTTTCAAAAATCGACACTTAGAAGAATTCTGGTAAAAACCAGGTAATGTTATCCTATGGAGGAAAATCAAGTTATTGGTAAGTACGGTTGTAATTACTTTTCAGGGTCAGTGCTGGGTACCAAGATCCAGCACTGTTATCTCTCCTGATTGCAGGTGAGTAATTTCGTTTGTTATTCGGCTGATTTTTAGTGAATATTTCAAAGTTTCAAAACTCAACACTTAGAAGAATTTCCAAGTGAAACCAGTCAATGTTACCCTATGGAGGAAAAATGAGTTATTGGCTTTTGGGTAAGTACTCGACAGGCAGAGTTAAGGTTCTGGGCATAGACTCAGGGGTCTCCCAGCGTCGGGTAGGTACAGTTGTTACACCCTCAGCGGCACAGGGGCAGCCGGGTGCAGAGAGAGTTAGGCCCAATGTTAGCCTATGGCGGGCAGGGGGCCTTTGGTTGGTGGCTGCTAGCAGGCAGGCAACGTGGCTGGGGAAGGAAAACAGGACAGAGGTTGCACTCCCAGGGGCACTCGGGCGGCTGGGTGCAGGGTGCTTTTGAGCCGTCGGGCGCGCAATGGATTTCAATGGAGAAGCTCTAAGACAAACAAAAGCTGCAAGCTCGGGGACGAAGATTCTTCAGGTGCGACCACCACTTCGAGAGGTAAGTTGGGAAGCTGTAGGTTAGGTAGGCACCCAGGAGCTGGGCACAGGGGGCCGCAGGGCGCCGGGTTGTCTTTTTGCGTCAGGAAAGTTTACCCTCAGCTGGTCGCGTTTGGAGGGGTTCCTGGTTCTGAGACTGCAGGCGTCAGCAGGAGCGTCGAGGTGGGTCCTTGGGTGCTGGATTCTGGGTCAAAGTCGCCGGGGGGCGTCCATGTAGTCTTTGCCCACTCCGGCACAGGCCTGGCTTGGTGGGTGCAGAGTGTGCAATGAGTCGCGGTTCCTGGTTGGCACCAGGGGCTCGTTACTTGCTTTGAGCAGAACCACTGCTCGTGGGAGTCCCAGTCTTTTAGAGTCACAAGGCAGTCAGGTCCTCCGGGGTTTTTGAGGTTGCTGACCACTGGAGACGCCGGGTTTTTAGCAGGTTCGCGGGTTGACAGGCCTGTAGGGCTGAAGCCAAATCAATTGGTGTCTTCCTCTTGTTAGCAGCTGCACGGCAGGTCGTCTTTCTACTTGTTCTTCTTGCTTGTTTCGGATTCGGGATCTGAGCAAGGAAGGTTCAGGGTGCCCCTAAATACTACATTTAGGGGCGTTACCGGTAGGTAAAGGGCAGGCACCAATGGGTCCCTTCCCTGGGGTGGCTACACCCCCTATCCTGCCACTCTCCAGTGGGAGGGGGGCAGGAGCCTAGTCCTGATTGGGCAGGGCTCCCCATCTTCAAGATGGCGAGAGCCCGGAAATGTGCTTCACCTCGCCTCCCCCACCTGAGGGGTGGGGTTGGCAGAGGCTGGCACACCCCCTTTCCTCACTTGGGCTTTCCCGACAGTCTTCCCGCCAGAGTGGGGGTCAGAACCGGTGGGGGCCAGTTGCTGAGTACAGCAAGTGGCCTGGAGAAGCTCACAAAGGCGGCATGCCTTTGAAGCTTCCCCTGCCCATCCTGGGGGAGGAGACCTAGCACCTCGCCCAGGTTGTGCATTGTTGCAGGCCCAGGTGAGCGGATGGCTCTACTCAGGGGTCCAGCAACATGTCTGCTGTGTGGCAGCCTAGGCAGCCTCTCACACAGGACGTGGATTGTAGGTTAGTTTCAGGGGGCAACTCTAAGCTGCCCTCTGTCGTGCATCTTACATTAAATCCCATAAGTGCTGCAGCCCTTAGGGGTCTTCTCTAGTCACAGGGCTCCGGGTACCATTTACCAGGGGCTGACATGTGGCCAGAGATGCCAATTGGGTTTAGGGTTCAACACAGTTTTAGGGAAGGAACACATGCCCAGGGCTCCTGATTGGCAGGGGCCCAGGGCACACCAAGTCAAAGAGCATCAGTAGTATGGCAACAAAAAAAAAGAAAGGGGGGGGGGGTTACTGCAAGAGAAAGCCACTTTCTCACACTAGGCACTTTGTAAACACCTTTGATGCGGATTTGAGTCCGAATGCGAGCACTGTGAACCGGTAGTGAGTTTTGTTGATCACAAATCTTAGTAGGCGTTTATGTTTTTTGTTGATGGGGATGTGCAAGTACGTGTCCTTTAAGTCTATAATTGCCATGTAATCCCCTTCCTGTACCTGGGGTATTACTTCTTGCAGGGATGTCAATTTGAATCCTTGTGTCCTTCTGAACTTGTTTAAGAACCTTAGATCCAGAATCGGCCTTAGCGTTTCGTCCACTTTTGATACGAGGAAGTAATTGAAATAAACACCCTTTGTTTCTTTCCTTGTACGGCACTATCTCTATTGCTTTTTTGTTGAGCAGTTCCTGTGCCTCTAGCAGTAAGTGTGAAAGTTCCTTTGTAGGGTGCACCTTGTTGTTTGGCCTCTTGTTTGGAGGTTGTTTTTCTAGTTCTATACAGTAGCCCTATTGTATGAGGTTTAGTATCCATTTGTCCGTTGTGACTTTCCTCCATTCCTGGAGGAAGTTCCTTATCCTGCCTCCTACTGGTGTTACATGTTCGGGGAACTGTTTGTTTTGTGAACTTTGTTTTTTGATTTGTATTTTGTCTTGATGTCCCCCTAGAGGTGTTATTTTGGTGGGGGTCTGCCATACTGTGAAGTCACTTGGAGGTGGGTAGTTGCCCCCCTCTCCGTGCCTGTCCTCGTCCATTTGAGCGACCTCGAAAGGACTGGCCTCTTGGCTGGTACTGCCAGTTCTGCTGCTGCAGTCCCTGATGCTGCTGGCCCTGGCCGTTTCCCCGATAACCTTGTTGGAAGGTTTGGTTGCCTCCCCTACCATTTGGCCTTCTTGAGGGTGTGCCTCTTCTCATCCCTCTAAATTGCCTTGTCTTTTTTGAGTTGGGTTAACTTCTCGTCAACTGGCGTCCCAAAGAGTTGCTCTCCGTTGAAGGGTGTTCAGGATGTTGTTCCGAACCTCAGGCTTGAAGCCTGAAATCTTAATTCATGCGTGCCTTCTCTCGGTCACCCCAATCATCATCTGCCTGCTGGACGTCTCTGCTGCGTCCAAGGCCAACTTTAAACATGTGTTCGCCATGTTCTTCCCTTCCTCTACCAGATGGGCTGCCTCTGCTGGTACTGTTCGGGTAGATGCTTCAGGAGTTGCCCCACTTCCTCCCAGTGCTGGTACGCGTTTAACTTGGCGATGCGCCATTGGATCGCGGCACTCCGTTCTACTTTTCTCCCCATGAGGTCCATCCTTCTACTCTCCTGGTCAGGAGGTGGTACAGCATTTGTTGGCAATTATTGAATCAGCTGGCACTGATCTCTGAATGTAAGCAGGGTCCTTTGAAGAGTGCTTGTACTTCTCTGTTCTTGGGGTCACTGATTTACATACAGCTGGCTCATTGAAAGCCTCTCTGCCCTGGTCCAGCACACTAGGGAGAATGGACAGGAATGGACTCCTTGTTTGTGTAGGCAAAAGGGTCTCCAGGAGAAAACAAGCTTTGGGCTTCTTCTCCTCCAATTTCACTCCATATGTCTCTGCAGCATTATTGACCACCATATTATAGATCCCTATATCGTCTGGTGGTGAAGGCCTCGAAGGGTATGGGTCTACTCCTTCAGGTATTTCGGTGTCGAGGTCATGCCACTAAGTCATGCGCCTCCGAGGGCGTCGAGTCCTGGTAGGTTTGCTGTTCCACCTCGCCTTCTACCTTGAAGTAATACAGGGCCTCTTCCTCCTGTTCTTCAACCTGTTCAGGCATTTTTCAGCGGTTCAGTGTCTTCGTCGCCCCTTTCAACCTCGGCCGTGGGCTTCAGCGGAATGGTGTACTGCTTCATCTTTTCGTCAAAATCCTTTTTCCGCTGCAGGATGCTCGCCCTTCGGCCTCGACACTCCTTCCTCTCCATTTCGACAGCTTGTTCGGCGTCGAGGGTTTGAGCACTTCGCTTCGAGGTTGCGCATCTTTTCTCGGTGTTGAGGAGTCCTTTTCGGGAGCTTCCTTCGACGACCTAGATTTTTCATGGGTCTTCGCCGCCTGGGAGTCCTTTTCGAAGGATCCGCTCGGCTGTTTGTCCTTGGGTGCTGGTGCTTTCGCAGAGTGCTTCGACGGCAATGCTCCCTTCGAGGACTTTGACTCACTCTTAGGAGTGTCGGTCGAGTGTCTGGGGTTCGACGACTCTTACCACCTTCAACAGCTTTCTTTTGGACTTAGACGACAGTGCAGTCCTCCAGTCCTTCGCCGATGTTGTCCTCTTCTACACTGGACAGACCCAAGTCTCGGAGCGATGGAGGTGGCCCCTGCATAGTGTGGTTCACCCTTCTCTGCTTTTCTCTTACTCTGAGGGTCTTGGGTGTAAACGCCGAGCACGTGTTGCAGTCCTCGCTGTTGTGGTCGAGCGGCAGGCAGAGGTTGCAGACTGGATGGTGGTCTTCTGGGCGTATTTGTGGTGGCAGTTGGTGCAAAACTTGAAAGGTGTTTTGTCCATTCGTGCACTGAGGGAGCCCCCTGTGTGCGCATTCTCCTGTGAATGTCGAGATCTCGTGAGAAATTCTACTCCTTAGTAGTCCCTGTTACCTGACCTGTAGTCGGGTGTGATGAAAACTGATCTCGTTGATTATTCCCAATTTCCGTCAATTCTCTCTCCAAAACTCTGGAACTTGTCGATAACTATCCAGACCCTACGGTGGAAAAAAGAATCTGAAGATGGCGACCAAAGGTGGGAGCTTCCGGAGGAAGCACATCGACGTCACGAAGGACATCAAATGGGGGTATGTCGACGCCCACCTAGGCCACAAAAAAAAAAAAAGACTACAATTCCAGACCCAACCACAAGATAGCTGAATAATGCACAGCATAGTGAATCCAGAAAGATTCACGCTGCAAAACAGATGCTTACTAGCCAAGTAACATTATCCGTTCGAGGCACGTGAGGTGTAGATCACATGCTCTGCATAGACTATACAGCAGTACACTTTCAATGCAGTGGCTTACCTGTAGTTATCTGAAACAGTGTTTTAAGTACTGCCTTGCCTACATTAGCTTGTTGCCTCGCTAACACATCTACACAATAGTGTTTGGTGAATGTGTGTGTAGGGCTTGTTTTGCTACAGAATTAGCTTGAGGAAAGAACACTGGTAACTCAACTGATTGATTGATATGAAAAGCAGAAACTACATTAGGGAGAAAATTAGGATTGGTACGAAGAACCACTATCTTTGTGAAGTTGAAAGAAAGGCTCTTATATAATTAATGCCTACAGTTCACCAACTCTCCTTAGTGAGGTTATCGCTATGAGGAAAGCAACTTTCCATGATCGGATTTGTAACTGACATTGTGCATTGGTTCTAAAGGTGGACCCATTAGCCTTGTAAGGAATATGTTTCAGTTCCACTCTGGAGCAGGGGTATCACCCTTTTTAACCTTCCATGAAGGCTTTTATCACTCGAACTTTGAACAGAGATAAGAGTTGTTTATTTTGCAAGAATGCAGCAACGACTGCTAGATGTAAACGAATGGATGTGTAAGCTAGTCCACATTGCTGGAAATGCAACAGATAAATGATGTTCTGTGCAGAAGCATCAAGTGGATTGATGTTGCTGTTACAATAGACAACAAACCGTTTCCATTTTGCTGCATTGCATGCTCTAGTAGTAGGTTTTCTAGCATCTTTAAGAATATTCATAGAGTCTGGTGGCAGTTGTAAATAGCCAAGCTCAATGACTTTAGGAGCCAAATCACTAGGTTGAGTTCTCTGAGATTTGGATGTCTGATTTTTCCATGACTGAGTGAGGAGACGGGGTGTGAGATGTAGCTTTTTATGTGGAACCACTGAGAGTTCTAACAGGGTGGTGTACCAAGGTTGACGAGCCCATGTGGGGGCTACTAAGATCAGTGTTAGGGTCTGAGCTTCCGAACCAGTAATGGAATTAGTGGGAGAGGCGGAAAAGCGTAAGCAAATATCCCAAACCAATTAATCCATAGAGCATTGCCTTTGGATGCTAGGTGTGGGAACCTGGATGCGAAGCTTGGGCATTTTGCGTTGTGTACTGTGGCAAACAGGTCTTTTTGTGGAAAACCCAATTTTTGAAAGTAGGGAAGAAGAACTTTGGGGTGAAGTTCCCACTCGTCTACTTGCTGCCTGTGTCTGCTGAGCAGGTCTGCAATCTGATGGTCTACTCCTGGAAGGTTTTCTGCTAGGAGAAAGATTTTGTGGTGAATCACTCAATTTCAAATGCTTTGTGCAAGGTAGTACACTGCTGTCATGTTGGCTGTCTTGTCTACAATTTGGGTGAGAAAAGCTTTGAGTGGTAGGAACACTGCTAGAAGTTCCAGGTAGTTGATGTGGAGACGTTTGCGATTGTCCGACCACAGTCTCTCTACTGTGTAATGTTGAAGATGGGCACCCCAACCTGTTAATGCGTCTGTTGTCAGAATACTCTGTGGAATTGGGTCTATGAAAGGCCACCCTTTGGCTACGTTTTGAGGGTTCCACCACTGTAGAGAGCGATGAGTGTGGCGGTTTACCAACACTAGATTGGTTAATAGACCCTGTGCCTGATTCCACTGACACGCAAGAAATTCTTCCAGAGGACGCATGTGGAGCTTTGCATGAGGTACGATTGCAATGCAGGATGCCATCATTCCCAGCAGTTGCATTAAGACACTGGCTGGTAATGATTGGTTGGAACTGTAATATTGTGGCCTGAATATTGTGAATTCTGATTACATTAGGAGTGGCTAGAGCTTGGAGTGTGTTGAGGGAAGCTCCCAGATAAGATTACACTTGTGCTGGACACAGGTGAGACTTGTGCATTTATTGTAAAACCTAACTGGTGAAGTAGGTGCACTGTTGTCTGAATGTGTAGTATACAGATCTGGTAAGTGCCTGCTTTGACAAGCCAGTCATCCAGGTAAAGGAAGACATGTATACATGGTCTTCTTAGATGAGCAGCTACTACTGCAAGACATTTGGTGAACAGTCTGGGGCTGTGGTGTCGCCAAATGAAAGTACCTTGAACCGGTAATGTTTGCCTGCTGGCACAAACCTGATGTATTTGCGATGAGCGGGACGAATTGGAATATGAAAATAAGCATCGTTTAGATCTAGCGTAGACAAAGTCTCCCTGGTGCAAGAGAGGAAGTACTGGTTGAAGAGTTACCATGTGAAAGTGCTCTGACAATATGTATTTGTGTAACTCCGAGATCTAGAATAGGTCTCAAGAAACCATCCTTTTTGGGAATGAGAAAGTAGAGGGAATAAACCCCTGACCCTTGGAACTGAAGTAGGACAGGTGCTATATCCCTTTTGAGTAATAAAGATTGCACTTCTTGTTGAAGTAAGTGCTGGTGGTCTGGTGATATTTTGTGAGATCGAGGACGAATGTTTGGAGGATTGTTGATAAGCTCCAGGCAATAACCATGTTGAATAATTCCAAGCACCCATTTGTCTGTTATCGATTCTCAAATGGGGAGAAAGTGTTGAAGTCTTCCTCCCACAGGTGTGGAATAGTTGGAGGGAAGTGATCGGAAGTCACTGTTTGCTTGAGGAAGGGGAAGTGCAAGTTGTGTTTTTACCTCTATCCCTGGGACTGTTTCTCCTATAACCTAGTCTGAAAAATCCTCTTGTAAGAGAGGATTAGTAATTGCCTTTGTAGGAGGAAGTGTCCTGTCAGTGCCTGTGGACTTGAACCCTCCCCTATAAAAAGAGCACAGAAAGGAACCTCTATTTGAGGAAGACTGAAGTGATACCATCAATTTTGCTACATCGGTGTCCCTTTTCATTTTTTCGAGTGCTAGATAGACTTCAGGGCCAAAAAGATATTTTTTATCAAATGGTATACCCAGAATGGAATATTGTACTTCAGGTTTGAACCCGGATATCAGCAACCATGCGTGTCGTCGTAGTAAGATGCAAGTATTTTCTTCTCTAGCTGCTGTCAGCTGCATCTAGGACGCATCTGATAGAGGCATTAGAAATTAGTTTGCCTTCCTGGATTAAATCCTGAGCGTTTGCCTTATGTTCCTCTGGGAGAAAGTGAAGTAATTGTTCCATTTCGTCCCAGTGGGCTCCATCGTATCTTGCTAGTAAGCCCTGCGTATTAGCGATACACTACTGGTTAGCTGTTTGCGCAGCCACCCGTCTACCCGAAGCACCCATAAGCTTTGATTCTTTATCTGGGGGAGGGGCATCCCCAGATGCTTGAGAGTTCACCCTCTTTCCAGCATTTTATACCACTAAAGAGTCAAGTGGTAACTGACCCTCAAAAAATATAGGACCTGTGGGAAAACATTTATATTTTGTATCTACCTCTAGGAGTAAGGAGTCTGGCACGGACAGGATCTTTGAAATATCGTCTGTGTGCCTCAACATACCCTTGAGCATTGGTAGTGTCTGACTGGACTTATGGGATCCTAGAGTGTGAAAGAGAACATCTTCCTCTAAAGACTCTTTATGTTGCTCCGCCCCATGGTATTCTGCAACTCTAGCAATAAGCTGTTGGTAAGAGATTGTCATCAGGTGGAGATGGCCTGGCAGGATAAAGATCTGGGTCTGTGTCTTGTGGAGGATCAGTTGTGTAGTCCGTCCAAGGATCTGGCAACTGTTCATCGCCATCATCAGTGTCACCTGTGTGAAAATGAGGTAGAGGAGACTGTAATTTGTAATGGATCAAGCTGTGGTGGAGAGGGAGGAGGAGATGGAAGTGTAGGGAAAGGACCAGCGCCTACCCTTTTTCTTGAGAGGAATTTTGCATGGGCTATCATCCTCAGAAAGCGTGTGCTTAGATGGTGTTTTAGCATGGATATGCCCTGTGTCAGGGTGAATATACAACTTTTTCTCTTTTAGATCCAGTTTAGGTGGTATCGTTGGATCCGGTTGTTGTAGGCAAGTCTTTGGTTTTTGGCACGAATCTTCGGAGTCGAGCCGGAATGAACTTTCGGTGCCGAGGGTTTCGACTCCCAGGGATGTGTCTTGATTTTGGGTGTCAAAGATTTCGGTTCCGAACCCATCTTGGACTTAGAGCTGGAAGATTTTGGCTCGGAAGTGGGCTGTGGACGACTTGGTCCCGAGCGGGAAGGCTTTTCACAGAGTTTTGGTGCCGAGCCATGAGGCGGATCGTTGGAAACCTCTTCTTGGTGCCGACCTTGGCCTTGAGGCGGAGGTGGTGCCGAAGCCTTAGATTTCTTAGGGACGGTGGGAGGTGGAAGATGTCTTCGGTACTCACGTCCCCTTGTGCCTGCGGCACATGATCGTCCTGAGTAAGTCACTCCTCTAGCAAGCCTTACAGTCCAAAGGCAAGGTGCACCATACCACTGGTGAGGGTATAGCTGGATGAGCAATATGCACCGACCGTGCCTGTGCCATTCACAGAGATTGGCAAGTGCAGTGAAGCCATTTTTAGTACATGGGCTGGGGAGTTTGTCAGCAGGAACTACATAGCTCCATGATGGCTTTAGTGAAGACTCAAAGAGTTTGGTACTAAACTTCTTAGCACATGAAACCCGTATGGATGCCAGTTTTATTTAATGTTAAATGCACTTAGAAGGCCTCTTAAAGATGCCCCCAGAACAAAGCCTTGGTGTAGTTCCTGAATGGCTACCATGCCATCCATCACCACCAGACAGGTTTCTGGACCCCTGGGGAGAAAGTCCTCCGCTCTCTGGGTCCTGAAACAAAGCAGATCCTGGGAAGAGGTGTCATGTCTGTTCCCCCAGGATGGGCAGGCTCCAAGAAGGGGAAGCTTTGAAGGCTTGCCACCTTTGTTAGCTATCCCCAGCCTCTGCTGCTATCAGCAGCTGCCTCCCACCGGGGTTCTGACCCCAACTTTGGGCGGGAGAATAGGCAGAAAAACCAGAAGAAAGGGAGGTGTGCCCACCTTTGCCAACCCCACTCCTCAGGTGGGGGAGTTGAAGTAAATCCCACATCCAAGTCCCCTCCATCTTCAAGATGAGGGCACTCCCCCAATCAGGAAGAGGCATATGCCCCCTCCCACTGGACGGTGGCATAAGAGGGTTTAGACATTCGAGGGAAGGGACCCATTGGTCCCAACCTGCACACCCCTGTAAACGCCCCTAAATCTAGGTATTCAGGGGTACCACTGAACCTGGCTGCTTAGACACGACAACCTAAGAAGATGGACCGAAGAGCCGTGGTCTTAAGCTCAGGGCAAATGGGGGTCCAAGCCAGCACAAAAGGTGCACCCTCAGCGGCCCAGAGGCAGCCGGGTACAGAGTGCTACTTTGGCGTCGAGCCCCCTGTAGCTTTCAATGGGGAGTCTCTGGTTTACAATCGCACTGCTGACTCAGGAACGAAGAAGGTCTTCTGGGTGCGAACTTCACTTGGAGAGTTGGCGCTGGGGGTTGGTTAGGCACCGTTACTTGGGCCACTCAAGGCTGTGGGGTGTCTGGTGCAGGGGTGCCTTTTAGGGTCGGATCTTCTTACCAGCTCCTGGTCGCCTTTGGGGGGGCACTGTAGGAAGGTGGCTCTGTATATACTGTTCCCAAATAGGTACAATGAGTACAGAGTCCACAGTCCCCAGAGGTTTGGCAGAGGCTAAAGTTAGATATAACCTTACTCTCCAAAGTGGTAGCTTGGTCAGGCAGTATCAGAGGACAGTGTAAAGCATTTGTAGTACACACTCAGTCAGCAAATGGTCTCACACACTCAAGAACTGAACTCTAGGCCAATGGTTTGTATATAAAAATATATGGTCGTTTTATTTTAGAACCAACAATAGGTATCAAAATATACTTTCTCAGAATGAGATGCTATAGTTAAATACTTTGCAAGAGGAAATTGACTTGGAATACAATAGGTAGTTTGTTGCAATAGGCAAACAATAATACATTGAGCTCAATGGGAATTTTAAGTTCTATGCAATTGATTACTTTCAGGATTACTTTTCTAACTCCAGGACTGGATCCTAGATTGTCCTGGGACAGTTTTTGGAAACAAGTGAGTAAATACGTTTTAGTTATTGTTGTGATTTTTAAGTAATATTTTGCTATTTTAAAAGTTGACACTTTGAAACTTTTTCTTATCAAATTACCAATGTTATCCTATGGCAGAAAATTCACTTAGCAGGTAAGTAGGGTTATGGTTACATTTTCTAGGTCAGTGTTGGATCCTGGATCCAGCACGAGTGTACCACCTGTAAGCAGTTGAGAAACTGCATTTAAGTTATACAGGAGATTTTTTACAATTATTTATAAGTTCGCAAAAATCGACACTTGAAAGAAATTTCACAGAAAAACAGTCCATGGTTTCCTATGGGAGAAAATTGAGTTAGTGGCAAGTATGGTCGTTAGTACTTTTCAGGGTCAGTGCTGGGCACAAAGATCCAGCACTGGTATCTCTCCTGATAGCAGGTGAGTATTTGCGTTTGTTACTCGGTTGATTTTAGGTGAATATTTTAAAGTTCAGAAACTTCACACTTAGAAGAAATTTCAAGAGAAACAAGTCAATGTTACCCTGTGGAAGAAAAGGGAGTTATCGGCTTTTGGGTAAGTACTCGACTGGCAGAGTTAAGGTTATGGGCATAGACTCAGGGGTCTCCCAGGGTCAGATAAGTACAGGTGTTACTCCCTCAGCGGCACAGGGGCAGCCTGGTGCAGAGTGAGTTAGGCCCAATGTTATCCTATGGGAGGCAGGGAACCCTTGGTTGGAGGCTGCTGACTAGCAGGCCACGCGGCTGTGGGAGCTGGGTTCCTGGTCACTTGCTCAGGGCAAATGGGGAAGTAGGTAGGAGTAGAAGTTGCACTGCCAAGGCCACTCGGGCGGCTGGGTGCAGGGTGCTTTTGAGCCTTCGGGCGCTTAATGGATTGCAATGGAAAAGCTCAAGGACGAACAAAGGCTGCAAGCTCGGGGACGAAGATTCTTCAGGTGTGACCACCACTTCGAGAGGTAAGTTGGGTAGTTGGAGGATAGGTAGGTACCCAGGAGTCGGGCACAGGGGCCGTGGGGGGGGTCCCTGGTTCTGAGGCTGCAGGCGTCGTCAGGAGAATCGAGGTGGGTCCTTGGTGCCGGATTCGGGGTCACAGTCGCCGGGGGGGACGTCCTCGGGGTCTTTGTCCACAGGCCAGGCTTGGCGGGTGCAGAGTGTGCAGGGTTCGCAGTTCCGGGCTGATGCCAGGGGTTGAATACTTGCTTTGAGCAGAGCCACTGCTCGTGGGAGTCCCAGGTACTCAGTCACAAGGTAGCCAGGTCCTCCGGGGTTTGTGAGGTTGCTGGCCACAAGAGGTGCCGGGCTTTAGCAGGAGCAGGTTCAAGGGTCGACAGGCCGGTAGGGCTGGGGCCAAAGCAGTTGGTGTCTCCTGTGGAAGAAAAGTGAGTTATCGGCCTTCGGGTAAGTACTCGACTGGCAGAGTTAAGGTTCTGGGCAAACACTCAGGGGTCTCCCAGGGTCAGGTAGGTACAGTTGGTTCACCCTCAGCGGCACGGGGGCAGCCGGGTGCAGAGAGAGTTAGGCCCAATGTCATCCTATGAGAGGTAGGGGGGCCTTGGTTGGTGGCTGCTGACTAGCAGGCCACGCTGCTGTGGGAGCTGGGCTCCTGGTCATTTACTCAGGGCAAGTGGGGAAGTAGTTAGGTGTAGAGGTTGCACTGCCAGGGCCACTCGAGCGGCTGGGTGCAGGGTGCTTTTGAGCCTTCGGGCGCTCACTTGATTTCAATGGGAAAGCTCCGGTTTAGAAAAAGACTGCAAGCTTGGGGACGAAGATTCTTCAGGTGCCACCACCACTTCGAGAGGTTAGTTGGAGGATAGGGGATTGGGCACAGGTGCCACGGGGTACCAGGTGCCTTTTGGTGTCGGGAACGCTTACTCTCAGTTGATGGCGGTTGGGGGGGGGGGGGGGGGGAGCACCTGGTTCTGAGGCTGCAGGCTTCTTCAGGAGCGTCGAGGGAAGTCCTCGGGTGCCAGACTCGGGGTCACAGTCGCCGTGGGGTCGTCCTCGTGGTCTTTGTTCACTCCGGCACAGGCCAGGCTTGGCGGGTGCAGAGTATGAAGGGTTCGCGGTTCCGGGCTGATGCCAGGGATTAGAAGTAGATTTTGAGTAGAGCCTCTACTCATGGGAGTCCCAGGGGTTTAGAGCCAAAAGGTAGTTTCGTCCTCCGGGGTTTGTGAGGTTGCTGGCCACAAGAGATGCCGGTTTGGAGCAGGAGCAGGTTCGAGGGTCGACAGGCCGGTAGGGCTGGGGCCAAAGTAGTTGGTGTCTTCCTCTTTTTAGCAGCTGCAGGGCAGGTCTTCTTTCTTCTAGCTCTTCTTCGAATTTCGGAATCTGGGGAAGGAAGGTTCAGGGTGCCCCTAAATACTAGATTTAGGGGCGTTACAGGTAGGTGAAGGGCAGGGACCAATGGGTCCCTGTCCTGGGGTGGGTACACTCCCTATCCTGCCTCCCTCCTGCCTCCCTCCTGTGGGCCCTAAAACAAGACTTTCTTTTCTTTATCAGCCATTCTCCAAGATGAAGTAGAAATTTCAGTTGAAAAAATCTCCTCAATCTAAAAGCAACTGTAGAATTTGAGCAGAGCGTGCGGTAGAAAATCTGAGGGCAGAAGGTTCTCTCAGGAGTGTTCTAGAGGGTGAGAGGCTCTGATTGGGTCAGGGAAAAGTTTGGTCCTTATTTACATGACGAAGGTTATGGGTTGCAAAGGAAAATGGGCCTAGGCCTTTTTTTCTGTTTGCTATGATACTAAGCAATGCTTTTTTATGTACCGGAGACTCCAGTCTCAACGACGGGGAATGATTCAGGCATGTGAATCTATGAAAGGCTCCAATACTGGAGTAAACGGGCAGTTCCACAGATTGATTGAGGTGAAAGGGAGAAATGACTTTAGGAAGGAATTTTGGATTAGTACTGAGAACAACTTTATTATGATGCATTTGCAGAAAAGGTTCTTGAATGGCGAGTACTTGTATCTCACTGACCCTTCTGAGGGAAGTAATGGCTACAAGGAAAGCCGTTTTCCATGTTAAAGATTGAAGCTCACATTTATGTAGAGGTTCAAATGGAGGCCCCATTAGTCTTGTGAGAACGATGTTTAGGTTCCACACCGGTGAGGGTGGCACTCTGGGGGCAATTATTCTTTTAAGGCCTTCCATGAAGGCTTTTATGGCAGGTACTCTGAAGAGTGATAGATGCTTTCTATTTTGTAGATACGCTGCTATGGAAGCAAGGTGTAGTCTAATAGACGTGTAGGCTAGGTTGCATCTTTGTAGGTGTAGTAAGTAGCCTATGATGTGTTGGATAGACACATCTAAGGGATTGATGTTATTGTGACAATAAATCACTAAACGTTTCCACTTGGCTGCGTAGCAAGCCCTAGTGGTAGGTCATCGAGCTTCTTTAATGACGTTCATACAGTCGGGGGAAGATTAAGGTAACCAAATCCTAGAATTTCAGGAGCCAGATAGCAAGGTTGAGCTGAGCTGGGTCCAGGTGTCTGATCTCTCCATGGTTCTGAGTTATGAGGCGTGGAGAGAGGTGTAACTTTTGGTGCAGAACTACGGAGAGTTCCAGCAATGTGGTGTACCACGGTTGTCTGGTCCAAGTCGGAGCAACTAGGATGAGAGTTAGGGAATGTTGCTTTAGTTTGCGCACCACTAATGGAATGAGTGGGAGAGGCGGAAAAGCGTACGCAAATCTGCCTGACCAGTTCATCTATATCGCATTGCCTTTGGACAATGGGTGTGGATATCTGGCTGCGAAGCT
Source organism: Triturus cristatus (assembly GCF_964204655.1). Lineage (NCBI taxonomy): Eukaryota > Metazoa > Chordata > Amphibia > Caudata > Salamandridae > Triturus > Triturus cristatus. Next base: position 802,996,115 of record NC_140579.1, on the reverse strand, counting down.
TGGGCATTTGGCGTTTTTGTGTGTGGCGAAGAGGTCTATCTGTGGTTGCCCCCACATTTGAAACAATGGTTGAAGAACTTGTGGATGGAAGTTCCCACTCATGGATTTGTTGTGTTTGACGGCTCAACAGATCTGCAATGGTGTTTTGGACTCCTGGGACATGTTGGACTAGGAGAAAAAAGTGTTTTGAGGTATGGCCCACCTCCATATGGTCTGTGCTAGCTGAGAGAGCTGCAGAGAGTGGGTGCCGCCCTGTTTTAGAATGTAGTACATTGCTGTCATGTTGTCTGTGCGGACTAAGACAGCCTTGCCTGAGACGTGTGTTTGAAAGGCTTTTAGGGCTAGAAATATGGCCAGTAAGTCCGAATGGTTGATGTGCAGTCACTTTTGTTGAGGTGTCCACCTGCCCTGCATGGTGTGATGTAGTAGGTGAGCTCCCCAGCCGGAGAGCGATGCGTCCGCAGTTAGAACTATTTGAGGAACCGGCTCTAGGAACTGTCACCCTTTGAAAAGGTTTTTGGTGGTCCACCACTGCAGAGAGCGATGGGCACGACCGTCTACAAACACCAGATCTGACAATTGAGCCTGAGCCTAGTTCCATTGGCGTGCTAAGCACTCTTGGAGAGGACACATCTGGAGTCTTGCATGAGGTACTATGATTATGCAAGAGGCCATCATCCCTATAAGTTGCATAAACACTCGGGCTGGAAGTGTGTGTTGTGGTTGAAATTTGGCGCAAAGAGCTTGTATGCTTGCTATCCTGGCGGGACTGGGGTAGGCTAACGCTCGAGGTGTCTATGGTGGCTCATAACAATAAGGAGCTCCAGGGGAAAGGAAGATTGGGTCAGCCCCCACTCAAAATAGCTTTATAACACAACAGACCCAATCTAGTGAGTACAGAAATATTTTATTTTATGTATTGTGTAACATCAGGATTTGCGAGGTATCAAAACTACCCTCTTTATAACCACCCCCAAATATCTAAATACATGGCTGCCCTGAAGAATTTGCCGTACAAGTAAGGCAATGAAACATGTTGGCGTATTGGCTTCGTGTCTGTTGAAATACAGCACTTTTTACTTTTGAATTGACCCATGAGTAGAGAATAAAGTTATGGGAATCATGGTTCTTTATCAATTTTAAAACAGGCCTTTGGTGTGCAACTTTCACACTTTTCTTTCACCTTTTGCTTTTCTATTAATTTTGTTGGTACAGTTATCCATTTTTTCTTTGAACAAGGTGGCAACCTATGATGAGAAACGTGGCAGTACTGGTGATGATCGTACCAGTTTCAGCCCGCTAAGGTGTTGCGCACGTGAGGTGCTACCTTGTTCTGCACATTTTTTCACTAATTATCACGGTGGAGGATGGTAGATCTCTTTTTGAGAATAGTGACTACAAGTTGAGGGTTCTTGCATAAATCTCTTTTTATTTTTTAAAATACAGTACAGATATTGGTAAATTGGGAATCCACCCCATGTATTTAGATAATTGGGGGTGGTTATAAAGTGGGTAGTTTTGATACCTCGCAAATCCTGATGTTACACAATACATAAAATAAAATATTTCTGTACTCACTAGATTGGGTCTGTTGTGTTATAATGTGTCTATGGTGGCACCAAGGTGTGGGACGGATGCAGATGGGACTTGGCGTAGTATACTGTGAAGCCCAGGTTGTGAAGTAGTTGGATAGTGGCGTGAGTGTGTTGTACACACTGGTTGTATGAGCAGGCTTTTATGAGCCAGTCGTCTAGGTATGTGAAGATGTGGATGTGTTGTCTTCTGAGGTGTGCTACCGCTAGGCACACACTCGTGGCACTGTGGTGACTCCGAAGGGGAGTACTTTGAATTGGTAGTGCTGGCTGTCCACTACGAATCTGAGAAACTTCCTGTGAGCATTGTGAACGGGAATGTGGAAATAGGCGTCCTTGAGGACTATGGTGGTCAGGAAGTCGTCCTGGGAGAGCAGAGGAAGCACCTGCTGGAGTGTGACCATGTGAAAGTGGTCTGAGTATGTATTGGTTTAGGGGTCCGAGGTCCAGAATGGGTCTTAGAGAGCCGTCCTTTTTTGGTATGAGAAAATATAGGGAGTAAACTCCCTTGTTTTGTTGGTGGGTAGGAACTGGTTCTATTGCATTTTTTTGTAGGAGGGAGATCACCTCCTGCTTTAAAAGTGACAAATGTTCCAGTGACATTGGGCGCTGTTTGGGTGGAATGGTTGGGGGAGTAGATGTTCGTTCTAGACAGTAGCCTGATTGAATTATCTGTTGCACCCATCTGTCTGAGGTGATGGTAGCCCAGACAGGAAGGAAATTGTGGAGTCTGCCCCCGACTGGAGTGGAATAGTCTGAATGTATGAATGTCAGCAGCCCTACATGCCAAGAACAGATGCATACTGGTAAGTAGCATATTCAGTTCGAGGCATGTGGGCTGCTGAATTCATATCTGTGCATAGAATACATAGCAGTACCTCCTATTAGCGGCGGCTACCAGTGCCAGCTGCAGCGGTCTGAAAAAGAGTTTTGAGAACAGCCTGTCCTACAGCTGCCTGCTGTTTTGAGTGGAAATCTACACAGTAGTGTTTGGTAAATGTATGTATAGTGGACCATGTGGCTGCTCTACATATATCATGTAAAGGAATGTTTCCCAGGAAAGCCATGGACGCCCCTAACTTATGTGTTGAGTGGGCTCGTGGGGGAATCGTTAATGTGTGTTTAGCCTTTTGATAGCAAATTTGAATACATTTAACGATCCATCTGGCTATACCTGCTTTGGAAATGGCGTTGCCTTTATGTTGTGGAGAAAAGGCAACGAAAAGTTGTTTTGTCTTCCTAAAGTCTTTAGTTCTGTCTATATAGTACATGAGGGCCCTTTTCACATCTAGTGTATGGAGCATTCTCTCAGCGACATTTTGTGAATTCTGAAAGAAAACAGGCAGTTCAATAGTTTGATTCATGTGGAACTGCGATATTACTTTAGGCATGAATTTGGGGTTGGTACGTAGTACAACCCTGTTTGCGTGAACCTGTATGAATGGCTCTTGAATGGTTAGTGCCTGGAGTTCACTAACTCTTCTTAACGAAGTGATTGCTACTAGGAAAGCCACTTTCCAGGTGAGGAATTGAATCTCACACGAGTGGAGAGGTTCGAAGGGTGGACCCATTAGTCTGGTGAGGACCAAGTTGAGGTTCCACACTGGTGCTGGCGGGTGTCTTGGGGGAATTACTCGTTTAAGTCCCTCCAAGAAAGCTTTGATGGCAGGCACTCTGAATAAAGAGAGGTGCTGCCTGTTCTGGAGATAGGCTGCTATTGCGGTTAAATGGATGCGTATTGAGGTGTATGCCAGATTGCATCGGTATAGGTGTAAGAGGTAACAGATTATGTTTTGAATGGATGCGTCTAGCGGGTTTATGTCATTGTGGGTGCAGTAGATGACAAACCTCTTCCATTTAGCTGCATAGCAAGCTCTGGTAGTGGGTCTCCTGGCCTCCTTGATGATCTCCATACAGTCAGGTGGCAGGTTTAGGTAGCCAAACTCTAAGACTTCAGGAGCCAGATTGCCAGGTTCAGCTGTTGCGGATCTGGGTGCGGAATTTCGCCATGGCTCTGCGTTAGAAGTGCAGGTTTTATCCGCAGCCTTTGATGCGGCACCACGGAAAGTTCCAGAAAGGTGGTGTACCATGGCTGGCGCGCCCATGTTGGAGCAACTAGGATAAGTGTCAGTGAGTGCTGTCGCAGTTTGCGTGCCACCAGTGGTATTAATGGCGCCGGGGGAAAAGCGTACGCAAATCTGCCGGACCAGTTCATCCATATCGCATTGCCCTGCGATTGTGGATGTGGGAACCTGGCGGCAAAGCTTTGGCATTTTGCGTTTTCGTTTGTGGCGAATAGGTCTATCTCTGGGTGACCCCACTGTTGGAAGTACGGTTGGAGTACTGATTGGTGTAGCTCCCACTCGTGCATCTGGTGGCTGTGTCTGCTGAGCAGATCCGCCATCTGGTTGTCCTTGCCCGGGAGGTGTTCCGCCATGAGGAATATGTTCCTCTGAATGGCCCACTTCCACATGCTCTGAGCCAGATGAGACAACTGTGGAGAGTGTGTTCCTCCCTGCTTCTGTATGTAGTACATGGCAGTCATGTTGTCCGTCCGGATCAACACGACTTTGTTGCACAAGGGTACTTTGAATGCCTTCATTGCCAGGAAGATTGCCATCAGTTCCAGAAGGTTGATGTGCATCTTCTTTTGTTGTGTTGTCCATAGTCCCTGCACTGTGTAATTGAGTACATGAGCTCCCCATCCCTGGAGAGACGCGTCCGCCGTCAGTATTATTTGTGGAACAGGCTCTTGGAACGGTCGGCCCTTGCAAAGGTTTTGTGGATTCCACCAATGCAGAGAGTTGTATGCCCGACCGCTCACCAACACTAGGTCTTTTAACTGCCCGTGAGCCTGATTCCATTGACGTGCTAAGCACTCCTGACGCGGGCGCATATGTAGTCTTGTGTGCGGGACTATGAAAATGCAGGAGGCCATCATGCCTATCAACTGCATGAACACTCTTGCAGGAAGGGAGTGTTGTGGTTTGAACTTGGAGATCAGCAGTTGCATGCTGTTGATCCTCACTAAATTTGGCTGAGCTGTGGCTGCCAGAGTGTCTATTGTCGCGCCCAGGTACTGTTGTACATGTGCGGGTTGTAGATGTGATTTTGGGTAATTTAGTGAGAATCCCAGACTGTGAAGAAGGTGAATGGTGAGGGACATGTGGCTGGCACATTGCTGGGCTGACTTTGCCTGAACAAACCAGTCGTCCAGGTAAGGGTAGACGTGAATGTGTCGTCGCCGTAGATGTGCAGCCACTGTAGCTAGGCACTTGGTAAAGACCCTGGGTGCTGTTGTCACGCCGAAGGGGAGGACTTTGAATTGATAGTGCTGTCCCTGAATAGTGAACCTGAGATATTTCCTGTGTGATGGGTGGATGGGTATGTGGAAGTACGCATCTTTGAGGTCTAGAGTGGCTAGGAAGTCTCCCTGGCTGAGCAGCGGGAGAACCTGCTGTAGGGTGAGCATATGAAAATGCTCCGACAGAATGTAGTGGTTGAGGGGTCTGAGGTCTAGTATAGGTCTGAGCGACCCGTCCTCCTTTGGGATTAGGAAGTACAGGGAGTACACCCCTGTCCCCTGCTGGTTGACGGGTACGACCTCTATTGCACCTTTTTGCAGCATGCTTAGCACTTCCTGCTGCAATAATGCTAAGTGCTCTGCAGACATAGGACGGTGCTTTGGCGGTATTGTGGGTGGAGTGGAGGTTAATTCGAGACAGTAACCGTGCTGGATAATATCCCTGACCCACCTGTCCGTGGTGATGGACTTCCACGTGGACAGGAACCGCTGGAGTCTCCCCCCGACAGGTGTTACGTGGTCGGGGGGAAGGGAGAGGGCGTCACTGTTTGTTCTTGGGTGAGGACCTGGTGTTGCCGTAACCGCGTCCTCTGCCCTTGGTGCTGGAGCCACGATATCCACCTCTGTTTTTATCGTAGGTACTCTGTGTGCCCCCTTTATTGTATGTCTGCTGTGACCCCTGTCCTCTAGCTGCTCCCCTATTCCCGGGGCGACGAAAGGAGCCACTACGAAATGTCTGCGTTTGCAGAGCCCCCATTGACTTTGCAGTGTCCGGGTCCTTTTTTATCTTTTCTAAGGTGGTGTCAACTTCTGGTCCGAATAGGTAGTCTGGGTTGACAGGCTGATTTAGGATGTTGTTTTGAATCTCAGGTTTGAATCCGGAGATTCTTAACCAAGCGTGTCGGCGTAACATGACGCTGGTGTTTATCGCCCTCGCAGCTGTGTCTGCAGCATCTAGTGCGCACTTAATGGATGCGTTTGTAAGAAGATGTCCCTCTCTGATGAGGAGCTCCGCTGCCTCTTTGTATTCGTCTGGCAGATGTTGGAGTAGTGACTCTAGCGTGTCGTAGTGTGAACGATCGTAGCGAGCCAGGAGGGCCTGTGTATTGGCAATGCGCCAGATGTTTGCTGCTTGAGCTGCAATCCTCTTGCCTGAGGTCTCCAGCACTTTGGACTCCTTGTCTGGGGGAAGAGCATCACCAGTTGTTTGCGAGTGCGCTCGTTTGCGAGCGTTAGCAACCACCATGGAGTCCAGAGGTAACTGACCTCTAATGTACATAAGGTCCCCGGGCGCAGGTTTGTATTTTTTTTCAATCCTGGGGTTGAGCACCCGTGCCCTGGTTGTTTCCTTGAAAATGTCCTTTGCTGGCTTGAGAACACCTTTCAACATGTGCAGATTCTTGACAATCCTCTCAGAGGAGGCGAAAGTGTCCACCAGGAAGTCGTCCTCAACTGTGTCAGAGTGGAGTTGCACTCCATGATTGGCTGCAGCACGTTCTATGAGGGCATTGAAGGCAGCAGTGTCCTCTGTGGGAGATGTTTTTGCGCCGTAAAGCTGCGTGTCCTGGGTACCTGTTGCGGCACCCGGGTCTGCAGGGTCATCCCAAGCTTGATCTGGGTCCTGCTGCTCCTCAGGATCTATATCCCTAGGGTAGGTGGTATCATCACCCATGTAATCCTCCATTGCGTCCGTGTCGGAGGGCGTCGGAGAAAAGGACTGGGGATCCGGATAGGAGGTATGCAGGCGTTCGTATAGAACCGGTTCCGACTCTGCTGGCAGTTTCTGCTTCAGAGGGATTCTGTAAGAGTCCAAGGCCTGCTCTGGCGTGACCTTCCGTTTTCGGAGCATGAGTCTGCCGGTGTCGGCGTCGATGAATTGGGACGGTGAAGGCTCAGTAGGAGAGTGTCCAGTAGATGGGGACCTTGTCTGGCGGACACGTGTTCGGATCTCGAACATCTTCGGCGCCGTGGACGGCGGCAAACCAAAAGTGATGTTGGTTGGTGCCGGAGGAGCCTTTGGAGCCTTTTTCGGGTCGGGGCCCGACGTGGACTGGAGGGCTGCCCGTTCTCTAATGCGTTGCAATGACGCCCCAACTTGTCGCACCGAGAACGCCAAAGGTTCTTTGGTGCCGAGTGGTTCTGTAGAGGTAGGCGTGGACTGCTTCGGAACCATCGGGTCATCGATTCGAGGAGAGGTAGTAGCGGTCGACTGAGTCGATGACTTGACCCGTGTCGCTGCCTTCGAAGTGGACTCCGATGGAGTGGCCATCTTAACTTTGGTGGTCTGGGTCGATTGCTTTGGTGCCGGGGGCTGAGGTGCGTTTGTGGTACTGATGGCCTTCCTTTTCGGGTCGGTACCGATGTCCGCAGCAGCGAGTTTGGCGCCGAAATCCCTTTTAGCGCGTTCGGAGCCGACGGTTTGTGCTGGCGTCGAAGGAGTGGAGGTCTTCGAGCCGACCACTGCTAGTTTCACTTTCGGTTTCTGTGGAACCGGTGCGACGATTGGTTTCGGTTTTGATGAAGGGAAACCAGTCTTTTTCGGTAATAATGGCTCTTGCTGGATGTTCGAGGCCGGGCCTGAAGGCGGGGCCGAAGAACTGCAGGATTGATCTCGGGTAAGGCCCGGAGGCGATCCCTCGACCGGAGCGGTAGAATGACGCACTTTGATAGCCTCCGTTTCGACGGGTAGGCCCTGCTCTTCACCAGAGCTATCTTCTTCGGCCCCAAAGGCCTCATCGTAGTCTCCTACCTCATCATCGGCTTCTTCCCTGTGAAAAAGCGCTTCATCGGCGTCTTCCGATCGGGAATCGTGTTCGGAAATGGGGCTGGAGTTTATGTCTTCCACGCTTTCAACATCCTCGTCCTCGGTGCTGAAGATGTTGGCCGGGGCCGGTGCCGATTGCTGCGCTTCTAATCTCGCTGCTCGTCGATTCCAGACTCTTCCAGGACAACAACGTGCAAACATCCGGACCCAACACTAGGCGGCGATCTATGCACAGATATGAATTCAGCAGCCCACATGCCTCGAACTTGGCACATTTCCTCGCATTGGAGATCACCAGGGAGTCTAGTGGTGCGGGGCCTTTAATGTAGGTTGGATCTGTTGGGGCGGCCTTATATTTTCTCAATGCGAGGGTTAATGACCCTGGCCCTAAAGGGATCTTTAAAGACCTCTGGTGCGTGCTTAATAACCCCCTTAAGCATGGGCAGAATTGAGGTGGACCTCTGTGCAGTGTCAAATGTATCTAAGAGGAAATCCTCCTCTACAGGGTCTGTGTGGAGATCAACCCCGTGGTAGTGGGCAGCCCTATGGAGTAGCTGGTTAAAGCCCATGGTGTCCTCTGGGCAGGGGGGGGGGGGGGGGGGATGTTTTAGTCGTCCCATGGGTCTGGGGAGCCTGTAGGAGTAGGGTCCCCTGTTGGTTGGTTGTTCGCCCCTGTCCACTGTGTCGTAGATGTCATCATCCTCATCTGGAGATGGTGTGGGAGAATGATGGGGTGGAGGAGGAGGACGGGGTGGAGGAGGAGGAGGTGAAGGAATCCTCTAAGGGGAGGTGGCTAAGTCTCTCCTTTTTGGTGGTGGAGCTGGCGCAGGCTTGTCCAGTGATCTTTTTCTGGTGGTAAGCATCAAATGCCCAGTCTTTGGATCCTTTACAAGGGTTTTCAGGTAAGGATCGGGCCGAAACAGTTCCTCTGTAAGGGGCAGATCCTTCGGTGCCGATGGTGTCGGAGCCGTGGGTTTTTTAGGCGTCGATTCGGCACTGGTGTGAGAAAGTGCCATCTTTCTTGCATGGTATGCCCCACTTTTTGCTGAATGTACTTTGAGTGTGCCCTGGACTCCTGCCAATCAGGTGCCCAGGGCCTATGTTCCTTCCCTAAAACAAACCAAACCCAAATTGGCAAACCCTGGCCACATGTCAGCCCCTGGTAAATGGTACGCTAGGTACCCAGGGCCTTGTGACCAGGGAAGGCCTCTAAGGGCTGCAGCACTCATTGTGCCACCCTTAGAGGCCCTGTACCCTTACACACACACACACACTGCCCTTGCAGGCTGAGTGTCTGGGTAAAAGACAAATCAAAGAGTTGACATGGCACACAGCCCACCACCTACACTGCCATGGCATACATCAGCCACCCCTCTAGCTGGGTGCCCTATGCCAATGGTGTGGGCACAGGAGCAGGAGCCCTGTGCCCCTACAGTACCCAGGTCCATTCCTGGGCACTGCAAGTGCAGTGCTGCCATTTAAGAGTATATGGTGTTGGGAGCTCGTCAAACACAAACTCCACAGCACCATAATGGCAACACTGAAGACTGATAAGTTTGGTATCAAACTTCTCAGCACATTAAACCCACACTGATGCCAGTGTGGGATTTAATGTACCAAGCACCCCAGACGGCATCTTAGAGATGCCCTCTGAAACCTAACCTACAATCCACGTCTCTTCTGAGGCTGCCTAGGCTGCCACACAGCAGACATGTTGCTGGACCCCTGGGTAGGAGAGACCCTGCTCTCCTGTGTCTGCAACAATGTACATCCTGGGCGAGAAGCTAAATCTCCTCTCCCAGGATGGGCAGGGGGAAGCTTCAAAAGGCATGCCGCCTCTGTGAGATTCCCCAGGCCACTACAACCCTCCACTCTGGCAGGAAGCCTGGCTGGAAACCCCAAATAAGGACAGGGGATGTACCAGCCTGCCAACCCCACCCCTCAGGTGGGGGAGGCGAGGTGAAGCACATCTACGGGCTCTCGCCATCTTGAAGATGGGAAGCCCTACCCAATCAGGACTAGGCTACTGCCCCCCTACCACAGGAGAGAGGCAGGATAGGGAGTGTACCCACCCCAGGACAGGGACCCATTGGTCCCTGCCCTTCACCTACCTGTAACGCCCCTAAATCTAGTATTTAGGGTCACCCTGAACCTACCTTCTCCAGATTCCAAAATCCGAAGAAGAGTTAGAGGAAAGAAGACCTGCCCTGCAGCTGCTAAGAAGAGGTAGACACCAACTGCTTTGGCCCCAGCCCTACCAGCCTGTCGACCCTCAAGCCTGCTCCAACCCGGCATCTCTTGTGGCCAGCAACCTCACAAACCCCGGAGGACCTGGCTACTTTTTGACTCTAAGCCCACTGGGACTCCCATGAGTAGAGGCTCTACTCAAAATCTATTTCTGATCCCTGGCAGGAGCCCGGAACTGCAAACCAGCACACTCTGCACCCGCCAAGCCTGGCCTGTGCCGGAGTGAACAAAGACCACAAGGACGACCCCACGGCGACTGTGACCCCGAGTCCGGCACCCAAGGACCTCCCTCGACACTCCTGAAGAAGCCTGCAGCCACAGAACCAGGTGCCCCCCCCAACCGCAATCAACAGAGGGTAAGATTTCCCGACACCAAAAGGCCCCCCTGCACCCGGAGCCCCACGGCCCCCTGTGCCCAATCCCGGGGTAACTACCTATCCTCCAACTACCCAATTTACCTCTCGAAGTGGTGGTAACACCTGAAGAATCTTCGTCCCCGAGCTTGCAGTCTTTTTCTAAACCGGAGATTTCCCATTGAAATCAATTGAGCGCCCGAAGGCTCAAAAGCACCCTGCACCCAGCCGCCTGAGTGGCCCTGGCAGTGCAACCTCTACACCTATTTACTTCCCCACTTGCCCTGAGTAAGTGACCAGGAGCCCAGCTCCCACAGCCGCGTGGCCTGCTAGTCAGCAGCCACCAACCAAGGCCCCCCTACCTCTCATAGGATAAAATTGGGCCTAACTCTCGCTGCACCCGGCCGCCTTTATGCCGCTGAGGGTGAACCAACTCTACCTACCTGACACTGGGAGACACCAGAGTCTATGCCCAGAACCTCAACTCTGCCAGTCAAGTACTTACCTTTAAACCGATAACTCAATTTTCTCCATAGGGTAACATTGACTGGCTTTTCCTGAAATTTCTTCTAAGTGTGGACTTTTCAAAACTTAAAATATTCACCAAAAATCAGCCGAGTAAAGAAAACTAAAATACACACCTTCTCTTAGGTGAGCCCCCAGTGCTGGATCTTGGCGCCCAGCACTGACTCTGAAAAATACTTACAACTGAACTTAACCAGTAACCCAATTTTCTCCCATAGGAAATCATTGACTGTTTTTCTGTGAAATATTTTCTAAGTGTCAACTTTTAAAATAGCTAAATATTGTCTAAAAATCATAACAGTAACAAAGTTGACTTTTATCACTTGTTTCCAAGTACTGCCCCAGGACTGAATCTAGGATCCAGTCCTGGAATCACAAAAGTCATCTATTGCAAATAACTTGAAACTTCCATTGAGCCCAATGCATTATTGTGTTTAGTATTATGTTGCCTATTGCAACCACTTGTAACTTTCTACAAAAGTCAATTGCATATTGCAAAACTATTTCTATAAAGCATCTCATTCTGAGAAAGTATATTTGAATACCTATTGTTGGTTCTAAAATAAAACAAGCATATATTTTTTTTATATATATGAACCATTGGCCTAGAGTTCAGTTATTGAGTGTGTGAGACCATTTGCTGGCTGAGTGTGTGCAACAAGTACTTTACACTGTCCTCTGATACTGCCTTACTCCTCGACCAATCTACCACTTTAGAGAGTAAGGTTATATCAAATTTTAGCCTCTGCCAAACCTCTGGGGACTGTGGACTCTGTACAACCTGTACCTGTTTGGGAACAGTATATACAGAGCCACTTTCTCACAACTGGTTCTTGGTTTGGAACCGTGGGGTTTAGAAACGTCTTGACTGCCTCGGTGGGTTTCGGCTTCGAGGTTTGGGAGTCGAGGCTTTTCGGCTTCTTGCTCGACTGAGGATGTTATAGGTGCAGAGGAGCCGGTGCCAGTCTTCGGCGCCAAGTGCTTCGGTGTCAAGCTCGGCGCGGACGAGGAAAGGGGCGTTCTTTTTCGGTGCGGATGAGATTTTTTCTGCACCGAGGGTAGGCTGCTCAAGCCCGAGCTGCCTGAAGGCTTGATGTGCTTCTTAACCAGGCCCGGGAGCGAGGTATGGGAAGCAGTCTTTTGGTGCATACATAGGCCCGAAGACGTGACCGAAGCCTTTTTCAATGGCGTGGAGGGGGGTTTAGGGTCGGGGTCGACGTCTGTACTCACGCCCCTCTGTGCCGGAGTGATGACTCCTCGACGTCGGAGTCGTCAGCTTCGGAGGCGCTGACGAGGCCCTCTTCGGTGTGCTGTTCCGGAACATCAACGCCTTCTTCGAAGATATCGTCGGGGATCGAAGTCGAGGAGTGAGCCATTGTTCTCCTTGCTAGTCGGTCCCGGATCGTCTTCTTCGATAGGAAGGAGGCGCAAGCTGGACAGTCCCTTGCCTCGTGTTCTGGAGAGAGGCAGAGGTTGCACACCTCATGGAGATCGGTGTGGGGAAACTTCAACCCACATCGAGGATACTTTTTAAATGGCGTCCCCTCCATCAGCCAGGACCGGAGCCCAAGTAGGCCCGAAGGCCTTAGTCGACGACCGGAATCTAAGACTTCGATTGTTGAGTCGTGTCGAGTGTGGAGAAGGCGATCGAGACAAAACCGTCGAAGGGGGGAGGATTGCGCGCCGAACAGGAAAACTGGAACGGTTCCGAACTGGAGCGCGAACAACACATCCGAGCCCGATTGCGGAAAAACAATCTGAGGATGGAGCCGAAGCCCATGCGCAATATGATCCAAAGAAGGAGTCACATACCTCATGACTTCCAAAGACTTTCCAAAAGAAAAACAACTGCAACATCCGGGCCCAACACCAGATGGCGATCTATGCACAGTGTGTAATCTGCAGCTCATATGCCTCGAACACCCACTTTCCTACAGAGTGGTAGTGATTCAGCTGTATAGAGTTCTTACTCACACTGCCCACAATATCCATCTAGCTGGGCACATGGGTAAGACAAAAACCTGAGAAAGGGTTGTCAGCCATTTGTACTGCCCCAGATGTCCCAGAAAGTGAAGGAGTTTGTCAGCTCCTGTGTCACCTGTTAAGCCAGTGGCAAAACAGGTGGACACCCAAAGGCCTCCCTAATTCCACTACCAGTGGTAGGGGTACCCTTTGAGAGGATTGGTGTGGACATAGTGAGTTCACTTAAGCCACCCACAGCCTCAGGAAGCAAATTCATCCTGGTAGTAGTGGATCATGCTACCAGGTATCCTGAAGCAATTCCCTTTAGGGCTACTACGGCTCATGCAGTAGCAAAGGCCCTCAATGGTGTCTTCACCAGGGTAGGATTCCCTAAGGAGGTGGTGTCGGACAGAGGTACCAATTTCATGCCTGCCTACCTGAAACACATGTGGGATGAGTGTGGAGTGAACTACAAATTCACTACCCCTTACCACCCACAAACCAATGGCCTTGTTGAGAGATTCAACAAGTTATTGAAAGGCTTGATCATGGGGCTCCCTAACAAACTCATAAGGAGATGGGATGCCCTCTTGTCTGCTTCTCGCTTACAGGAAGTGCCACAGAAGGGAGTAGGGTTTTCCGCCTTTTAACTTCTTTTTGAGCATCAGTAGGAAGCTGGTTCTGTATATACCATACCAAAGTAAGGTATAGTGTGTGCACAGAGTCCAGTGGAACCCCAAAAGGTAGGCAGAGGTAAAAGTAGATCATATGTTACTCTCGAGCAGTAAGGATTAATCATAGGGTTGTTTTAAGCATTTAATTGTACACACACAGGCAAGAAATGATTGCACACACTCAAAGACTGAACTCATACCAATTGTCCTCTATAAATTCCTAGAAACAAGCCAAGCCGGGTGCAGGTAAGGGAAATAATACTTTTCAAATTCTTATGCAGTGATTTACAGTTGAATGCTGGTTCAACTGCAGTTGGTTGAATTACAGGTACTTCAACAGTTTGAAATTACTTTTCAGTTACTTTAAAGATTACTGTGCACGTTACTTTAGATTACTTTTTAAGTTACTTTGCTAATCAGTGTGATATGCCTAGATAGCACACAGTCATTTCCTAGACAAAAAGTAAGATTCACTTTTAGAACATTTGCAGTTTTCCAATGTTTCATACAAATCAACTCCACACTTGAAAGAATTTAAGGCAAAGCAGTCAATGCCAACCTATGAAAGGAAATTAAGTTTGCAGGTAAGTACTTATTAGTGGGAGTTGGTATTCTGGGGTTAGAACTAGGGTTGCCCCAGAGTTGAGGATGCACACTCTGGAACACCCTCAGCGGCAGTAGGGCGGTTGGGTGCAGAGTGCTGAGGTCCATTGTTATCCAATGGGGGATAGGGGCTGCACACGAACAGGCCACAAGGATGTGGGCGCAAAGCTCCTGGTGTTAGGCTCAGGGCAAAGGAAGATCCGGTTGAGCGCACATAGTGCACCCAACAGCAGCACAGGTGTGGCGGAGAGCAGGTTGCTGGTTTGGCGTTGGGTGACCTGTTATCAATGGGGATTCTCCGGTTGCAAAAAAGACTGCAGGCTTGTGGACGAAGATCTTCTGGAGGTGACCACCGGTTGGAGAGGTAAGTTGGGATGCTGGGACACCATCGGATTGGGCCACCCAAGGCCGTGGGACGCCAGGTGCAGGGGTGTCTTTTGGCATTGGGTTTTTCTAACCAGCTCCGGTTGCGGTGATCCTCCAGAAAGGGGCAGCAGGTGTTGATTAGAAGTTCGAGACAGGTCAAAGATCACCAGATCTCAGGTTGGTCACTTGAACTTGGGCCGTGGGCGTCAGGTGCAGACTCGCGGATTTGGCTGGAGCCAGAGTCTGTGGGTGAGCAAATCTGGTGCTCACATAAGGTAGGGCAGGTCATTCCGGTTCTTGAGGGCTGCAGGACACCCCGGGATTTCCCTGGAGCAGGTTCGAGGTGGGTACAGGCTGGGGACAAGTCAGTGGGTATCATCTTAGTTCAGCACAGCTTCTTCTCTTCTGGTCGGTTCTTGTCTGAGAAGGCAAGGTTCAGGGTTTTCCCAAAACACTAAATTTAGGGGCGCTACAGGTAGGTACAGGTCAGGACCAGTGGGTCCCTTCCTGAGAGTGGGTCCACGACCTATTAGGCCACCCTCCAGTAGGAGGGGGGCATATGCGGTTGACTGGGTTCCCTGATCTGCAAGATGGCGGGGACCGAGTTGTGCTTCACCTCGCCTCCACCATCTGAGTGGTGGGGTTGGCAAAGGTCGGCATACCTCCCTTCCTCACTTGGTTTTCCTGATGATTCTTCAGCCCAAAGTGGGGGGTCAGAACCAGTAGGGGCCAGTTGCTGGAAGCAGCAAATGGCTTGGGTAGCCCACCAAGGCAGCAAACCTTTGAACCTTCCCCTTCGTGAAACCTGCCCATCCTGGGGGGAGGAGGCTTGGCACCTCGTCCCAGGATGTGCATTGTTTCAGACCTCCAAGAGCAGCAGGCTCTCGACCTTGTGCTCCCAGAAACATGTTTGGTGGTGGCAGCTGGCAAGCAGCCAATGAGCCAGGACACTAGAAGGAGTAGTTTCTTACCTGTAACTCCAGTTCTGTAGTAGGGGATCTCTGTGTATAGTCAATCATGTGAATAGTCCCGCCCATGTGCGTGGACCCCGGAACAATTGAAATAGTCTCCATACATATATACATACATACATACATATATATATATATATATATAATATGCTACTTACCAGTATTCGCCATATGGTGTTGGGCCCGGATGTTTGCAGTTTGTTTTTCCTCTTGGAAAGTCTTTGGAAGTCACGAGTTCGGTGACTCCTCCTTTGATTCGTATTGCGCATGGGCTTCGGCTCCATCCTCAGATTGTTTTTTGCCAGCAGGGAAAGATGGAGCGTAGTAGTAACAGTAAAGAAACCCATGTGTATTGTTTCGAAATAAGAGAAGACTGGAACGGATACAGGTAGCCGGGGAGGCAGGTGGGCGTGTATAGATCTGCAGCTCTACATGCCAAGAACAGATGCATACTGGTAAGTAGCATATTCCGTTGAGGCATATGAGCTGCAGATTATACACTGTGCATAGATTACATAGCAGTACCCAACCCTAGCGACGACCACCGTCATCCGTTGCAGTCGTTTGAAACAGTGTTTTTAGTACAGCTTGGTCCACACTAGCTTGTTGCTTGGTTTGCACATCTACACAGTAATGTTTCGTGAAGGTGTGCGGTGTTGACCATGTCGCTGCCTTGCAGATGTCATCTAGTGGTATGTTCCCTAGGAAAGCCATAGAAGCCCCCATCTTCCTTGTAGAGTGGGCTTTAGGAGGAACCGATAGCGTTCGTTTTGCTTTGTGGTAGCGAATCTGTATGCATTTTACAATCCACCTAGCTATCCCTGATTTGGAAATAGGGTTGCCTTTGTGTGGTGGGGAGAAGGAAACAAATAGCTGTTTGGTTTTCCTGAAAGGTTGTGTTCTCTGGATGTAATAAAGTAAAGCCCTTTTAACATCCAGTGTGTGTAAGGCTCTTTCCGCAACTGTTTGGGGTTGCGAGAAAAAGACTGGTAATTCTACCGACTGGTTTAAATGGAATGGAGAAATGACTTTGGGTAAAAATTTGGGATTGGTGCGGAGTACAACCTTGTTGTGATGCATCTGAAGAAAAGGTTCCTGTATAGTGAGTGCCTGTATTTCACTAACTCTTCTGAGGGAAGTGATGGCTACTAGAAAATCTGTTTTTCATGTGAGAAATTGCAGCTCACACTTATGTAATGGTTCGAAAGGGGGTCCCATTAACCGTGTCAGAACTATATTCAAGTACCAAACAGGTGAGGGTGGCACTCTGGGTGGAATTACTCTTTTGACGCTTTCCATAAAGGTCTTGATGGCAGGCACTTTGAAAAGTGAGAGGTGCTGCCTATTTTGTAAATAGGCAGCAATTGCACCGAGGTGTAACCAAATGGAAGTATATGCTAGGTTACACCTTTGTAAATGGCAGTAAACAACAAATCTTTTCCACTTTGCTGCATAGCACGCCCTAGTGGTAGGGCGCCTAGCTTCCCTGATAATGTTCATGCAATCAGGGGGAAGGTTAAGGTATCCAAATTCTAGGACCTCAGGAGCCAGATCGCAAGGTTGAGTTGAGCTGGGTCCGGGTGCCTGATTTCTTCATGGTTCTGGGTTAGGAGGCATGGCGAGAGGCGTAGCTTTTGGTGTGGTACTACTGAGAGTTCCAGCAGTGTGGTGTACCACGGTTGTCTGGCCCATGTTGGAGCTACGAGGATCAGAGTTAGGGAATGCTGCTGTAGCTTTCGCACCACTAATGGAATTAGTGGGAGAAGTGGAAAAGCGTATGCAAATTTGTTTGACCAGTTCATCCATATCGCATTGCCTTCGGACAATGGGGGTGGATATCTGGCGGCGAAGCTTGGGCATTTTCTGTTTTCGTGGGTGGGGAATAGGTCTATGTGTGGATGCCCCCACTTCTGAAAGAACGGGCGAAGAACCTGTGGGTGAAGTTCCCACTCGTGGATCTGCTGTGTCTGCCTGCTCAGCAGATCTGCCACGGTGTTTTGTACTCCTGGGACGTGTTGGGCTAGGAGAAAAATCTTTTGTGGAATTGCCCATCTCCATATGCTCTGTGCTAACAGAGAGCTGTGGAGAGTGCGTGCCCCCGTGTTTTTGAATGTAGTACATGGCAGTCATGTCTGTGCGAATGAGGACTGCCTTGCCTGAAATATGCGCGTGGAAGGATTTTAGGGCGAGGAAGATCGCCAGTAACTCCAGATGGTTGATGTGGAGTAACTTCTGTTGCGGCGTCCACGTGCCCTGTGCTGTGAGATGTACCAGATGAGCTCCCCAGCCGGAGACGATACATCTGCTGTTAGGATTATTTGTGGGACCGGGTCCAGGAACGGTCGACCTCTGGAAAGGTTTGTGGTGTTCCACCACTGCAGAGAGCGATGGGTGCGACCGTCTACCAACACCAGATCTGTCAGTTGTCCCTGGGCCTGGTTCCACTGGCGCGCCAAGCACTCTTGGAGTGAACGCATTTGGAGTCTTGCATGGGGCACTATAAAGATGCAAGAGGCCATCATCCCTATGAGCTGCATAAACACTCTTGCTGGGAGAGAGTGATGACATAGGAATTTTTGACGCAGCGCCTGTTTTTTGCAATCCTGGCAGGATTGGGATAGGCTATGGCTTTTGAGGTGTCTATGGTGGCACCGAGATACTGTTTTGTGTGTGATGGTACCAGGTGGGATTTTTGATGGTTCACCGTGAAACCTAGCTGGTGAAGTAGTTGGACCGTAGCGGCGGTATGTTGCACACATTGTTGGTAGGACGTGGCTTTTATCAGCCGTGAATGTGCTGTCTTCTGAGGTGTGCAGCCACTACTGCCAGGCACTTGGTGAAAACCCTTGGTGCTGTTGTTACCCTGAACGGGAGCACCTTGAACTGGTAGTGTTGTCCGTCCACCACACACCTGAGGTACTTTCTGTGAGACTGGTGTACTGGGATGTGAAAGTACGCGTCTTTCAAGTCCAGAGTGGTGAGAAAATCGTTCTGGGAGAGAAGTGGAAGAACCTGTTGGAGGGTTACCATGTGAAAATGGTCTGAATGAATGTAGGTGTTTAGAGGTCTGAGATCTAAGATAGGTCGTAGGGTCTCGTCTGTCTTTGGAATTAGAAAGTACAGGGAGTAGACCCCTAAATTTTGTTGATTTATGGGGACCTGCTCTATTGCTCCTTTTTGCAGGAGGGAGATCACCTCTTGTGTTAGTAGCGCAGTATGTTCTTGCGACATAGGGCGGTGGGGGGTGTTGATGTTAATTCTAGGCAATACCCTGACTGAATAATTTGTGTCACCCATCTGTCTGAGGTGATTGTCTCCCAGACGTGAAGGACATATTGTAGTCTGCCTCCGACCGGAGTGGAATGGTCTGGAGGGAGCGGTGGAAAGTCATTGGGCAGGAGGTGTGGCAGAGCGGGCGGTATTTGTTTTGCCTCTGCCCTTATTATTATTGCCTCTGTATCCGCCTCTTCGATAACCCTTCGTGAAGGTAGATTGAGGAGGGGATTTATAGGACGTGGACGCACTGTCCGAGGAGTAGCGTCTGCCCGTGCCCCGAAAGGAAGAACGGCGAAAGGAGCGCCTGGGAGTCTGTGTCTGTAGGGCTCCCATAGATTTCGCCGTGTATCTTTTTTCATTTTTTCGAGGGCTTCGTCTACTTTAGGGCCAAATAGATGATCTTGGTCGAAAGGGTGATTTAATATGGAGGCTTGTACCTCTGGTTTAAACCCTGAGCCAGGCATGGCGACGGAGAAGGACACTGGTGTTTATGGCCCTGGAGGCTGTATCTGCTGCATCTAGGGCACATCGTATCGAGGTATTGGTTATTGTTTTTCCCTCTTGAATAAGTTCATTAGCCCTAGTCTTGTACTTTTCAGGGAGATGGTGCATGATGGTCTCTAGCTCATAATGCGCCCTGTCGTAACGGGCCAACAGTGCTTGCGTATTGGCAATACGCCAGATATTGGCCGCTTGTGACGCAGTGCGCTTCCCTGACGCATTTAGGAGCTTGGATTCTTTGTCAGGTGGGGGCGCCTCGCCTGAGAATTTGAGTGCTTCCTAGCTGTAGATACCACTAGGGAGTCTAATGCTGCAGGGCCTTTAATGTAAGAAGGGTCTGTGGGGGCGGCTTTGTATTTTTTCTCTATCCGAGGGTTTAGGACCCTGGCCCTGACTGGGTCTTTAAAAACCTCAGGGGCATGATTAATTACACCCTTTAACATAGGTAGAATGGCAGTGGACCTATGTGTATCGTCAAAGGTGTCTAGGAGAAAATCCTCCTCCACTGGGTCTGTATGTAACTCCACTCCGTGGTAGTGTGCCGCCCGTTGTAACAAATGGTGAAACCCCAAGGAATCTTCAGGAGGGGATGGCCTAGATGGATAAAGGTCATCCTTTGGGACATCTGGGATGTCCGGATTGTTATGATCATCCCATGGGTCTGGAGATCCAGTAGGGGTGGGATCTTGTGGCACATCTACTGGATCATAGTAAGGGTCCCCCCAAATCGTCTGGGACAGGAGACAAGGTGGGGGAACGATGAGGTGGAGGTGGAGAGGGAGGAGGAGGAGGAGGAGGAGGAGGAGGTGGGGAAGGCACCCTGAAAGGAGAGGTAGCAATGTCCTTTCTCTTTGGAGGTGGAGCTGGCTTGTCCAAGTGTCTCTTTTTTGAAGACAATGTCAAGTGTCCAGTCTTTGGATCCTTGGTGAGGGTTTTTTTGCAAAGGATCCGGTGTGAAAAGCTCCTGTGACACTGGTTGTTCGGTCGGCGCCGAAGGCTTCGGGGCCGACTGCTTTTTAGGTTTATCAAAGCCGTGCTTCCCTGGAAACTCCGTTTTTTTGGTCGATGCTGAAGAAGGTCTCGGCACGGGAGTGTCGGCGCCGAGGGTCTTGTGATGTTTGGTTGGAGCCGGAGGGGCAGGTTTTGACCCCGAAGGCTTCGGTGCCGGATTTGGTGTGGAGGTGGAGGCCGATTTTTTCTTCGGTGCCGAAGGGTGTTTCTCGGCACCGGTGGTCGGCTGGCTCGAGCCCGAGCTGCCGGAAGGCTTAATAGGCTTCTTTACTGGGCCCGAAGGTGGGGTGTGAGAAGCAGTGTCCTTGGTCTTGCCTAGGCCCGGAGGCGAAGGTGTGACCGAAGCCTTTTTCGGTATCGGCGTGGGAGGGGGAATTGTACTCACGACCCGCTGCGCCGGGGTGATGTCCTCCACATCTGAGTCGTCGGCCTCGGAAGCGCTGACGAGGTAGTCGTCCTCCTGTTCAATGTCCTGCTGTTCCGGAGCTTCGACGTCGTCCCCGAAGATATCGACTGGAGCGGAGGTCGAAGAGTGCGCCATGTTGCGTCTAGCCCGATCTCGAATGGTCTTCTTTGAGCGAAAAGACTTGCAGGCGAAACAGTCTCGGGCCTCGTGTTCTGGGGAGAGGAAGAGTGTTCTGGAGATCGGTGTGGGGAAATTTGGACCCACATCGAGGGCACTTCTTGAAGGGAGTTCTTTCCATCAGCCGAGACCGGAGCCGGAATAGGCCCGAAGGCCGCCGACCACCGGAATCGAAGAAGTGCCGAAGAGAAGATGAGTAAGATGATTTATATCTTTGAAGAAGCTCGATGAGCGAGGATTTATGCATCGATCGGTGAACTGGGAAGTTCGGAACCGGAGCGCGAAGTATTACATCCGAGCCCGATGGCGGAAAAAAACAATCTGAGGATGGAGCCGAAGCCCATGCGCAATACGAACCAAAGGAGGAGTCACCGAACTCGTGACTTCCAAAGACTTTCCAAGAGGAAAAACAAACTGTAAACATCCGGGCCCAACACCAGATGGCGATCTATGCACAGTGTATAATCTGCAGCTCATATGCCTCGAACATATATATATACACATATGTATTTATTACTAGACACTCTACTAATCTCTTTATGAGATTAGAAGTCAAGGACATATGCACAAATCAACATTTCACAACAAGTTAAGCACAAATACGGCTGGGGCCCTAGGGGCATACCAGACCATATACTAAAAAAGAGACTTAGGAATATCGACTTGCGAGGGGACAAGGCCTAGGGCCTTTAGAAGCGCTGGGGACTCACTAATCCACCCAAGGCAGGTAAGTAAAGGACCCACGGGCGACGCATGCAGTGTGAGAACACAGCCGCGGATCCCAATTGACTTCAATGGAGCAAGTTGCGGTTGGAATTTTAAAGTTTTAGGATACTTCGGGAGAGTCTACAAGCAAGTCACTTACAGGGTAAGTAGTTCTAGAGCTAACACACAGGAGCACCGTAGTGCTGGAGTTACCTCACCCACGGAAGCCGGGTGCATAGGTGTCTTTTGGGGTCGGGTCGCGGTGTCGTTTTCAATGGAAGACTTGCTGCTTGTGAAGACGGGAGAAGTGTCCGGTGGAATCCAAGCCTGGATTCAGAAGAAGGAAGACCTGAAAGCAGAGGAGACCGTGTTCAAAGTCCCTTGGCAGTGACCCGGGGCAAGGAAGATGGATGCCCACAGTCGTCTGGTGATTTCAGGTGATCACGGGTGTCTTGACTCCTCAGCCACGAGGTCCAGGAGGCGTCGACGACGACCAGGAGCTGGATTCAGCGTGTCCCACGAAGTCTGCAGCTTACTGAGGTGTTGGTGACCAGATTGGAGCACACAAGCCTAGGCAACAGCAAGTCTCGTGGAAAGTGTAAGAAGTCAGCGGTGCAGACCAGCAAGGTCTGAGGGACTCACCCAGCGAGGGTAAGTCAGGGCAGGCCTGGAGCAACCAGGGGAGCCCTTTGGTTTTGTAGAAAAGTCTTCTGGGGACCCACAAGCTAGCCGGCAAGGGATCGCGAAGATGCCTCGGGAGGATTCACTCACCAGGAGCCCACGGTCACTCGGGACGAGGTAGGCCTCTGATCTTTGGAGGAAATCCTGCTGGAGGCTTGGCCCACATGTGGTCCAATGCACAAGTTCGTAGAACGTCGTGAAGGGGTTGCACTCGAAAATAGTGCCCAGTGTGAGAAAGTGCCCTCTTTCTTGCATGGTATGCCCCCAATTTTTGCTGAATTGCTGAATGTACTTTGAGTGTGCCCTGGACTCCTGCCAATCAGGTGCCCAGGGCCTATGTTCCTTCCCTAAAACAAACCAAACCCAAATTTGCAAACCCTGGCCACATGTCAGCCCCTGGTAAATGGTACCCTAGGTACCCAGGGCCTTGTGACCAAGGAAGGCCTCTAAGAGCTGCAGCACTCCTTGTGCCACCCTTAGAGGCCCTGTACCCTTACACACACACACACACTGCCTTTGCAGGCTGAGTGTTTGGTGCAAGACAAAAACAAAGTCGACATGGCTCACATCCCTGTGTGCCATGCCCATCACCTACACTGCCATGGCATAAATCAGTCACCCCTTTAGCTGGGTGCCTTATACCAATGGTGTGGGCACAGAAGCAGGAGCCCTGTGCCCCTACAGTGCCCAGGTCCATTCCTGAGCACTGTAAGTGCAGTGCTGCCATTTAAGAGTACATGGTGCTGGGAGGTCGTCAACACGAACTCCACAGCACCATGATGGCACCATGATGGCAACACTGAAGACTGAGAAGTTTGGTATCAAACTTCTCAGCACATTAAACCCACACTGATGCCAGTGTGGGATTTAATGTACCCAGCACCCCAGAGGGCATCTTAGAGGTGCCCCCTTAAAACTAACCTACAATCCACGTCTGCTCTGAGGCTGCCTAGGCTGTTACCCAGCAGACATGTTGCTGGACCCCTGGGTAGGAGAGCCCCTGCTCTCCTGGGCCTGCAACAATGCACATCCTGGGCGAGGTGCTAAATATCCTCCCCCAGGATGGGCATGGGGAAGCTTCAATGGCATGCCGCCTCTGTGAGCTTCCCCAGGCCCCTGCAACCCCCCACTCTGGCGGGAAGCTTTGGACGGAAACCCCAAATAAGGACAGGGGATGTGCCAGCCTGCCAACCCCACCCCTCAGGTGGGGGAGGCGAGGTGAAGCACATCTCCGGGCTCTCGCCATCTTGAAGATGGGGAGCCCTACCCTATCAGGACTAGGCTACTGCCCCCCTCACACAGGAGAGAGGCAGGATAGGGGGTGTACCCACCCCAGGACAGGGACCCATTGGTCTCTGCCCTTCACCTACCTGTAACGCCCCTAAATCTAGTATTTAGGGGCACCCTGAACCTTCCCTCCCCAGATTCCAGATTCAAAACTACGAAGAGCAAGAAGAAAGAAGACCTGCCCTGCAGCTGCAGAAAAGAGGAAGACACCAACTGCTTTGGCACCAGCCCTACCGGCCTGTCGACCCTCGAACCTGCTCCTGTCCCAACCCGGCATCTCTTGTGGCCAGCAACCTCACCAACCCCGGAGGACCTGGCTACCTTTTGGCTCCAAGCCCCCGGGACTCCCATGAGTAGAGGCTCTACTCAAAACCTATCTCTAATCCCTGGCAGCAGCCCGGAACCGCGAACCCAGCACACTCTGCACCAGCTAAGCCTAGCCAGTGCCGGAGTGAACAAAGACCCTGAGGACGACCCCACCGCGACTGTGACCCCGAGTCCGGCATCCAAGGACCTCCCTCGACACTCCTGAAGAAGCCTACAGCCTCAGAACAAGGTGCCCCCCCAACCGCGATCAACAGAGGGTAAGATTTCCCGACACCAAAAGGCACCCCTGCACAAGGTGCCCCACGGCCCCCTGTGCCCAATCCCGGGGTACCTACCTATCCTCCAACTACCCAACTTACCTCTCGAAGTTGTGGTGGCACCCAAAGAGTCCTCAACCCCGAGCTTGCAGTCTTTTTCTAAACCGGAGATTTCCCATTGAAATCAATTGAGCGCCCGAAGGCTCAAAAGCACTCTGCACCCAGCCGCCCGAGTGGCCCTGGCAGTGCAACCTCTACACCTACCTACTTCCCCACTTGCCCTGAGTAAGTGACCAGGAGCCCAGCCCCCACAGCCGCGTGGCTTGCCAGTCAGCAGCCACCAACCAAGGCCCCCCTATCCCTCATAGGATAACATTGGGCCTAACTCTCTCTGCACCCGGCCGCCCTAGAGCCGCTGAGGGTTAACCAACTGTACCTACCTGACCCTGGGGGACCCCCCGAGTCTATGCCCAGAACCTCAACTCTGCCAGTCGAGTACCTACCCTTAAACCGCAAACTCTATTTTCCTCATAGGGTAACATTGACTGGCTTTTTCCTGAAATTTCTTCTGTGGACTTTTCAAATCTTAAAATATTCACCAAAAATCAGCCGAGTAACGAAAACGAAATTACTCACCTGCTCTTAGGTGAGCTCCCAGTGCTGGATCTTGGTGCCCAGCACAGACTCTGAAAAATACTTACAACTGTACTTACCCTTAACTCAATTTTCTTCCATAGGAAATCATTGACTGTTTCTCTGTGAAATTTCTTCTAAGTGTCGATTTCTGCAAGCTTTAAATATTCTTCAAAAATCGTATAATATCTGAAAACGTAATTACTTACCCGTTTTGGATAAAGGTCCCAGTACTGAGTCTAGGCACCCAGTACTGGATTACAAAAGTAACGAGAACATACTGTACCTGTAACCTGAATTTTCTTCCATAGGGAATCATTGACTGTTTTCTTTGAAATATTTTCTAAGTGTCAACTTTTAAAATAGCTAAATATTGTTTAAAAGTCGACTTTCATCACTTGATTCTAAAAACTGACCCAGGACTGAATCTAGGATCCAGTCCTGGAATTCCAAAAGTAATCTAAAAAGTAATCTGTTGCAAATAATTTGAATTACCATTGATACTGCAACCACTTGTAACTGTTTACAAAAGTCTATTGCATATTGCAAAAGTATTTATATCAAACATCTCCTGCTGAGAAAGTATATTTTAAATCCAAGTGTTAGTTCTAAAATAAAACAAGCATATATTTTTTATATATAAACCATTGGCCTAGAGTTCAGTTATTGAGTGTGTGAGACCATTTGCTGACTGAGTGTGTACAACAAATGCTTTACACTGTCCTCTGATACTGCCTCACTGCTCGACCAAGCTACCACTTTAGAGAGTAAGGTTATATCTAACTTTAACCTCTGTCAAACCCTGGGGGACTGTGGACTCTGTACACCCTGTACCTATTAAGGAACAGTATATACAGAGCCACTTTCTCACACCCAGTACCCAGGTATTGCGGTTTCTCGTCACTCGTGGGTTCCACTTGCCTCAGCGTCGCTGGGGACTCACGATGGCCTTGGAGAAGTCCGGAAATCCACTTCCGGGGCTGCAGGGACTTCGGACTACGGCGGGAGCGGGAAATTGTGCGACCGTTGATTTAAAGCTTTGGTGCCTGCCAAGCAGGGGAGTCACTCCTTGACTCCAAGGGAGATTCTTCAGTCTTCCAGAGGTAGTGGAACGTCGAAGGTCCAGGATTCTTCTTCATTGCGTCGTCCAGGGTTATGTAGTTTGCAATGGCAAGGGTTCCCTAACTAATACTAGAAGGAAGGGAGGGACTAGCTCTATGATCCCACCTATGGGAGGGTCAGGGGAGTGGGTGGCTACACCCACTTCCCTTTGTCCAGTTTCGCGCCAGAGCAGGTAGCCCCTGAGCCAGTTTGAACTGTTATATGCACAGAGGAGCCTACTGCTCCCACAGTGCAGGACTTCAAAGCACTCTAAGAGTGCACCCACCCAGCCCCAATACACTAAACCCCGTCTGGGAGGTGGCCGCACCTCCCTGTGACAGGATACCTATTGTTGGGCCTCCACCACTGCGAGTTTCGGTCATCAGCAGGAGGGCAGCCCAGTGTCTGACTGGTGGCATCCATTTTGTGATGCCAGGGCTCTTCAGGATTGTGTTTCCACAGTAGGTACAAGTCTATCCCTCTAGAAGGTTGGGATCATACTCCCACACCAGTTACTGGTGTGGGGGTATGATTCCAAAGCGTTTGACACCAAACACAACATGTTTTGATGCCGCCATCCCAAAGTTAGCATTTACCGCGAGGTTATAATGCACTTAAGAGTATATGGTTTGACAGCATTCACAAACAGCCCCAGAGAATGGACTCTGAGAGCTGCAGAGGGGCCCTGCTCAGGCAGAGGCATCCCCTCACATGGAAACCAAACACCCTGCCCTCAGGATTGATAGGGCCTGCCTTAGGGGTGACAGATAGGTTTAAATGTGTGTGCAGGAGAGATATAGTGAACCTATATCTCAGCGAAGAGTGTTAGCACCACCTCACCCAGGCTGCAGTAGCAGGCCTGTGGTGTCAGATTTAGTCTGCTTCCCAGGGGTGGCATAATACATGCTTCAGCCCCCTGGTAGGCCTGTGAAGTACCTATGCCCTTGGTACCTAAGGTACCATATACTAGGGGCTCACAAGGGACCACAGTAACCAATCACTAGTGCACCTAATGTGCACACCATGTCGTTTAAGGGAGTAAGCAGATAGGCTGGGGTCCTGAATAGCAGGATCCCAGCCAGACTAGTCAAAAACCATCAAAACACCAGGAAAAAAGTGGGGGCAACCATGTAGTCAGATTCCACCTTCCTACACACACAGAGAAACTCCCCTTCACAAAAATCCTTTGTCATGATAGAGAGGAAGGGTTGGACAGACAAGCCCCCATAGGCTGCCATTAGGTGTCTGTAAAAGGATACCGTACCTTTAAGGAACCCTCCAGAGACCCTCGGTATCCCATGATGCACAGCCAAAGGCTAGTTACTTTCAGTTCTTTTTGAAGGTGTATAAAGCCAGGCCTGTAGCCTTCAGGATATTATCGTTTCATCCACCGGGGAGGAGGGCGGGTTTTCTTATGACTATAACAGATACCCCGACTACAGAACTGGAGTTACAGGTAAGAAACTACTCCTTCTGTAGTAGGGGATCTCTGTGTATAGTCAATCATGTGAATAGAAGGGCAAGCCCATCCCCACAAACCAAACCCAGCGGTGGAAGAAACAGACAGAACCACTACTGTGCAAATACATTTCTCAGCGAAGCCTGCCCAACCTGAACATCTGCCCTGGCATTAGAGTCCAGGCACTAGTGTTTAGCAAAGGTATGGACTGACTTCCAAGTGGCAGCCCTACAGATGTCTGCAAAGAGGACATTGCCCAGCAAAGCCGCTGTAGCAGCTTTACCTCTGGTAGAGTGAGCCTTAGGCTCACCCCCTAGAGTCTTGTTAGCTTGCTGGTAACACAGTTGAATACAGGACACAATCCACCTAGAGATGGACTGTTTAGAGGTAGCAAAACCAGTCCTGACCGATCCATAATTAACAAATAATTGATCCGATCTACGAATCTCCTTAGTCTTATCTAAGTAGAATTTCAATATGCTTCTCACATCGAGGGAATGAAGGGACCTCTCCGCCGGAGAGCAAGGATGCTGAAAAAACGTGGGCAACGTGATCGTTTGATTCACATGGAAATCGGACACCACCTTAGGAAGAAACTTTGGGTGAGTTCTCATGACAACTTTAGATGCATGAAACAGTATAGGGCTCTTGGCAACAAAGAGCTTGGATCTCACTCACCCTGCGAGCCGATGTTATAGCTACAAGGAAAGCTGCCTTCCAGGATAGATGCTGTAGAGAAGCCTTATGAATAGGCTCAAAAGGCTCTTCCATTAGTCTAGACAGCACCACATTAAGCTCCCACGGAGGTGAAGGACGCCTAATGGGAGGAAACACCTTCTTCAAACCTTCCAGAAAATCTTAGATAACTGGGATTTGGAAAAAGGAAGTTTGTGAAGGGCATTTCCTATACACAGTTAAAGCTGCTAGGTGAACCTTAATGGAATGAAAGTTAAGGCCAGATTGAGCCAAATGCAGTAAGTATGGGAGGATGACATCCTCCTTGCAGGATGTAGGGTCTGCACCCTTAGACGTGCACCAAATGCAGAATCTCTTCCATTTGTATGCATAGGAAGTCCTTGTAGACTGTCTTTTTGCCTCTTTTAATACCTCCATGCAGTTCTGAGGCAGATTTAAATGTCCATACTGCACTAGCTCAGGAGCCATGCGACCAAACTCAACAAAGAGAGGTTGGGATGCACCATCTGCCCTCCGAACTTCGTGAGAAGGTCCGGCCGACACGGAAGTCGAAGATGCAGCAGGAGAGACCGGTGTAGTAGGTTGGTGAACCACCACTGCCTAAGCCATTCCGGAGCAATGAGGATCATTCTGGCCCTGGACCGGGACAGTTTGATGAACATTGCCGGGATCAGGGGAATGGGTGGAAAAGCGTATAGAAATCTGTTCGACCAGTTGATCCACAGTGCATTCCCCAGCATCCCCGGTTGGAAAAACCTGGAGGCGAAGTCTCGGCATTTGCGGTTTTCTGCGGTGGCAAACAGATCAATGTCTGGAGTGCCCCACCTTGCGAAGATGCCCCTTAACATCTCGTCGTTTAAGACCCATTCATGATTTTCTTGAACGAGCCTGCTGAGCGCGTCTGCCTGTGCATTCTGCACACCTGGCAGATGAGTCACCGTGATAGTCAGCCCCCTGGCCAGCAGCCAGTTCCAGATCGTCCGCGCCTCACAAGACAGTGCGCGATCTTGAGCTCCCCTGCTTGTTGAGTTAAAACATTGTTGTTGTGTTGTCCGTCTGTACAAGCAGGGAACTGGTGTGGAATGATGGCTGGAAGGCTTTCAGCGCCAAGTGAACTGCTCGGAGTTCCAGAAAGTTGATGTGATACGTGGACTCCGTCTGGGACCACGTCCCTTGTATTTGAAGGTGTTCCGAATGCGCTCCCCATCCGTGGAGAGACGCATCTGTCACAATGGTTTGAGACGGTATCTCTTTGTGGAACGGAATCCCTCTGAGATTGTGAGGTGAACACCACCACTTCAGGGACTGGGCAGAGTGTTCAGACAGTCGGATCCTATCCTCCCAGTTCCCTCGTTTTTGGTCCCACTGATCCTCTAGACATTCCTGCAGAGGCCGCATGTGTAGGCGTGCATGTGGAGTGAGAAAGATGCAAGAGGCCATCGAACCTAGGAGAGAGGACACCGTCCTCACCGTCGCAGAAGGAACGGACATGAGTCTGAGCCTTCCGAAGCATCGATAAGCGTTGCTCCTCCGAAGGACACACGCTTGCCTGGAGTGTATCGATGGAGGCTCCCAGGTACTGCAGACACTGAACAGGAGTCGAGACAGACTTTGACATGTTGATGTGAAGGCCCAATTGGTTCAACAGAACAGCCGTCCTGTAGAAATGTAGCTGCGCTTCCTGAAAAGTGGTGGCTTTGATCAGCCAGTCGTCCAGGTACTGATAGACGAAGATCTTGCTCTTCCTCAGGTGCGCTGCAACCACCGCCATACACTTTGAAAAAGTCCTGGGAGCAGACTTCAGGCCGAATGGAAGCACTGTTTATTGGTAGTGATTGGTGTCTACTAGGAACCGCAGGAACTTCCGATGCTTCCTTGCAATGGGTACATGGAAGTGCGCGTCTTGCAGATCTATGGCGCAGTGCCAGTTCCCTTGATGCAGCCGAGGATAAATCTGGTGCAAGGACAGCATCCAGAACTTTTCTCTGCGAATCTATTTGTTTGCCTGCCACAAATAGAGAATGGGCCTGAATTCGTTTTTGTCCTTTTTGCGCACTAGAAAGAGCCTGGAGTATAGACCTTTTCCCCTTTGAGGAGGAACCAGTTCTATCGCCCTTTTTCTTAACAGGGTATCGGCCTCCACTTGAAGTTCGTGCAACAGGTATTGTGAACGAACTGGTGGAATAGATGGAGGACTGATGAAACGTAGACAGTATCCACTGCGAACAATATTCAGCACCCAATTGTCCGGAGTTATTTTTCTCCACTCTGCCAGGTAATTTTGAATGCTTCCCCCCCACCGGAGTGGGTAACAGTAGAGGGGGGGGGAATTAATCCCTCAGGGCTTAGAACCAGCGGGCCCTTGTTCCCCAATGTGGACTGCTGGTTGCCCCTGCCTCTCTGACATCTCAAAGGGCTGCCGCTGAAACTGCTGCTGCTGTTGTCCAGCCTGACGCCCCTGTTTGTGTTGAAATCGTTGGGAAGAGTATTGCCGTTGGTAGGGGCGGAAACTCGTACGCTGTTCCTTCGGCTTCTCCAAGCCAGCAGCCTTGAAGGTCTCAACCTCCGTCTTCAGACTAGCCATTTCCTCGTCCGCATGGGAACCAAAGAGGGTGGAACCCGAGAATGGCAGGTTAGCGATACGTTGCTGGGCCTCCGGTTTCAGGGAGGTGAGACGCAACCATGAATGGCACCGCGGAGTCACACCATGACAATATCCATGACCTGCCAGGAGAGAGGTGTCCGCAGCCGCACTGATGATCTGATTGGAGACCATCAGACCCTCATTGAGAACCTCCTGAAAGTCCTCGCGTTTGTCTCTAGGTTGTAGTACCACAAACTGTTGGAGAGACTCCCACAAGGAGCAGTCATACCGGCCCAAGAGAGCCGTTGTGCTCGCTGCCTTCATTGAAGTGGCTGCAGTGCTGCAGACTTTCCTCCCCGCAGAATCAAGTCTACGGCGTTCCTAGTCCGGTGGAACTGTGGTCGAAGGAGCCGTAGCATGCTGCTTCTTCGCCGCCACCACTATGACTGAATCCGGAGGTGGAATCCACCCGCAGGAATGCTGGGTCCAAGTCCGGGGGCCTGTATTTCTTTTGAAGTCTCGAGGGAGCCGACTTCACTGAGGCAGGCGTCAGGAACAACTCCATCGCTGGTTCCTCCAAACCGGGTACCAGAGGAAGCAGAGGACTTGAGATTTGCTTCTGTTGTAGTGTCTCAAAGATCACAGACCTGGACGGTGTAGTAACGGAAAGTGCAATGCCCAGTTTCGCCGCTCCCTTTACCAGAACCTCCTGAAACGTGGTAATGTCATCAACCGGTGACACCCTCGGAGGTGGGGAATCGGACAGTCGGCGAATACCTTCCTGCACTAGAGGGCTCCGTGTCCCTAGTATACCTGGAACGTGGCCGCTCGTGACGATGACGTGATCTGGTTGAAGACCAGTGCCGGCTACGAGAGCGATGTCTCGGCCGGGATCGAGATCTTGGCTTTCTTGGCACCACTAGCACAGGTGGAGCAGCCGGCGGCCGAGGAAGCGGAGGTGGTGGTGGTGGAGGCATTGGCAGGCATGGAGGAGGAGCAGTAGGCATCCTAGGTCGCAGTGGCGACTGACGAGGAGCCACAGGCCGAGCTGATTCCGGTGACCAGGTTGGTGAATAGTTCCTGGAGTACTCCGAGTTTGAAGTATGAATCACCCTCCTCCGCTTGTGGGCAGGCCTCGAAGAGGAAGCTCTGGAAGCAGTGACCCTGGACGGTGAAAGTCAACGCCGTCTTGACCTTGAACTCCCAGACGTGGAGATGCTGACCACAGAGGGTGACAGGCCCCTCGACGTCGACTTTCCCCTCGACGCGACTTTCCCCTCGACGTCGACTTTCCCCTCGACGTCGACCTGCGCCAATGTCTCCTGGACTCAGATCGACGGCGATGATGTGTCGTCGTCTGTTAAGTCCTCGACATCGACCTTGTCCGAGGTCTCGACGTCCTTCTCCTCGACGTTGATCTTCAATGTCGTTTGGACCCAGAGCCCTGGGTCGGCGGGGAGCATATGGTAGTTATACCTGGCCTCGGCGTTGACGTTGTCGCCTTTGACGTCGACTGGGACCTGCGTCGTTTCTGAGCCTTCTTTCGACTGGGGAGCCCCCTCGAGGCAAACGCATGGGTTGTGGAAGAGGAAAGGCTCTCTCCATGCCGAGATGTTCCACCTGCAGCCTGTAGTCTTCTCTGTTCCAGGCCTTGAAGAAGAATCTTCTCCCCGTCACGCAGGATCCTCCTGGAGTATGACTTGCATACGACCCAGAAGTCAGGAACATGAGATGAAGGAAGACAGTATACAAACCCTCTGAGAGTCCGATTTGGGCTTCCAGCCACATTCTGGGCACTTGTCAAATAGAGATGGTATTTTGACAAGAAGTGGCTAAACTGCCCCAAAAAGACAGCAAAAGGAAGGTAAAGGCCTCAGACGTCGAGTGAAAGACTCAAATTATCACAAAAGCTCAAATATTTGAAGATGTACCACTAAAGGTAGAGCTCAATGCTCCAGGGTCCTGCTAGCAGGAGCCGGAAAAAAGAAGTGAAAGTAACTAGCCTTTGGCTGTGCATCATGGGATACCAAGGGTCTTTGGAGGGTTCCTTAAAGCCACGGTATCCTTTTACAGACACATAATGGCAGCCTATGGGGGCTTGTCTGTCCAACCCTTCCTCTCTATCATGACAAAGGATTTTTGTGAAGGGGAGTTTCTCTATGTGTGAAACTTAACAAAATGTTTAAATTTCAGTGTTATCTGGCTATCCTTTTTCACTTCAGGATGAAGTACTGGCCAGATTAGCCTTGTTTATTTCAGGCTGCATTATTTGTCTTTATTTTCTCCTAAGTGTCTATGCAGGATTGCAGAAGAGGACAACTTAAGAGACTATTTCGATTGCTCCGGGGTACAAGCACATGAGTGGGACTATTCACATGATTATGACTATACACAGAGATCCCCTACTACAGAATTGGGTCGCTTTTCAGGGGCATCTATAAGATGCCCTCTGAGTGCATTTTCCATTAAATCCCACCCACACTGGCATCAGTGTGGGTTTAATATGCTGAGAAGTTTGATACCAATCTTTCCAGTTTTCAGTAAAGCCATTATGGTGCTGTGGAGCTTGTAAGGACAACCTCCTAGCAACAACTACTCTTAATGGCAATACTGCACTTAAAATGTCTGAGAATTGGTTTATACACTATAGGGGCTCATGCACCTGTACCCTCACCACTGGTATGTTAATGTTAACTAGACTTATATTGCGCACAGCTGCCTCAGCGAAGAGACGTCCCGGCACTGACAGCAGACGAACATAGAGGCTAAGAAACTGGGCAAGTCGGCGCAAAAAAATGATGCACATAGGGAAGGGAAAAGAAGGAGGGCTAAGCCGAGGGGAAGAGGTATGTTTTAATGGCTTTTCTGAAGGCCAGCAAGCTATCCAAAATACGAATCTGGAAGGGCAGGGAGTTCCATAGTTTGGCTGCCAAACAGCAGAAGGACCGTCCCCCAGCACGGAGACGGTTCACTCGGGGGACCCCAACCAAATGTTACCCCAGAGAACGCAGCTGGCATCTAGGAACATAAGGTACCAACAGGTTGGCCAGAAGCCCGGGAGACGCAAGCTTCAAGATTTTAAAGGACAGACAGAGTGCCTTGAATTCAATCCGCTTGGCCATGGGCAACCAGTGTAACCGCCGGATAGCACCAGTAGAAGAGCAGCTACGCGGGAGCACCAACAGGGATCTGGCAGCAGCAAGCGTAAAACCTCAGCTTGATTAGGCCCTAAAAGGAGCGAGCTTGCATAATCCAATCTAGATAAGATGGCCGATTGAACAATCATCTGACGGGTAGGTGGATCATAGAACCCCAGCAAGGGCCTAAGTCCCCGAAGAAGGCAGAAGCAAGTGCCGGCCACTTTCTTAGTGTGATCCTGGAAACTGAGGGTAGAATCCATCCATACCCTCAGGTTCTTAACAACCATCTTAGGGGTGGGAGCACTACCAAGAGTGGTGGGCCACCATTGCTCACTCCATAGTCCCCTGTCTTTCCCTACCAGCAACACCTCCATTTTATTAGCGTTCAGCTGGAGACAGTTGGTGGTCATCCACTCCGCAACAGCAGCCAGGCCGCTCCTAAACTTGGTAGCATCCTGTCAGAGAGGGCCACCAACACCTGCGTATCGTCAGCGTAAGAGACCATGGTGAGCCCTTGTTCCTAGCCACTGAAGCAAGAGGTTGGACGTACAGATGAAAAAGTACGGGACGCAGAGCCCTGAGGCACACCCTGACCGATGGAATAGACACGGGAGAGAAACAGGGGTGGGGGGGGCGGGGCGGTGTCAGTCACTCGGAATGATCTCCCTGACAGGAAAGATCTAAACCATTCCAGAGCTAGGCCTACAACACCCGCCTCCTCCAGACGATGGGTCTGGAGGAGTCAGTCTCCGTACTGTGACCAGGGCGGAAACCAATCTGGGAGGGATCCAAGGTGCCATTAGTATTAAAAAACCCTGTTCAGTTGTTATTCACGTGAGCCTCAGCGATCTTAGCTACCCATGGAAGGAGGGATATCGGATGGAAACTTTCCAGTTTAGCTGGGTCCAACAAAGGTTTCTTTAAGTATAGGAGCCACCATAGCCTGCTTCCATAGCTCAAGGTCCACAGCTGTGGAGAGAGATGTATTAACCTGGCACAACGGAGCCAGGAGAACAGATAAAGAGTCCCTAAACTGGGCTGGTTTTAAAGGATCTACCGGAGAGTCAGATTTGACTTTCCCACTCAGTAGTACGAACTCTTCCTGCGTAATAGTGGGAATAACCTCCAAAGAATGAAAAGGAGGCGGTCCGTGGGGAGCAACAGGAGGTAGAGGCACCAAAGGAAAAGACCTATAGATGGTTTTTACTTTAACAAAGAAGGTCGCCGGGTCCTCACAGTGTTGGTCAGACAATCACGGAGGCAGAAGAGTTTTTCCTAACTCTGAGGTCCTTGAATATTTTGAAAATGCACTTGGCCGGGTTGCGGCTTAGCTTGAGTTGATTAGCGAAGTAAGCCGCCCGGACGGTGTGAATGGTATTTCTTATAAGATTTACATATTGCAGCCAGAGAAGTATTAAACCATGGACTCTAGTCCAACTTGCGACCTTTAGACCATTTGGCTGGATGTGCATCCAGCCAGAGGGGTGGCTGACCTATGCCAGGGCAGTGGGCTGTACGCATGGCACATGTGTGCCATGTCGACTCTTCACATTGTTTTGCACTAAAACACGCAGCCTGCAATGGCAGTGTGTGTGTGTGTACAGGGCCTTCAAGGGTGGCACAATAAGTGCTGCAGCCCTTAGAGGCCTTCCCTGGCCACAGTGCCCTCGGTACCTGGGGTACCATTTACAAGGGACTGACATGTGGCCACAGAGTGCCAATTGATTTTTGTATTAATGCAGTTTTAGGGAAAGAACATAGGCCCAGAGTACCTGGTTGGCAGGAACCCAGGGCACACTCAAACTACATTAACAGTTTGGCAAAAGGTGGGGGCAACCATGCAGAGAGAGTGCACTTTCTTACACTCACCTCATACCCAGGGCTGATGAGCTGATAGATAAGCTAGGTGAAGCCAAATTTCTCAGCACCTTTGACTTAACTGCAGGGTACTGGCAGACTGGCATGGCACCAGGAGCCACAGAAAAAACATCATTCTCCACACCCGATGGGCATTATGCGTTCACTGTAAGCCCTTTAGTTTAAAAAATGCCCCTGCCACCTTCCAAAGGTTGGTGAATGAAGTCTTTGCCGGGTTGGAGACCTTTAGTAAATCATATCTTGATGATTTTGCTGTCTTTACTTCCTCTTAGCAGGATCAACTGGTCCACCTGGGTAAGGTTTTACAGGTCCTGCACTTTGCAGGCCTATCGAGGCATTCAAATGCTAGATCAGGCAGGGTATTGTTGTATACTTGGGCCATCTTGTAGGCGGAGGTCAAGTGCAACCTTTATAACTGAAAATCCAAACAACCTAGATACAAGTCAGAGCATCCCTTGGCTTGACTGGGTATTGCAAGTGATTTGTGAAAGTGTATGGATCCATTTAGACACCGCTCAAAAAATTCACCTCCAAGAAGATGCCATCGAAAGTGAACAGGACAGTTGTCAAATGGCTTTTGGCACCCTGAAAGAGGCAATTTGCTCAGCACCCATTCTCAAAGCTCCAGACTACTCTAAGCAGTTAATTATGCAAACTGATGCCTGTGAGCTAGGGATTGGAGCAGTCCTATCCCAGACCAATGATGGACAAGACCAACCGGCTGCTTTTATAAGCAGGAGGCTACTCCCCAGGGAACAGCTGTGGCCTTTGCTGAGATTTGGTCCCTGAATAAGCAGAGACCCTCCCTGTTTGGAACTCACTTCCTTTTCCAAACTGACCTCCGAAGTCTCAGATGGCTAATGCAAATGATAGGTGAAAACCCCTAACTATTGAAGTAGTCCATCTCCCCACA
Organism: Triturus cristatus; assembly: GCF_964204655.1. Classification (NCBI taxonomy): domain Eukaryota; kingdom Metazoa; phylum Chordata; class Amphibia; order Caudata; family Salamandridae; genus Triturus; species Triturus cristatus. Next base: position 802,959,722 of record NC_140579.1, on the reverse strand, counting down.
GGGATTGGACTTTACAGTGGAACACAGACCTGGGACAGCCCATGCCAAAGCAGATGGACTTTCCAGGTTCTTCCACTTAGATGAAGATTCTCTTGGGAAAGGTTAGTTTTGTCCTCTTTCGTTTGGGGGTGGTGGGAGTAAGGGTGTAGGAAAGTGCCCCTTTTTGCATGGTTACCCCCTAACTTTTTGCCAAATACCGGATGCTAACTTGACTGAGTGTGTGCTGGGACCCTACTAACTAGGCCCTAGCACCTGTATTCTTTCCCAAAACTGTACCATTGCTTCCACAATTGGCACACCTCTGTGCCACATGTAAGTACTTTGTCAAAGGTACTAGTGGTACCAAGGGCCTTGTGACCAGAGAGGGTCCCTTAGGGCTGCAGCATGTATGGTGCCACCCTAAGGGACCAAACACATACACATTGCCTTTGACTAAACTAAATGAGTTGACATAGAACACCTACCTGGGTGCCAGGCCTACCCACCACTGCTTAATTTACCCCTCTGGCAGGCCTTTCAGCCCTAAGGCAGGGTGCACTATACCACAGGTGAGGGCATAGCTGCATAAGCAGTATGCTTCAACAGTGTTTCGAGTCCATTCTTGGATACCGTTAATGCAGTGAAGCCGTTTTGAGTAGATGGGCTGGGCGTTTGTCAACACAAACTCCACAGCTCCATGATGGCTTTACTGAAGACTGAGAAGTTGGTATCGATCTCCTCAGCATAATAAACCCACACTGATGCCAGTGATGGATTTATTATAAAATGCAGTCAGAGGGCATCATAGAGATGCCCCCTGAAAAACTACCAACTTCTAGTGTATTAACCAGTCCTTGCCAGCCAGCCGCCACCATACAGGTTTCTGACCTCATGGGGTGAGAGCCTTTGTGCTCTTGAAGGCCACAAACAAAGCCTGCTCTGGGTGGAGGTGCTTCTCACCTACGCCTAGCAGGAACAGCAACACTTGGCAGCTAAGCCTCAAAGGCTCTCACCTTGTGTTATGCCGATATGGGCAGCTCCAATTAGTGGAGATGCGCCCGCCCCAGTCTTTGCCCCACTTTTTGGCGAGGGAACGGGCAGTAAAAAGCAGAATAGGAGCGTCCACCTTCTCCTAGCACACCCACAGGGTCGCCAGGAGCTGAGGTTAACCCCTCTCTTGAAATTAGACATTTACTACTGTTAAAAGACGTCAGTAACGTCCTTAAATTTAGTATTTGAGTGGTGCCGAAGCATTATGTTTGGTCGAAGAGTTTGTGGGATTAAGAAGCTTTAGTACTCCGGGCACCCAGTCCAGGTGGAACTTCAGACGCCAACTCTATTTCCAGCTCGGAATCGGATTCTGGGATAGAGAAGGCGTCTTCCTCTACCGTCGCTTTGACCTATTCATGTTCGGATTCTTCTCCGAAGATATCTGGAGAAGGTTGGATGCTTTGTCGCTGCATTTCTCATTACCAGCCAGATGATCCCATAGTCTTTTTTGATCAGAACGACAGACAAGCCTCATATTCCTCTTCTTGTGCTCCGGTGAGAGGCACAAGTTACAAACATTATGTAGGTTGGTGGAGTGGCACAGAGGACAAAATTGAAACGGAGTCTGTACCATCGGCAATAGGCTAGACCGACGCGACTAGGCCCAAAGGCCGCCCACTATATTTACAACTGAAGATGGAGTTTCCTGATCGATTTGCTACGTGGAGAATAGGGAAACGCGTACGATAATACCATCCAGGGTGCAGTGGTTTGCACACCGAAGGAAACCCAAAGAACGGTTTAGAACGGGAGAGCAGCAATACACGTCCATACCTGATGGCGGATAGAAAACCATCTAACAATAGAGTCAATGCCCATGCGCACTATCGCCAAAAGGAGGAGTCACATTACCTTGTGACTGGGAAAGACTTCTTTGAAGAAAAACAACTTGCAAAAATCCGGACCCAACACTAGATGGCAGGAGTATGTCAAGCATGTGTATCTACAGCACACATGCCTTGAACAACTTAGTTCCATCTGTCACTGCAGTTAGTTCTAAGCTGTTCTAGGTTTTTCTCCGTTAGGCAGGGTTGTCTACCTGTTCAGTTTTTCCTTTCCAGGAAAGGGGATAAAAAACAGGTCTTCAAAGAGTTTAGCTTTTCAAAATCTTTTATAACAATGCTCTTCAAGAAATTATATTTACAATTGCATATATATTTAGTTTTTATGAATATCAATGAAGATCCCCTAACAAGTCAGGTTTTAAAACGCTGTGTTGTAATGTTTTGGGTGTCAGCATGATAAGAAGAGGGTCGAGGAGGTAACCCACAAACGGTGGTACCCCAAAACTATTCTAATAGTTGTGTCCTTCATCGGGTATCACTTACACAGAAAAACAAATGAACTGGAGAATAAGGATTAAACACCCACTACCAATAATCCCCCATTTCCATGCCATTTCTATATAAGGAGGGGATATAACCTGAAATAGCGTAAAACTGTAAAATTTACCATCTGCACCTATTATTCGGAGAATTAAAGCAACTTTAAAAGCAGAAGGCAGTATATTCTAGTTAAGCATTCTTCAGTAGGGCAAGTCTTTCAAACAATGTTTTACTGCAGTTTGGTGGAGCTGGCTCTCCATGTAGATAATGTTTCCCATTGAGTTACATGAGAAGAATGGCTATTGAGACTATTTTATAAAAGTGTTTAAATGATGGTACAGCAGATCTAGAACAGGAAGCTGGGATTCCACTGTTTCCTACCTTCACTTCTCTCCACTGAGTGCTCCCGCTGTCGCTTCTTGCTGAAGTTTCGGTCGTGAGCTGAAGAAGGGACTGACCGCTCCGGCCTTAGTGCTGGTGTTCGTTCGACTTTGGACACAGTCACTAAATCGTCTAAGTGCTGTCTTGGTGACTTGTCTGGTTGAACCTTGTGATGAGACAGTTCTGAAAATGGATAAGCCGGTGGAGGAGGGATATGAGCTAAGTGTAGCAGAAGGCAAGAGAAGTCAAACAGATAAAGTTTGGAAAACATTACATCTTAACATGCTGTACAAATGTCTTGAGAACAAGAAACTATGATCTGGGGGTCAACATGTTACAACGAAACAAACTTTTACAGTTTGCTGATGTACAATGCCCTGTATGACATGCCATCCAATAGAGTTCTGCCTTCATTTTATATGTTATAAAAATTTATTGGGCGCACGTATACCAAAAGTTGTCTTGGCACTGACTTCTCCTGAGCAAGAATGGGAACCCTAGTTAATAAACATCCAAGTTTTGAACACCTTCCTGAAGGAAATCAAACTGGGCAAGACTCTTATACGGCAGGGTATACTATTCCAGAGATTAATAGTTCCAGTAGTAAAGCTTCTGCCACTCCAGTTTGCCTTTCGGGTTCTGGGTGGCAACATTTTGTTTGCCCCTGCAGAACGCAGCGGTGTACTGGGGGCTTGTCATTTGAAGGAGTGTAAGGAACAGAGGGCTGGTGTCATGAAGAACCTTATAGGCCGTACAGAGGGCTTTTAATTTAATCCGGCTTCTTACAGGAAGCCAATGTAGTCTCAGAATTTCCTTAAGAGACAGACTGGAATTTAGGAATGCCTAGGAGGAGCCTAGCCACCACATTCTGTACTATCTGAAGCTTGAGATATTTTTCTTGTATGTTCACACATAGGCCACTGCAATAGTCTATTTCAGAAAGAACTAAGATGGTAATTAGAGTCTTTTTGGTGTATTCAGGAGTAAAGGGCAAGATTTATTTTTTTAATTGTCCTAAGTAAATAAAAGCTAGAAAAGACCATTGCATTGATCTGCTGCTTTGAGCTTTCCATTGAATAGCACTCTTAATTTTTAGCCTTGGTCATCATGGAAATAAGCAGAGATTTCAGTGCCATTTTTGGAGGCTGACAAGACTATTTGAGTGTTGTAATCATAGGAAGTCAGAGACAAGTCAAAAGGGGGCCAATTCTGTGACCTAAATATTGAATAATGTAGGGCTGATGGATGTTCCCTGAGGGACCCCTAACTCATGGCAGTTGACCGTTGACGCCGCAACTGCATCGCCCAGTCCAAAATTGTAGAGTTTTCCCACTTAGTTCTTACTTTAAGCCCTTGCACAGTTAAGTAAAATCAACATAGTACTCAAAGTGCAAAATATGTAATTTTAGGCCTTTCCTGAATGACGCGTGATTAAAGTTCCAAAGCAAACATCCCTTTCCACTAGGGAACGGACTGTGACAGAGAACACTGAATTGACAAACTATGCTGCAAAGCAGTCTATGAAATTTCTTTTTCTTATATATAGAACTATAAAACTCTTGCGAAAATAGTCCCAATTACTTTTTGAATAGCTGTACAAAAAAGATATACCTAGATAAGCAAGGAAAGGAGTGGCCTTGGTATACTATGTCATCTACCTCAGGGTATTTTCATATTTACACATTGAACTGATGGCAGCACTTAACTGAACTTAACAGTTGTCTACAGCCTCCTAACCCAGTTCCCTCTCCTTAAGCCTTGCTCGAGGACGTCGCTATATTGACTGAAGCACTTAACGGTAAGGGTTTTAATAAAAGGTTACTTCAATCTAGGTCTAGAGGTATAATCAGTTAACAGTTCAGGACTTAGTTGCCCAATTAGATAATCTAGGGCTGTCTGGCCCACATGAGAGGTACAAGGACGAGTGTCTGATGTTGACTGCATATTCCGCATCACCAGAGGGAGAAGCTGAAAAGTCTAAGCAAATATCCAGTTCATCTATATGGCATTGCGCATGTACTGTGGACGTGGGAACCTAGAGGCGAACTTTGGGCATTTAGCATTCAATGGGGTGGCAAAACGTCCAACTGTTGAGTTCCCCAGTATTTGAAGTAGCGGTTTAGTACTTGGGACTGAGCTCCCATTTGTGGACCTCTTGGTGTGACCTGATGAGTAGGTCACTGTCCACACTGCTATCAAGTGGGTGCAGTGACAAAGGGCCTAACTCCGGATTGTTCGAGTTTGAGGAGAAAGGCAAAGAGTGGATGCCCCCTTTCTTCTGAAGGTAGTACATCGCTGTCATGTTGTTTGTTCGGACTAGCACTACCTTGCCTTGTATCCAGCTCTGCTGCTGTTGTGTCCATAACACTTGTACTGCTGTGAGATTGAGATGCGACCTCCATCCTGCTTTTGATGCATTCATGGTGATGGTGACATGTGATAAAGAGCTTTCAAAGGACAGCCCTACACCCGGATGTTGCTTTTCCACCACGACAAAGAGTGGACACTGGCCTTTGCAAACATTGAATCCCCCATTGGACACTCCCATTAGGACCATTGTGCAGCAAGTCAGTGAAAAAGCAGATGTATATGCAGCCTGGCATCGGGAACTATGAAGATACATGAGCCCATTATGCAGAGTAGTGAGAGAACTGTTCTGACTGGAAAATGATTTGGTTGAAAAAGAGGGACAAGCTTGATGGAAAGCCATGGCTCTTTGCTAGCTGGGGTAGGCTTTGCCAGTTATCGAATTGAGCGCTGACCCTAAAAAGTATTGAATCTGCAGAGGGAAAAGATGTGACTTGGCGATTTATGGTAAAGCCTAAATAAAGTGTGTAGTTGAGAAATAACGGTTTACGAAGGGGTGGGTGAGAAAGTGGCTCTGTATATACTGTTCCTTAATAGGTACAGGGTGTACAGAGTCCACAGTCCCCAAGGGTTTGGCAGAGGCTAAAGTTAGATACAACCTTACTCTCTAAAGTGGTAGCTTGGTCGAGCAGTAAGGCAGTATCCGTGGACAGTGTAAAGCATTTGTTGTACACAGTCAGCAAATGGTCTCACACACTCAATAACTGAACTCTAGGCCAATGGTTTATATATAAAAAATATATGCTTGTTTTATTTTAGAAACACTTGGCATCAAAATATACTTTCTCAGAATGAGATGCTTTATATAAATACTTTGGCAATATGCAATTGACTTTTGTAAACAGTTACAAGTGGTTGCAATAGGCAACACTATTTTAAACACAATAATGCATTGAGCTCAACGGAAATTTCAAGTTATTTGCAACAGATTACTTTTAGGATTACTTTTGGAATTCCAGGACTGGATCCTAGATTCAGTCCTGGGTCAGTTCTTAGAATCAAGTGATGAAAGTCGACTTAATTACTGTGATGATTTTTAAACAATATTTAGCTATTCTAAAAGTTGACACTTAGAAAATATTTCAGAGAAAACAGTCAATGATTCCCTATGGAAGAAAATTCAAGTTGCAGGTACAGTATGCTCTTGTTACTTTTGTAATCCAGTACTGGGTACCTAGACTCAGTACTGGGACCTTTATCCAAAACAGGTAAGTAATTACGTTTTCAAATATTATACGATTTTTAAAGAATATTTAAAGATTGCAGAAATTGACACTTGGAAGAAATTTCACAGAAAAACAGTTAATGATTTCCTATGGGAGAAAATTGGGTTACTGGTAAGTACAGTTGTAAGTATTTTTCAGAGTTAGTGCTGGGCACCAAGATCCAGCACTGGGAGCTCACCTAAGAGCAGGTGAGTATTTTCGTTACTCGGCTGATTTTTGGTGAATATTTTAAGATTTGAAAAGTCCACAGAAGAAATTTCAGGAAAAAGCCAGTCAATGTTACCCTATGAAGAAAATAGAGTTATTGGTTTGAAGGCAAGTACTCGACTGGCAGAGCTGTGGTTCTGGGCATAGACTCAGGGGTCCCCCAGGGTCAGGTAGGTACAGTTGGTTCACCCTCAGCGACTCTAGGGCGGCCGGGTGCAGAGAGAGTTCGGCCCAATGTTAATTATGGGGGGCCTTGGTTGGTGGCTGCTAACTAGCAAGCCACGCGGCTGTGGGAGCTGGGCTCCTGGTGACTTACTCAGGGCAAGTGGGGAAGTAGGTAGGTGTAGGAGGTTGCACTGCCAGGGCCACTCGGGCGGCTGGGTGCAGGGTGCTTTTGAGCCTTCGGGCGCTCAATTGATTTCAATGGGAAATCTCTGGTTTAGAAAAAGACTGCAAGCTCGGGGACGAGGATTCTTCAGGTGCCACCACCACTTCGAGAGGTAAGTTGGGTAGTTGGAGGATAGGTAGGTACCCCGGGATTGGGCACAGGGCGCCGCGTGCAGGGGTGCCTTTTGGTGTCGGGAAATCTTACCCTCTGTTGATCGCGGTAGGGGGGGCACCTTATTCTGAGGCTGCAGGATTCTTCAGGAGTGTCGAGGGAGGTCCTTGGGTGCCGGACTCGGGGTCACAGTCGCCGTGGGCTCGTCCTCGTGGTCTTTGTTCACTCCGGCACTGGCCAGGCTTGGCTGGTGCAGAGTGTGCTGGGTTCGCGGTTCCGGGCTGCTGCCAGGGATTAGAGGTAGGTTTTGAGTAGAGCCTCTACTCATGGGAGTCCCATGGGCTTAGAGCCAAAAGGTAGCCAGGTCCTCCGGGGTTTGTGAGGTTGCTGGCCACAAGAGATGACTGGTTGGAGCAGGAGCAGGTTCGAGGGTCGACAGGCTGGTAGGGATGGGTCCAAAGCAGTTGGTGTCTTCCTCTTCTTAGCAGCTGTAGGGCAGGTCTTCTTTCTTCTTGCTCTTCTTTGTATATCGGAATCTGGAATCTGGGGAAGGAAGGTTCAGGGTGTCCCTAAATACTAGATTTAGGGGCGTTACAGGTAGGTGAAGGGCAGGAACCAATGGGTCCCTGTCCTGGGGTGGGTACACCCCCTATATCCTGCCTCTCTCCTGTGGGAGGGGGGCAGTAGCCTAGTCCTGATAGGGTAGGGCTTCCCATCTTCAAGATGGCGAGAGCCCGGAGATGTGCTTCACCTCGCCTCCCCCACCTGAGGGGTGGGGTTGGCAGGCTGGCACATCCCCTGTCCTTATTTGGGGTTTCCGGCCAAGCTTCCCGCCAGATTGGGGGGTTGCAGTGGCCTGGGGAAACTCACAGAGGCGGCATGCCTTTGAAGCTTCCCCCTGCCCATCCTGGGGAAGGAGATTTAGCTCCTCGCCCAGGATGTGCATTGTTGCAGGCCCAGGAGAGCAGGGGCTCTCCCACCCAGAGGTCCAGGAACATGTCTGCTGTGTGGCAGCCTAGGCAGCCTCAGAGCAGACGTGGATTGTATGTTAGGTTTAAGGGGGCATCTCTAAGATGCCCTCTGTGGTGCTTGGTACATTAAATCCCACACTGGCATCAGTGTGGGTTTAATGTGCTGAGAAGTTTGATACCAAACTTCTCAGTCTTCAGTGTTGCCATTATGGTGCTGTGGAGTTCGTGTTTGACGAGCTCTCAGCACCATGTACTCTTAAATGGCAGCACTGCATTTAGTGCCCAGGAATGGACCTGGGTACTGTAGGGGCACAGGGTTCCTGCTCCTGTGCCCACACCATTGGCATAAGGCACCCAGCTAGAGGGGTGGCTGATGTATGCAATGGCAGTGTAGGTGATGGGCATGGCACACAGGGATGTGTGCCATGTCGACTCTTTGTTTTGTCTTGCACCCAGACACCCAGCCTGCAAAGGCAGTGTGTGTGTGTAAGGGTACAGGGCCTCTAAGGGTGGCACAATGAGTGCTGCAGCCCTTAGAGGCCTTCCCTGGTCACAAGGCCCTGGGTACCCAGGGTACCATTTACCAGGGGCTGACATGTGGCCAGGGTTTGCCAATTTTGGTTTTGTGTGTTTTAGGGAAGGAACATAGGCCTTGGGCACCTGATTGGCAGGAGTCCAGGGCACACTCAAAGTACATTCAGCAAAAAGTGGGGGCATACCATGCAAAAAAGATGGCACTTTCTCACAGTGAGGCATTGTTTCCTTGAGCTCTTCATCAGCTAATCATCTTAGCAGGGGGGAACATAAATGCCCAATCGTCCTAAATGTAATATCACAAACGCTAGGCATTTGGTAAAGACCCATGGAGTGATCGTTGTGCCGAATGTGAAGACTCGACTTGGCTGGCACAGTTACCAGAAAGTGCAGGTAGCGTTGGTAGGCAGAGGTATGATGCCCTGAAGGGTCACCCTGTGGAAGTCTTCCACCACTATATACGAGTTTAGAGGTCGGAGATTGAGAATTGGTCTGATGGGCCATCCTTTGTGCAAGCAATAAACTCCCCTTTCCTTGGTGTTGAGGGGTCAGGTTCAGTAGCGTCCTTCTCTAGGAGGGTGTGCACTTCTTTCTCTAGGTTTATTTGGTCCTTGCGGTGGTATGTTGGGGGTATGATTTAAACGCTTGCGAATAACTGTTAAACTATGACTAAAACCCATTTGTCTTTATTGATCTCTGGCCAATTTGGCAGGACATATGTGATTCTCACCCCAACAGGTATTAAGTGGTTGGGTGGGAGTTGTAGGGAGGCAATGTTTTATAGTGGTGGAAGCTCCCTTACTGGAACCTCCTTTGAATTTTCATTTGTTAACCCATACCCACCCCCTCCCTCGTGTAACCTCAAGAGGAGAGAGACTGATAGGGTTGATATTGCTGCCAATAGTAAGAACTTGAATCTGGGGAGGTGCTCTTAGAACCTGCATAGTAATACTGCCAGTAGGAAGCTGACTCTGTATATACTATACCAAAAAAAGGTATAGTGTGCACAGAGCCCAGTGGAACTCCAAATGTAGGCAGAGGTAAAAGTAGATAATCCCTTATTGTAGGAAGCTGGCTCTGTATAGAATAATGTTACTTACCCAGTAAGCATCTGTTCTTGGCATGTAGAGCTGCAGATTCACATGCTTTGCATACGCCTGCCTTCTAATGTTGGATCTGAATGTTTTTAAGTTGTTTTTCTTCGAAGAAGTCTTTCCAGTCACAAGGTAGGGTGACTCCTCCTTTTGGTGATAGTGCGCATGGGCATCGACTCCAATGTTAGATTGTTTCGTACGCGTGTCCCACTTCACCGTGTATCGGATCGGTTGAAAAAAGTTCTATTTCGATCTGAAGATTGTTTTCCGGGCGAGGGTGAGAATGGAGTTAGTAAGTGTAGAACAGAGATATCCATGCGTATGTATGTAAAGTGAGAACTGCAACAACTACAGATCCCCGGGAAGGCAGGTGAGCGCATGTGAATCTACAGCTCTACATGCCAAAAAACAGATGCTTACTGGGTAAGTAACATTATCCGTTCAAGGCATGTGAGCTGTAGATCACATGCTTTGCACAGACTATACAGCAGTATACTCCCAAAGCGGTGGCGAACCTGTAGCAGTGGTTTGAAACAATGTTTTAAGTACTGATTTGCCTACATTACCTTGTTGCCTTGCCTTGCTAACACATCTACACAATAGTGCTTGGTGAATGTGTGCGTTGTAGACCAAGTTGATGCTTTACAAACATCAGATATGGGAATTTTCCCCAAGAGAGCCATAGTAGTGCCTATCTTATGAGTGGAATGCGCTCTAGGGGGTATTAGCAGAGTTCTTTTCGCTTTCACATAACCTGTCTGGACACATTTTACGATCCCACTTGCAGTGCATGATTTAGATATGGGATTGCCTTTGTGTGGTGGCGAAAAAGCAACAAAAAGCTGCTTTGTTTTGCAGAATTCTTTTGTTGTTTCTACATAATATGGTAGAGTTCTTCTAACATCAAGTGTATGCACAGCTCGTTCTGCTACAGAATCAGATTGAGAAAAGAATACGGGTAACTCAACTGATTGATATGGAAAGCAGAAACCACTTTAGGAAGAAATTTAGGATTGGTTCAAAGAACCACACTGTCTTTGTGCAGCTGAAAGAAGGGTTCTTATATAGTTAATGCCTGGAGTTCACCAACTCTCCTTAGTGAAGTGATTGCGAAGAGAAAAGCAACTTTCCATGAGTGGAATTGTAATTGACACCTGTGCATTGGTTCAAAACAGCCTTGTAAGGACTATGTTTAAGTTCCATGCTGGTGCAGGTGGGACTCTTGGTGGTATCACTTTTTAATCCTTCCATAAAGACTTTAATCACTGTAACTGAATAGAGAGAAATGTCTGTTTTGCAAGTATGTAGCTACTGCTGCTAGATGAAAGCGAATGGATGTGTAGGCTAGTCCAGAATGCTGTAAATGTAACAGATAACAGATGATGTTCTGCACAGAAGCATCAAGAGGATTGATATTCTTACAATAGATAAATTGTTTCCATTTTGATGCATACATGCCCTAGTAGTAGGCTTTCTAGCCTCTTTTAGGACATTCATATAGTCTGGTGGCAATTGTAAATAACCAAACTCTATGACTTCAGGAGCCAGATCGCTAGGTTGAGTTCTTTAGGATTTGGATGCTTGATTTCTCCATCGCTGTGAGTGAGGAGACTGGAGGTGAGATGCAGTTTTTGGTATGGAACTACTGACGGCTCCAGCAGGGTGGTGAACCAGGGTTGACATGCCCATGTGGGAGCTGTAGGAGAGTAGGGTCTGCTTTCTATGTTCACCCCCACTTTTTGCTTTTGCTTTACTGGTTTTCGACTTAGATGTGGCTGTGGGCCTGCTAATCAGACCCACAGCCCTGCTGTTCTCTCTCTAAATTGATACTATGTACTTTAGGTGCATAACCCATTTGGATAGGATCACCTTATTGGCCCCTGTACAGTGTACCTTAGGTACCCAGGGCAGAGGTGTACCCTAAGCCTACCAGGGGCTGCAGCATGTATTATGCCACCCCTGGCCTGGCCTTCCATTATGACACAACTGGCTGATCACTCAGCTGGGGCAAGGTCGTGTAATCACTCCTTGCTTAGGTGTAGTATTCCTATACCTATCTTACATATAGACACATGTGTACCTATCAGCCACTCCTATGGCAGGCCTCAACAATCCTGGAGGCAGAGTGCTTGGTAACGTGAGATGGTGCTCTAGCATGAGCTGAGCCTGTTTGCAGCTTTCAGAACCATGTCCTTATAGCTGTTCTATGATGTAGCCTACCATATACTCTTAAAGTGCCTTATAATCTTAAACGGTTACGGTAACTATGGTTTGGCTTTATCAAAACATGTCGTGTAAGGTGTCTAACACTTTGGAATAATACCCCCATCCCATTTCTGGGGATGAGGATATTATCCCTCCCTTCTAGAGGGAGAAGACATGTTGTAACCTACTTACACGGTTAAAGTTAACCAGAGCCCCAGCATCACAAAATGGATGCTGCTGCCACGACACAAGTCTGACCTCCTGCTGCTGGGAGTGATCCCGGCAAGGGAGGCTTGGACAATAGGTTTCCTGCCTTGGGAGGTGCGAGCACCACCCCAGACAGGCCTTAGTGTATTGGGGCAGGGAGGGATGAATGAAACGAGACACTGCCTGGGGCACACAAGGTGCTCCATGCATAGTCCATGCTTTGTCCAGTCCTGGCGCGAAACTGGACAAAGGGAAGGGGGTGTAACCACCCCCCTCCCAGGTCCCACCCATAAGGCGTGACCTAGCAGGCAACCCAGCCCCCCCAGATTAGTATAAGAGTGGTAGCTGGGCCTCAGGAGATTAGATTATCCTGAACCTGCAACTTGAACAGAAACTCTGGACCCTCGACATTCGACGAAAGAAGAAGACTGAAGAATCTCCCTTGTGGCCAAGGAGTGGCTACCCTGTGCAAACAGGCACCATCAAGAGACTACCCTTTGCTTTGCTGAAGTTCTACGAGGGACCGACTGCAGAGCCCGACCAGAGCCTCGACTTCCAGACTTCTCCGACCCTGATCCACATCCACAGCCGAGCTGAGATCCGTGGAGGCGACGAGAGACGTGGGACCGGCTACCTGGGAAAAGTGGCGAGTATCTTTCAGCGCAGCTTCTGAGGTACCCTCGAAGTTGTGCACCGGGGATTGAGAAGCCCCAACCCCAAGCACCATCTGCACCGAAGTTCAGCCCCCCACACTCCACGAGTCCTGCGTGGGGCCCTTCTGCATTTTCCTGCTTGCCGCGTCTGTCCGGTTGCTTGCCCGTTGGCTAGCGGCCTTTGTGACGACACACCTTGAAATCTTCACAGCTGGTTTGGCTCCTCCAGACTGGCTCCCGCTTCTTTGCAAAAGAGAAGCACCCCAGACCTTCCTGGTCTGCACCAGAAGCAAGTCCTCCGTTCTTCGTGGGTTCCGCTTGCCAAGGCTTGGTGAGTCCTAGTTCGACTTCGACGCCGCCGACAGCAAGAGCCTTCGTGGGACAGCACGCCTCCTGGTCCTGGTCGTCCTCGACGTCTCATGGTACCCATGGCTGCAGCGACAAGCTTCACCTTCACCTGCAATCTTCACGACATCGCCTGGTTCCTTCCTGGTTCCACGTGGTCACTGGCTAGTGACCTTGACTCTGTCCCTTCTGCTTGCAGGTATCCTCTCTTCTTGATCCCAGCCTTGGGATCCACCGGACACTCTTCACTGACTGCCTGTCAGCAACTTTCTTCAGGCATCCAGAGAAGTCCACGACGAAACCCGACGCAAGTTCACACCTATGCACCCGCAGCCCGTGGGCTAGGTAACTTGGGGACTTCGGTGCTCACAAGGGTAGTGACTATCCTAGGGTCTAGTTTCCGAGTCTCGACTCTCTAGCTGCTTCAGAAGTGTCCTTAAACTGTTAATTTCTAACTGCTAGTAATTCTTTCGACTTTTACGCATTACCCGTGAGTGTTTCCACTCTGCACCTGAATCTCGTGGGCCTCCCACTTCCTAACTGTTGCTAGTGTAGTGTAGCCCCAGCGATTCCCCAGGCCTAGGCCTATCCTATTTCCGTGATAGTGGTCCTTATACCACTTCTTTAGTATATGGTTTGCGTGGCCCCTAGGGCCTAACTGTATTACTTACCTGTGTGACTTAATGTATGCTTAAATAAGACTGTGTTGTACTTACCTCTAATCTCATAAAGAGTGCTGAGGGTTTGACTAGAATAAATGCACTTTATTTTATATATATATATCTGTTGTGGTGTCCTTTCATTTGGTATTCAAGGGATTATATATGGTATCACAGCTGGCTTCACATGCCATTCAGAGTTTAGCCTAAGACTGCTCTTGTCCATGCTACCACTAGGATAGCTGGTCTATAAGGTTGACTTTACAACCAATCACCATAAGGGTTGTTTGGACTGATACAAGGTGTACACTAGAACTAGTGACATCATACATCATGCCAACTTCTCACAGGAGCTATAAGAATCAGTGTGAGGGATGTTTGCCTGAGCTTCCGAACTACCAGCAGAATGAGTGGGTGAGGTGGAAAACATTAAACAAATATCCCGGACCAGTTCATCCATAGGGCATTGCCTTTGGAGAGCGGATGTGGGAACCTGGAGGAAAAGCTTGGGCATTTTGTGCTGTGGCGAACAGGTCTGTGTGAGGAAATCCCCATTCCTGAAAGTAGGGGAGGAGAACTTGGTGATGAAGTTCCCACTAGTGGATTTGCTGCCTTTGTCGGCTGAGAAGGTCTGCAATCTGATTGTTTACTCCTGGAAGATGCTCTGCCATGAGAAATATTGTGGTGTATAGCCCATTTAAAAATGACTTGTGTGAGGCGTGACAGTTGTAGAGTGTGCCCCGCCCCCTGTTTTTGTATATAGTACATAGCCATCATGTTGTCCGTGCGGACTAGGACAGCTTTGCCTAGGAGGGGAATTTAAAAGGCTCTGAGCACTAGAAACACTGCTAGTAGGTCTAGGTGTTTTATACGCAGACTTGTGTTTTAGACTGCACAACCCTTGGATCGTGTGAGTGAGCACCCCAACTAGAGAGTGATGTGTCTGCAGTTAGCACGGTCTGTGGAACAGGATCATAGAAGGGCCGCCCTTTTGAAAAATGTAGTGGGTTCCACCACTGCGGAGAGGGATGGGTGCGACCAACCATCATTAGATCGGTCAATTGCCCCTACGACTGGTTCCACTGACATGCTAAGCATTCTTGAAGGGGACGCATGTGAAGTCTTGCATGGGGAACAATCATGATGCAATACGCCACCATTCCTAGGAGATGCATGAAGATTCTTGCTGGTAATGATTGGTTGGGCTGAAACAGTGAGAGGAGACTGAATACTGAGAATTCTGGCTGCATTGGGAGAGGCTAGATCTCTGAGTGTATTGTGGCTCCCAGATAGGTTTGTATGTTGGAAGGCTGCAGATGAGATTTCTATGCATTCACTGTAAACCCTAGTTGGTGTTGTAAGTGAATTGTGGCTTGAGGGTATTGGAGACACTTCTGGTAAGTGCTGGCTTTGATGAGCCAGTCGTCCATGTATGGGAAGACATGGATGTGCTGTCTTCTCAGATGAGTAGATGACTACTGCCAGATATTTGGTAAATACTCTGGGAGCAGAAGTGACTCCAAACGGTAGTACTTTGAATTGGTAATGTTGACCCGCTATCATAGATCTGATATATTTGCGATGAGCGGGATGAATTGAAATGTGGAAATATGCGTCCTTTAATTCTAGAGTAGTCAAAGTCGCCCTGTTGTAGAAGTGGGAGCACTTTAGTGTCACCATGTGGTAATGTTCTGACAGTATGTAGTGGTTTAGTTCTGAGGTCCAGAATACGTCTCAAGGAGCCGTCCTTTTTGGGAATTAGAAAATACAGGGAGTACAGTCCTAACCCTTGATATAACGGTACAGGCTCTATGGCTCCTTTTATCAATAGAGACTGGGTTTCCTGTTTGAGCAGGTGTAAATGTTCGAGTGACATTTTGTGAGAACGAGGTGGAATGTTTGGAGGATTGGTGGTAAACTCCATGCAATAACCATGTTGGATGATTCCTAACACCCATTTGTCTGTAGTTATGGATTGCCAAATGTGGAGGAATTGTAAAAGACGTCCCTTGACAGGTATTAAATGATCGGGGGAAAGACAGGTGAGTCACTGCTTGTTCGGGGAAGGGGAATTACGTGGTCTGGAAACTTTGCCAGTGTTCCCTCTGTATCCTCCTTCAAAGAAGCCTCTTATGGAAGATTGATTGTTGCCTTTGTACGAGGCAGCATTAATGTCCGAGGATGTGGTCTTGGAACCCCACAGTAGAAGGAGCGACGAAAGGAGCCACGATTTGAAGGAGACTTAGTGCCTCGAGGTTTGTGAATTGGCCCATTTACCGGCATTATAGACAACCAGCAAGTCTAGTGGTAATTGCCCCTTAATAAAGACTGGATCAGATGGAGCAGGCTTCTATTTCTAGGGATTCTTTATGTAGTTGTACCCCCATTCTTCAGCTCTAGCAAGTAATTCTAAATACCCTACATTGTGGTCAGGAGGGGAAGGCTATGCAGGGTAAAGGTCTGGGTCATTGTCGCTAGGTGAATCAATATTGCAGTCTTTCCATGGATCAACAGGTAAATGAGTATCTTCATCATAATCACCAGGCTATGGTGGTGGAGAGTTTGTTGGAGTGTTAAGTAAATGCTCTAATGCTAGAGAAGGTGGTGGTGTAAGGGAATGTGGTGAGGAGGTTGAGGAGAAGGGTTCGTACCGACATTCTACCTCTTTAAAGGTATTGTATAATGTATGTTCTCTGACTCAGGTTTGCGCTTCTGAGGCAGTTTAGTGTGAAGATGCCCTGTATCAGGATTAATGTAAAGTTCCTTTAGTTTTGGGTCCAATTTGGGAGGTGGGACGTCGAAAATTGGATCCTGCTGCTGTGAAGGAGCATTTTTCGGTTTCAGCACAGCGGACTAAGGTGCCATGGTGGAATGACTTTTCGGCGCTGGCGATTTGGGTTCTGAAGCAGTTTTCAGTGTCGAGGGTTTCGGCTCGGAAGCAGTCTTCAGCTTTGATCCTGTAGGATCGATTCAGTGCCTGACTTTGGCAGACTTGATCTAGAGCCGGAATGATTAACAAAGAGTTCCAGTGCCGGGGCGTTAGAAACATCTTCTCCGTGCCGACCGTGGCCTGAATGCGGAGGTGGAACCGAAGCCTTTTGTTTGGTTTGAATTGGATTTCGGGGCAAGGGGTGTTCGGTCCTCATGGGACGTTGACCTTGCAGTATGTCGTCTTCCATCTCTGAGATATAGGTTCTTCCTGCTCCTCTTCAGCCCCTTGCGCATCAAATTTTTCCTGCTAGGATCCTTCACTGAAGATGTCCAGCGTGTATTAGATGTTCTGGCTTTGAATTGCACGACAGAGCCAGACGATCGCGGAGCGTTTTCTTCGATTGAAACAATCTGCATGCGTCGCAGTCCTGTTCGTTATGCTCTGGAGATAAGCACAAGTTGCACACTTTGTGAGAGTCGGTGCGCGGATACTTTGCGTGGCACAGAGGACATTTGAATGGAGCCCAGTCCATCGACTGCAAGGTAGACCGACGCGGTTATGCCAGACGGCCTTCCACGAATCTTCAGATCGAAACAGAACTTTTTTCAACCGATCTGACGAAACAATACTGACGTGGGTAAAATGGATTGCGCATCGAGGGGAATCCGAAGAACGATTTAGAAACTGAGTGCAGCAATACATGTGAGAACCCGATGGCAGAACTAAAACCAATCATTGGAGTCGATGCCCATACGCACTATCACCGAAAGGACGAGTCAGCTTACCTCGTGACTGGAAAGACTTCTTCGAAGAAAAACAACTTTCAAAAATCAGGACCCAACACTAGATGGCAGGAGTATGCAAAGCATGTGATCTACAGCTTGCATGCCTCGAACATACTATATCTAAATGAGGTATAGTGTGCTCAGAGTCCAGTAGAACCCCAAAGGTAGCCAGAGCTGAAAGTAGATAGCACTTTACTCTCCATTTGTTGTAGTGTGGGCGAGCAGTAAGGCTTTATCTGAGGGTAGTTGTAGGAAGCTGGCTCTGTATATACTATACCAAAGTGAGGCATAGTGTGCACAGAGTCCAGTGGAACCCCAAAGGTAGGCAGAGGTAAAGTTAGATAGCACCTGACTCTCTATTTGTGGTAGTGTGGTCGAGCAGTAAGGCAGTATCAGAGGACAGTTAAGAATTTGTTGTACACACATGTCAGCAAATAAATCACACACTCAAAGACTGAACTTCGGACCAATTATTTTTATGGGTGTGGGCTCTGCGGAACTGAAGAGCTTGCGGCGAAGGTGTTGTGGAGACCTGTTCCCGCTGTCCAGCAGTAAAATGCCTTGCAGACACACATCAGATACGGTATGGTTTTTTTTTTTGTACCGTTTGAGATCGACTGACTGTTCCATACAGTTAAATGCTACAACGAGGAACGTTACGGTCCATGCTGATCAGTTTTGGGTTTGTTTGTTTCATTTATTGGCTGTGCTTCCATAGTTATTTGGTTCGGTGAAAGTGGTTGTACGGTTGCATCAGGTTTTTTTTTTTGTTTTTCGGGCACCTCACTGTTTCTTTGCAGTGGCGGTGCCTAACAAATGTTGCAAGCTGAAGGGTGTCTTTGGCTGGTGCGTGTGCACGTTGGAGGTGGGGGCAGTCTGTGCCCCGATCGTGGACTCGTTCTGGTCTCTGGAAAAACTGCAGGCATGGGCTCTTACTAGGAGGTCTTTGTATCAGCATAGCGCTCTTGCTTTCACTGTCTTGTCTTCTCCATCCCACTCTGTCTGCTCCCCACTCCTTTCCAATCAGTCACGGGGCTCCAGGTTACGCCTACCTCCCAGCGAATCCAGATGGTCGGAGATAGAGGGCTGTGCTGGTAGTTTATGATGCCATCGCTATAAACATCAATACAGGAAAGCAGAGCAAATGGTCCGCCACTGGCTGCCTGTAAACAGTAAGAGACGCAGCTGACCCATGAAGTAACCGGGCTGCACTCTTACCAGAGCAAATGTTGTGTTTTTTGGTTAATTAGACAGTTAAGTGTTTCTCTTTCACAGGGCAATATAGGTGCCCTGTGACTGATTCTGTGAAGGGCTTTGTTTGTGTAAACTGTGCTTTGGGGAGGGTGGGCATAGAAAGGCGGGCAATGTAAGTAGGAAAGGGTGATATTATGGCGAAAACGGCAAGGTTAGGAAAGTATGCCCCAGTAAACAAATGACCTATTTGCGCAAACAGGGTTCAGGATTTTGTCGGATGATGCAATTAAAAGTTAAATTACAGCAGCGGGTGGGTGTCCCTGCCACCAGATCTTCATTGTTACATCTCAGCCGAGATCATGATGCAGCAATAGCACATCCCAAAAGCAATTTTGCAAGTGCCTTAGTCTTGTTTAACAAGCAGAGGAAAAAACATATAGCAAGTAGAGGCTAAACAGACCGGAAATACACACGCTAAGTGATGAACAGGGCGTATTATCAGAGAGAAACGCCCAAGGGATGCAGGCAGGGAAGCAGCTACAGCCATCATCTTAAACATAGCTTCAATTGCTCAGGCACAGACTCATACCATGTGGTCAGCCATCTTATACCAACCACATATTAAAATGTCTCATTGTGAGAAAGTGCCATCTTTCTTGCATGGTATGCCCCCACTTTTTGCTGAATTGCTGAATGTGTGCCATGGGCTCCTGCCAATCAGGTATCCAGTGCCTATGTTCTTTCGCTAAAACTGTGCTGAAACCTAAACCCAAATTGGCAAACTCTGGCCACATGTCAGCCTCTGGTAAATGGTACACTAGGTACCCAGGGCATTGTGACCAGGGAAGGCCCCTAAGGGCTGCAGCACTCATTGTGCCACCCTTAGAGGCCCTGTGCCCTGGCACACACACTGCCCTTGCAGGCGGAGTGTCTGGGTACAGAACAAAACAGTCGACATGGCACACATCCCTGTGTGCCATGCCCACAAACCACTGCCCTGGCATACATCAATCACCCCTCTAGCTGGGTGCCCTATGCCAGTGGTGTGGGTACAGGTGAATGAGCCCTGTGCCCCTACAGTACCCAGGTCCTTTCCTGGGCACGAAGTGCAGTGCTGCCATTTAAGAGTATATGGTGCTGGGAGATAGTTAACACAAACTCCACAGCACCATGATGGCTCCACGGAAAACTGAGAAGTTTGGTATCAAACTTCTCAGCACATTAAACCCGGACTGATGCCAGTGTGGGATTTTAATGTACAATGCACGACAGAGGCCATCTTAGAGATGCCCCCTGAACCTAACATACAATCCACGTCTTGTCTAAGGGGCTGCCTAGGCTGCCACACAGCAGACATGTTGCTGGACCCCTGGGTAGAGAGCCATCCACTCTCCCGGGCCTGCAACAATGCACATCCTGGGCGAGGTGCTAGGTCTCCTCCGCCAGGATGGGCAGGGGAAGCTTCAAAGGCATGCAGCCTTTGTGAGCTTCTCCAGGCCACTTGCTGAACTCAGCAACTGGCCCCCACCGGTTCTGACCCCCTCTCTGGCAGGAAGATGGGTGGAAAAAGCTAAGTGAGGAAAGGGGTTGTGCCAGCCTCTGCCAACCCCACCCCTCAGGTGGGGGAGGCGAGGTGAAGGACATCCCCGGGCTCTCGCCATCTTGAAGATGGGGAGCCCTGCCCAATCAGGATTCGGCTACTGCCCCCCTCCCACAGGAGAGTGGCAGGATAGGGGGTGTACCCACCCCAGGGAAGGGACCCATTGGTCCCTACCCTTTACCTACCAGTAACACCCCTAAATTTAGTATTTAGGGGCACCCTGAACCAACCTTCCTCAGATCCAGATTCCGAAAGAAGAACAAGGAACAAGAAGATCTGCTGTGCAGCTGCTAACAAGAGGAAGACACCAACTGATTTGGCCCCAGCCCTACCGGCCTGTCAACCCTCGAACCTGCTCCTGCTAAACTCCGGCCTCTCCAGTGGTCAGCAACCTCAAAAACCCTGGAGGACCTGACTGCCTTGTGACTAACTACCTGGGACTCCCACGAGCAGTGGTACTGCTCAAAGCAAGTAACTGACCCCTGGCATCAGCCAGGAACCGCGAACCCTGCACACTGCACCCGCCAAGCCTGGCCTGTGCTGGAGCGGACAAAAACCCGGAGGATGTCCCTCCGGCGACTGTGACCCCGAATCCAGCACCCAAAGACCCACCTCGACGCTCCTGACGCCTGCAGCCTCAAAACCAGGGACCCCTCCAACCGCGACCAGCAGAGTAAGATTTCCCAACACCAAAAGGCACCCCTGCACCCGGCGGCCCCGTGCCCAACTCCTGGGTGCCTACCTATCCTCGAACTACCCAACTTACCCCTCGAAGTGGTGGTCACACCTGAAGAATCTTCGTCCCCGAGCTTGCAGCCTTTGTTCGTTTTTGAGCTTCTCCATTGCAATCCATTGAGAGCCCGACGGCTCAAAAGCACCCTGCACCCAGCCGCCCGAGTGCCCCTGGAAGTGCAATCTCTACTCTACTCCCCCATTTGCCCTGACCAAGTGACCAGGAGCCCAGCTCCCACAGTTGCGTGGCCTGCTAGCCAGCAGCCACCAACCAGGGGCCCCCTGCCTCCCATAGGATAACATTGGGCCTAACTCA
The DNA here is from genome assembly GCF_964204655.1 of Triturus cristatus. Taxonomy (NCBI): domain Eukaryota; kingdom Metazoa; phylum Chordata; class Amphibia; order Caudata; family Salamandridae; genus Triturus; species Triturus cristatus. The sequence continues at coordinate 802,938,461 of NC_140579.1, read as the reverse complement.
CTCTGCACCCAGCTGCCCCTGTGCCGCTGAGGGTGTAACAACTGTACTTACCTGACCCTGGGAGACACCTGAGACTATGCCCAGAACCTTAACTCTGCCAGTCGAGTACTTACCCAAAAGCCAATAACTCTTTTCTTCCATAGGGTAACATTGACTGGTTTCACTTGGAAATTCTTCCTAAGTGTGGAGTTTCTAAACTTTAAAATATTCACCTAAAAGCAACCGAGTGACGAAGACGAAAATACTCACCTGCTATCAGGAGAGATCCCAGTGCTGGATCTTGGTGCCCAGCACTGACCCTGAAAAGTAATTACAACCATACTTACCACTAACCCAATTTTCTCCTATAGGAAACCATTGACTGTTTTTCTGTGAAATTTCTTCTTAGTGTTGATTTTTGAAAACTACAAATATTCTTTAAAAATCACACCAACTGTGAAAACGTAATTACTTACCTGTTTTAGATAGATGTCCCAGTGCTGAACCTAGGAGCCCAGTACTGGATTACAAAAGTAACGAGAACATACTTTACCTATAATTTGAATTTCCTTCCGTAGGATAACATTGCCTGGTTTTTGCTGAAAAAGTTTCTAAGTGTCGATTTTGCAAACTTTCAAATATTCTTTAAAAATCGCCTGTATAACCAAAACACATTCTTTCAACTGTTTACAGGTGATGCCCCAGTGTTGGATCCAGGATCCAACACTGAGTTAGAAAAAGTAACAATAACCACACAACTACTAAGTGAAATTCCTCCCATAGAATTTAACATTGGTGATTCTAGGAGAAAAAGTTTCTAAGTTTCAACTTTTATAATACCCAAGTTTTGCTTAAAAATCCCTACTGTAACCAAGACGCTTTTACTCAACTGTTTACAGGAAATGTCCCAGGACTGAATCCAGGCTCCAGTCCTGTGGTTAGAAAAGTAATACTCAAGTAACTAATTGCATTTAACTAGAAATTCCTATTGAGCTCCATGTATTATTGTGTTTGAAATTGAGTTGCCTATTGGAACAACTGTGTCTATTGCATTCAAAAGCCTATTGCATATTGAAAGCATTTATCTAAAGCCTCTCATTCAGAGAAAGTATATTTTGAAATCTATTGTTGGTTCTAAAATAAAACCACCATATATTTTTATACAAAACCATTGGCCTAGAGTTCAGTTCTTGAGTGTGTGAGACCATTTGCTGACTGAGTGTGTGCAACAAATGCTTTACACTGTCCTCTGATACTGCCTTACTGCTCGACCAAGCTACCACTTTAGAGAATAAGATTATACCTAACTTTAGCCTCTGCCAAAACTCTGGGGACTGTGGACTATGTGCACACTGTACCTATTTGGAAACAGTATATACAGAGCCACTTTCCTACACTCATTTACACGGTCACAAGTCAACAGATATAACATACAGAGCTACATAGAAGAACAAGGTCAAACACGAATGTCTCTCTACACAAAGGCCGCAAGCACCCTGACAAGGGTCAGTTGCATCTGCAGTCTACGGGTCTCAGCTGTGAACATGCGTGCATAGAAGCAAACTTTGTGCATCTCTGATGATGAACTCGTATGTCTACGAAGGTGAATATACGAGAGAAAACTGTAGGTGTGTGGTAGCAAACACGTGTGCATGTGGTAATTATATACTACAACAGGGTTGAATTTGTGCACTTGTATTAATTACTTATTGTGTCTATGAGGATGCACGTGTTTATCTATGGATGCACATACGTGCCTGTGAAGATGCGCTTGTGTATGAGGATTAATTTGCCTGTGATGCAGAATTTACAGCATCTGTGTTGTGTCAGTAAAGATGTACTTACTTATTCGCAAAGATGAACTCACCCGTCTATGAGACTAACGTGTGGGTCAATGACATTTTCTGTTGGTGAGAACAACTAGTGTGTGACTGAGTGAACTTGTGTGATAGCTAGAATGTTTTTAATTTTTTTTTTTATTACTGGCAGTCACATTTTCTGTCTGTGGGAACGAATCTGTGTCTGAAAGAAGAGAGATCGTTGAATTGCACCATGTGCCCTCCTCATTTGACTGTTCCCTGCCCTGCAGTGAGTACCACTAAAGTGTTCATCTCGAGCCCGTTTTTTCACTTTGATGGAATGTCAGATTGAGTCCTTGTGCCTGTTCATTACAAATGAAGTAAGTTTATAATTATAGCCCAGAGTTGGCCACGAGCACCATGAATCATTGTTGGTCCATGGGCTTTCCCTAGCGGGCTCGCCCTTCTTAGTACATGTGCATGCGCTATATGTTTGTTGGATTTATAACTGCTCCTGTCTCTGAATAAACGTACGTGTGCCAAGATATCGTGTTCAAGAAAGTAGGCGCGAAGAAGGGCAGCCGCTAGCAACAGCATAAACAAACGCTGAGTGAATGCGGTGAGACGCACCAGTGATGTGCCAAATCTCTTAGTGAAAGGTTAGGCTTGTAGAGACGCATTGCTCTCCGCACATAACTGTGTCAAGTCACGTTGAAACAACATATTTTTTCTTCAAATCCTATTTGTCTACTCTGAGAGGAGAGGGTTTGAAAATTGCATCCAAGGTGTTCTGATCAGCGGGGTTTGCCACATCCAGACTCCTTGTTTTGATTAACATTCTATAGTACTATATTATAGTTCTTTTTGTGAAAGGAATGAGGAATGTTTTACTAGTCAAGAATGTGGATGAGCCGTCCAGTCATGTATTTTAAATTATTATTTAGGTACATGCGGTGACTCATCTACGCAATGCCAAATGGTCCATAGAAGGCGGTCTTCCTTAACACACTAAGAGTTGTGACAGAGTTCTAAATTTATATTGATTTATGCTTTCTGTAAATCTACTCGTTGCTCTTCTTTCAGTGTGAAATTTATCTTTTTTGTAAGAAAAGTGTGAATTTCATTGCGGCGCATTTTCGGGCGACATATTTCATATCTGTAGAAAAATTACGCGTCCTGCGAGGTGGTTGTGACGCGAGTATTTCCGATATGTATGTGCCACCCAAAGTGAAAGAAATATGTTTCAGTGTGGGAAATCAGTGATTGCTTGAAATAGAGTGAAGATACTGTTAAATTGTAATCATTTCTTTTTTTTATATTCAGCATAGGCCATAGTAAGTGGTGTGGCCTGATGGCTAGGGCGGTCGACCGCGGAGCCGGGGAACTTGGTTCGAGTCTCGGCATGGACGCTCAACATTCTGTGATTCTGGGGAAATCTCTTAATCTCCCCGTACCTAACAAAAACAAGCATTGAAAATGCAATAGGTCTCGCCTTTGATTAAGTTAAAGCCATTTGCTTTGCTAATGGTATTGTATAGCAAAGCAAATGGCTTTAACTTAATGAAAGGCTAGACCTATTGCACTTTCAATGCTTGTTAGGACTATCTGCCACCAAGGGGGACAGAATGCCACTAGACACCAGGGATTCAAGTTATTGATATGTTGGGGAGCGTTCCTTGGGCAAGGGTCGCTCCACATTATGAGGGCAATATTTCAGTTTTTTTCTGCCTCCTAGGAGCAGATCGGCCTTATTTTTTGGTCCATCTGCCCCCAAGGGAGGCAGAAAGCCATTAGACACCAATGATTTTAATTACGTACATGTTGGGAAAGTGGCCCCTGGGGCAAGGGTCGCTCCCGAGCGCAATGTTGTGGCTGTTCTCTGCCCCCTTAGGGAATATCAGCCATATTTTTAGAACCATTTTCCCCCAAACGATCACTAGACACCAGGGAAAGTGTGTGTGTATAGTGGAGTTCGGCTGACTGTGTGCACTGGTGGTGCAAGTGGACGGACGCCTGGCTGGCAGTGCAAGTGGGCTGGCTCTAGCTTGACGGGCTGTGTGTGAAGAGTGGTGCTTGGCTGATGGTGTGCGTGAACAGACGCTGTGTTCGTGGCTGGTAGCCAGTAAGTGTATCGACTTGCTTGAGGTGTGTGTTTGTTTGCTTATATTTGGGTACTTTGTGGTGAGATAGGTTCGTTAGTGCTGTTGGCGTATATGAGTGATGGACCCTTGAATGGCGCCATTTGTAAATTTAAGCGTTGTGTTGGGTCTGCAGCTGGCACTGTGAATGGCTTTCGGTATCTAACGCATGAAAGGTTTGGATGGACTGTAAAGAGGCTGGTGCCTTGACATGGCTTTACAGCTCACCAGCTGTAAGTCAGTAGTCGTTTGATCTAATGTTGAAATTATTAACAATTACTTTTGCAGACTGTATTTTGTAAAGTCATTGGTGAATAAAGTTTTTTTAATGAAGCATTTACTTACACTTGTGCTAAATCCAAACGGATGGCCTGTAATTGACTAGTGGATGGGTGTGCAGTAATGCTTTGGTGGTTTTTTGGGGGGCTTTTTACCATCAGTGCATACTCTCTCTAGTAGTAAACACTTTATGCCCAAAATTTGATTCATTGACCAAAACATATTGTTTCCTTACATTTCTGTGAGGGAAAGTTGTGGGCTGGCACAAATTTCCTACTGCCCAGCATTTCCCTTAGTCTCCTGAGTAAAATAATACCTCACTTGTGTGGGTGGGCTAAGTGCCTGAGAGGGGGAAGGGCCAAAAACGTGTTGAGATTGAGGGGAAATCACAGCATGTTTATAAACACAATTTTTTTGTATACGTTTTCAGCTGACTCTGCTTTGAGCACCCATGCAAGTAATGAATAATTTTTAATCGGGAGACCAAGGGACACAATTGTGAGAAAAACTTCAGATTTCTCTCTCTCTCTCTCTCTTTTTTTTTTTTTTTTTTTAGCTAATTGAAGATTGGCAAGGAATTCTGTGTAAGAAACAGTTGGGGGATCCACGCAATCAGCATCTCCCTGGACTCCCCCGGGGTGTCTATTCAGAAATGTCTGGGTTTGGAAGGTTTCCCTAGATGGCCGCCGTGCCAGACATCAAAAACGCAGGTGACCCCTCTTACAAAACCAGGTCCTTACGTGATCGGTAATTTTGATGTCTCCACAATATGTTTTGCCCCGTTTGCTAGGCTTCCCTAGGTGCCGGCTGAGCCAGGACCCAATCTCTACAGCTATGAACATTGCAAAAATAATGATCCGTTTCCAGTGGAAAAATGTGATGTGTCCACGTTGCGTTTTGGGCAGTTTCCTGTCGCGTGCACTAGCCCTACCCACACAAGTGAGGAACCATTTTTATTGGCCGACTTAGGGCAACACAGAATAGTGCAAGTGTTATTACTAATTGAGTATTTGTGCCCTCCAAATTAAAGACTGTGTACAAAAATGAAGTCATTTTGAAAAATGCCCTCTAATTCACATGCTAGTATGGGTACCCACTAATTCAGAGATGTGCAAATGACCACTGCTTCTAAACTCCATATCTTGTTCTCATTTCGGATATCCATAGGTTTCCTCGATACCTATTTTTCACGCTTTATATTTAACCAAATGAATTGCTGTATACCCGGACACAATGAAAAACTATTGCAAGGTGCAGCTTGTTTATTGCTCTGTGTACCTCTTGTTCTTGGTGAATCTACAAGCCCTATATATCCCCACAATCAGAAGTGTCTACGCAGACCTAACGGTAATAACTGGCTTTCCAGGATCCACCTTTGGCTTCACACCCATTTCTAACACTAACTGGAAGGAGGTTGAAAGAACAAAAATATGAAAATGGGCTATGTCTCAGTAAAATGCCAAAACTGTTGAAAATTTTGGTTTTCTAACAATAGTCTGCCTGTTCTGGGAAGATGGTAACTTTGGCACAGCAAGCCCTTTACTGATACCATTTGCAAGGAAAAAACAAAAGCTTTCCTCTGCAGCAGCACCCCCCCCCCCCCCCTCAATAAAGCCAAAATGTTGCGTTATTTTAGCTAATTTCTAGGTCCCCTGTGGGGGAATCCACAAATCCTGGGTACCTTTAGAATACCCAGGGTGCTGGAAAATAAGAACTTAAATTTGGTTTGGATACCTTATGTGGCCAAAACGTTATTGGGGCCTAAGCGCAAACTACCCCACTGAGCCAATAAAAAGATTTGGCATGGGAGGGGGGGTGTAAGTAAAAGGTTAAGTATACACAGCTGCCTAAATGTTTTCATGTTTCATATGTTTTTTTCATACCTGCTCATATTTGATGCAATACGATGTGATGCTGTTCTCATATTTAGCGGTTTTTATAAAATGATTTGTAATGTAAATATGGCAATGCCCATGAAAAATGTGTTCTCCAGTGAATCTTCATTATTAGTCATAAATACTGAATTGTCTTGAAATCTAGACCTACAAATTCACTTTTACTTTAGAAATGTTAAAAGCTTATTAAAAAAGGTGTGTTGGCTAATTTTTGCTACAAACAGCAGTGACATTTAGTATAGACATGATCAGTATGTGGGATTTGACGACCTTGAACCCTGGAAAATGCAGACAGACTACTCATTTTGCACGACTGGAAGTTCATCATGGCCTTAAATCACAATCAACTTCTGAGATGTTTAAAAAGGAAAATGCTACTTACCCAGTATGCATCGGTTCTTGGCATATAGAGCTGTAGAATCTCATGCTTTGCATAAGATCGCCATCCAGTGTTGAGTTCGAATGTTTGCTTTTTGTTCGGTCTCGCCTACGCAGCGCGCATGCGTTGCATATGGAGACCTTTAGCCGCCGTACAGCTCTTTTTCCAAGCACATACTAGTGATTGTGGCGGCATACAGCTTGTGGGAGTGCGCAGCGGCGCGTCACAAGCACGAGTGTGTGCTTTGAGAAAGAGCAAACAGCTGCTGCTTAGCGCGCTCCCCCCACTTGTTTTTTTTTTGTGGTTGTTAACGCTCTCCTGCTGGTGCTTTATGGGATGTTGACATTTACTGCTATTGATCTGTGTTCAAGTATCCTAAGCACCACAATAATTAATGCGCTTGTGCACAAGATCTGGAATCGCTCAGATTATGGCTTTCCCGACGGGTTCAAGTATTTAGTGGGTTAGGTCACAGACGACGCATCACCCTCTTTCGAGCGGCGCTGAAGCAAAACGTGTAGTTCTCACTCTGGGGCGTGGGAGGAGTCTTGTTTTTTTATCGTTTCCCTCCTTGTCAGTACCTTATCATTGCTTTCCCACGTGTGCCATACTTGTGTGCCTTACTGCTTGGACTCTTCCCCCATTGCTCGTTTTTAGATCGAGCCTGCAGGCAGCGTATGTGCACTGTTGCTTCCCGGTGACCTGTGTCTTAAAAAACACTAAAAAAGGTCCTTTCTTCTTTGTGTTGCCCTTCGATAGAGAACCTAGAACAAGTACTGAATTCATACATTTATTTATGTGTCCTTCAGCTGGTCGCAATTGGTTTGAGGTACTTGTTTTTTCTTCATCCCACCGCCCTATTACTTGTTGCACCCGTCCTTCCTCCTCCCGCAGTGTTACTTATTTTTCGTCTGCTCGTGCCCCTTTAATTTCAGAGGGGCGTTGACTTCACTTACTTCCAGCCAGATGCCTATTTCATCTGAAAATCTTAATAAACTGTTATTTCTGTCAACTCCAATATCAACTCTAATAAAAAGAAACGAGCATTGGCATAGCCAATAGGTCTCGCCTATGGAACCTTACAAGTGTTTAGCCATGCAACAGTCGATATTGTTGCAACAAGGATTTTGTGCTGCATAACTAAATAAATACTTATAAGGTCTCAAAAGCAAGACCTATTGGCTATGCCAATGCTCGTTTTTCTGGACGTTTTCCCTAGTCACGAGGTAGGGGACTCTTCCCTTAGGTGATAGTGCGCATAGTCATCGGCTCCATCGTCAGATTGTTTTCCGCAGAGGGTAAGAGAATGGAGTAGTAGTAAAGAATAGAGATGTCTATGTGTAAGTATTTGTAGTAAAACGGAACTAGTCGAGTTACAGGTACCCGGGAAGGTGGGTGGGCGCTTGAGATTCTACAGCTCTACATGTCAAGAACAGATGCATACTGGGTAAATAGCATTTTCCGTTCGAGGCATGTGTGCTGTAGATCACATGCTTTGCATAGTCTAAAGAGCAGTCTCCCCGGAGTGATGGCTATCCTGTAACTGTTGGATTTGTTTGAAATAACGTTTTAAGTACTGCTTGGCCCACATTAGCTTGTTGTCTTGCTAACACATCTACACAAGGTTTGGTGAATGTGTGTGGTGTAGACCATGTTGCAGCTTTGCAGATATCTAATAGGGAAATTCACTAAGAAAGCCATAGTAGCCCCTAAATTGCGAGTGGAAGGTGCTCTAGGGGGTACTGTGAGAGTCCTTTTGACTTTTTGATAACAAATCTGAATAAACTTGACAATCCACCTAGCAATTCCTGATTTGGCGCTAAAATTGCCTTTGTGAGGTGGTGCAAAAGCTACAAAGAGTTGTTTGGTTTTACGAAATGATTTTGTTCTTTCAGTGTAATACAAAATAGTTCTTCTGACATTCAAGGTAATGTAAAGCTTGTTCTGCAACAGAGTCCGGTTGAGGGAATAACACAGGTAATTCAACCGACTGATTGATGTAAAATACAGCTACAACCTTAGGTAGGAATTTAGGGTAGGAATGAAGAACCACTTTAGCTTTATGTAACTGAAAAAAGGGTTCTTCTATGGTTAGTGCCTCTAGTTCACCCACTCCTTAATGAAGTGATTGCAATGAGGAAAGCTGTTTTCCAAGTAAGGAACTATAGTTCACATTTGTGCATGGGTTTCAAATGGCGGACCCATTAGCCATGTGAGGACTAGATTAAGATTCCATACTGGGGCAGGTGGGAGTCTTGGTGGTATGACCCTTTTTAGCCCTTCCATGAATGCTTTGATGTTGGATGACAGGCACTCGAAATAGCGATAGATGTTGCCTATTTTGAAGGTAAGCTGCTATGGCAGCAAGATGCAGTCTGTTTGCCGGAGTTTCCGAACCACTGATGGAATGAGTGGGAGAGGCGGAAAAGCGTAGGGAAATATCCCTGACCAATTGATCCATAGAGCAGTGCCTTTGGACAAAGGGTGTGAATACCTGGAGGCGAAGCTTTGGCATTTTGCGTTCTCTGGTGTTGCGAACAGGTCTATCTGAGGGACTCCCCAAGCTTGGAAGTATTGGTGTAGAACTTGCGGGAGAAGTTCCCACTTGTGTATTTGATACCTCTGCCTGCTGAGGCGGTCCGCAATCTGATTCCTGACTCCTCCTGGAAAATATTCCGCTAGGAGATGATGTATAGTTTACCTGCCGTTGTAGTTTTGCAGCTTGAAGACTTTTCTGGGTTTACTATGCGGTGCATTATTCCGCCATCTAGTGGTTGGGTCAGGAATTGTAGTATTTCTTCTCTTTTTGTTTTAGGTGGCCTGGTGGGCATCGACATACCACCATGTGGTGTCCTTCTGTGACGTCGACGTACTTCCCCCGGAAGCTCCCACCTTTGGTCGCCATCTTCGGATTCTTTTTTTCCCCCAGTTCTTGTTCCCCTTTATTTATTCCTCCTGTGTCATCTTCCTGGTGGAGGCGGCTGGGTTCACTAGTGAATCCAGAGAAGTCTTCAAGCTGCAAACTACGACAGGTAAGAAACTATACGTTTTGCAGCGTGAATCTTTTCGGGATTCACTATGCTGTGCATCGACTTTGTCCACGAAGTAGTGCTTAGTGAATGTGTGCACTGAGGACCATGTTGCCGCTTGGCAAATGTCCTGAATAGGTGCGTTTGCTAGAAAGTCCACTGTTGCTCCTTTCTTCCTTCTTGAGTGAGCGTGCAGTGCTCCTTGAAAGGTTTGACCTGACCGTTTGTGGCACAACTGTATGACCTGTGCAATCTATCTTGCAATGGTATTTTTTGTGGCTGGTCGTCCCAGAAAACTGTTCGCAAATGAAACAAAGAACTGCTTTGTTTTCCTGTATTCCTTTGTTCTCTTTATGTAGTACATGACTGCCCTTCTGGCATCCAGGGTGTGCAATGCTCTTTGTGCTTGGGTCTTTGGGTTTTGGAAAAAAACTTGGTATTTGTATTGTTTGGTTAATGTGGAACATAGATATCACCTTTGGCATAAAATGTGGATCCGTTCTCATGACGATTCTGTCATCATGTATTTGGAAGTAGGGCTCTTGTAGTGTTAGAACCTGCAATTCACGTACTCTACGTAGTGATGTGATTGCCACTAAAAACGCTGTCTTTAGTGTGAGCATCTGTAAAGTTGCTTTGTGGATTGGCTCGAATGGCGCCTTTATCATTTGTGTGAGTACCACATTGAGGTTCCATGTGGGTGGTGGCACCCTCTCTGGGGGTGCTATCCTCTTTGCTACTTCTAGGAATCTTTTGACCACTTGGGATGTGAAGAAACTCTTCCCCGTTTCTCCCCTTTTGAAAGCTACGATTGCTGCAAAGTGTACCCTTATAGATGCGTAGCTTAGTTTCTCCTGTAGCAAATATGTTAAATATTTTAGTACTGTGGATTCCCTTGTGATTTTCCTTGAAAGTTTTTCCTTATGGCACCAAAGGGAGAATATTTTCCATTTTGCTGTGTAAAGCTTCCTTGTTGTCGGTCTTCTCGCCTGAGTACTGCCATTGTGCTTTCTGGTAGTCTGAGGTGAGAACATTTTAAGTCCTCAGGAGCCATGCAGCCAGGTTTAGGCTCTCTGGTTCTGGGTGTAGCACTTTTCCGTCTTGCAGAGTTAGGAGATCCTTCCTGTTGGGGAACTTGTGTATTGTCCCCTCCGACATCTCCATTTGTGAGAACCAGGTTTGCCTGGCCCACTGTGGTGCTATGAGGATCAGTGTCATGCGGCTGATCCTGCACTTGAGTACCCTGTGTAGCAGTGGTATTGGGGGAGAAGTGTAAGCAAATGTCCCTGACCAGTCTATCCATAGCGCATTCCCTAAGGATTGTGCACACGGTTGTCTGGATGCAAAGTTTTGGCATTTTGGGGTGTTGCAAATAGGTCGATTTGGGTGGTCCCCCATTTTTGAAGATTTTAAGAATCTCCGATTGATTCATCTTCCATTCGTGGGATGCTGATGTTTGTCTGCTCAGTCTGTCTGCTTCTATATTGTCCTTCCCTGGAAGATGAATTGCTAGTAAGTCTATGTTCCTTGGGATAGCCCATCTCCATAGCTCCTGGCCTAGGGTTGATAGTGTTAATGATTGTGTTCCTCCTTGTTTGTGGATGTAAAACATTGTGGTTGTATTGTCTGTTTGAATCAAAACCCTCTTTCCGTAAAGCTCCTTCTGAAAGGTTTTTAAGGCTAGGAATACTATCTTTAACTCCAGGAAGTTGATGTGCTTTACTGCATCCTGCTGTGTCCATAAACCCTTCACCTTGAGGTTGTACATGTGCGCTCCCTACCCCAGTTGGGAAGCGTCTGGTGTAATGGTCACTGTAGGAGTTGGTTGTTTGAAATGTCTCCCTTGTGCTAGGTTCTTCCTGTTCCACCATGTCATCTCCTGAAGAACTGTTTGTGTGACAACCACTAGATCCTCCCAACTTCCTTGCCTGTGACCATTGTTGTTGAATCCATTCCTGGAATGGTCTCATGTGTAGTTGAATGTTTGAGACTAGACGAATGCATGAAACCATCATCCCTAGCAGTTTGCCCACCATCCTCACTGTCGGAGCTTGCCCCTTGCGGTATAGCTGTCTCCCCTTCAGTATTGCTACTGTTCCCTTTGTGCTCGGGAACACCTTTCCTAATGTTGTGTCGATTTCTGCTCTTAAGAATATCTTTACCTGCTCTGGTGGTGTTGTGTTTTGTTTTCCCAATGGATTGAGAAACCGAGCTGGACCAAAGTCTCTATGAACCTTCGTATGTGCTGTTTGCAAAAGTTATATGTGCTTGCTCTTACTAACCAGTCGTCTAGGTATGGATAAACGTGGATTCCCTGCCTTCTTAGGTGGGCTGCTACTGCTGCTAGGCATTTTGTGATGCCTCTTGGTGCTGACTTGAGTCCAAACACTAGCACCATGAATTGGTAGTGCGTTTTGTTGATTACAAATCGGAGTAGATTTTTGTGTCTGCTGTTCATGGGGCTGTGCAAGTAAGCGTCCTTTAGATCTATAGTTGCCATGTAGTCCCCTACCTCTATCGGAGGTATTACTTCTTGTAAGGATGTTATTTTGAATTTTTGAGTCTTTATGAACTTGTTTAGGAACCTAGGTCTTCATGTTCTGTCCACCTTTTGTATAAAGAAGTACGTTGAATAGACCCCCCCCCTTGTTCCTTGTAAGGCACCCTCTCGATGGCCCTCTTGTTTAGCTCTTGTGCTTCGTTGAGCAAATGAGAGTTCTCTTTTTGAATGAACCTCATTTTTTGGTATTCTGCACGGCAGTTGTTTTGCCAGTTCTATGCAGTATCCGTGTCGTATTATGTTTAATTTCCACTTGTCGGATGTAATCCTCTTCCATTCCTGGAAGAAGTTTCCTATTCTTCCCCCACTGGTGCTGCATGTTGGAGGGATTCTTTGTACTTTCGGATCTGATGTATTTGTAAGTTTACTTGTTGTTGCGCCCTCTGAGATCTTGTTCGAGTGTGCGCCAAGGTTGTAGTGCAGTCACTTGGAGGTGGGTTGCCGCCCCCCCCCCTCTTTGCTGTTGGCCACTTCCTCGAGTGCGCCCTCGAAAGGATTGCCTCCCTTGTTGGTATTGCCAACCTTGTTGTTGATCCTGGTTCCCTCCTTGGTAACCTTGTTGAAAGGTCTGGTGTGACGCTACCGGCTGGTTACCCCTGCCTGTTGGTCTCCGCGATGGTGTCTCCCTGTGCATACCACTGAATTGCAGTGCACCCATGGACCTTGCAGTTTCGTTTTCTTTTTTCAACTGAGTTAACTTGTCCACAGCTGTTCTGAACAGTTGATCCCCATTGAACGGGGTGTTCAAGATGTTACTCTGCACCTCAGGTTTGAACCCTGAGATTCTTAGCCAGGTGTGTCTTCTCTCCGTAACCCCGACCATCATTTGTCTGCTTGATGTCTCCGCAGCATCTAGGGCTGATTTTAAACATGTATTGGCCATGTTTTTACCCTCTTCCACTAAGTGACTTGCCCTTCTCTGAAACTGGTCAGGCAGATGCTTTAGCAGTTCGCCTACTTCATCCTAGCGGCGGATATCCATGCCCATTTATTAATGCATTAGAATTTGCTATGCACGACTGGATTGCGGAGCTTCGTTCTATCTTCCTTCCTGTGAGATCCATTTTCTTGCCTTCGTCTGGCGGTGGGCCCACGTTAGTGGGTACATTAGCTCTTTTTCTGGCTGTGGAAGCAATTATAGAATCAGCAGGCACTGAACCTCTGATGTACATTGGGTAATTGGAGGAGTGCTTGTACTTCCTCTCACCCCTTGGTGTTACTGCCTTGCATGTGGCAGGCTCTTTAAAGGCTTCCTTTCCCTGGTCCAGCACACTTGGGAGCATGGGCAGGAATTGGCTTCTTGTCCGTGTGGGCAGCAAGGTCTCTAGGACTAAGTAGGACTAAGCAGGACTGCTTTTCTCTCCTCTAGCTGCACTCCATAGGTGTCTGCAGCCTTCTTTATCACCTGATTGTACATCCCGATGTCGGGGGTGAGGGCCTCGAAGGGTACGAGTCTACCCCTTCTTCTGGCGAGTCTGCGTCGAGATCTTGCCACTGCATGTCCTCTGTCTCCCAGGTCGCCGAACCGAGATTGGTTTGTTCCTCTTCTTCTCCCTCAGCTTCGAAGTAGTATTCTTCTCCCTCCTCTTCGTCAGCTGGTTCTGGCGTTGTAGGAACCTGTAGTTCCTTGAGGTCTCTTTCGGGTAGCGTCTATGTTTTCAGCGGGATCTTAACTTGCCTCATTGTCTTGTTGAAATCTCTCTTGCGCTGCAAGATACCTGCTATTTTGCTTCGAGCCTTTTCTTTGAGCTCAGACGCTTGTGCTTCAGCGTCAAGCTCTTCGGGCTTTCTCTTAGCGCTTGTCGCCCTCTTACTTCGACGACGACGACTCCTTCTCGTGACTGCTCATCGACGACCTCGTCTTATCAAGTGTTTTTGCCGTCTGGGAGTCCTTGTCAAAGGAACCGACGGACTGATTGTCCTTGGATGTGCTCGCGATAGCTGAATGTTTAGACGCCGGGGCTGTTTTTGAGGACTTAAGAGTCAATCTTTCGGGGCTCGGTCAGTTTAGGGGTCGCGGTTTCCCTTACCTTCTTCTGAGTTCTCTTTTCGACGTAGACAACTTGCACGTGCGCGTCCTCACCCTCGTGGCCCCTCGGCGACCTTGTTCTCTTCCTCGATGGAGAGGCCCAGGTCTCGAAGCGATGGCGGTGGTCCTTGCCCCTGCATGTTGTAATTCTTCTTTGCCTCTCCCCCAAAGTCTTCAGGGTGAACGCCGAGCATGCGTTGCAATCTTCGGAGCGATGGTCGAGCAGCAGGCAAAGGTTACAGACCGGTGCTGGTCCTTCTGTGCGTACTTGTGGTGGCAACTGTCGCAGCTCTTGAATGGTGTCTTGTCCATTACAGCGCCCAGGGAGCCCTGTGTGTGCGCATTCTCCGTAGGACGTTGAAGTCTGTATTTTTCCCCTTTCTCTGCGTCCTGAAAAGGCCGGTGTGTCGATTCGCTGTTTACTGCTCTTCTAGATGATTTTCGTGGATTCTTCTCTCCAAAGTTCTGGTGCTCCTTCCGTCTCGATCCAGACTAACGGCGTAAAAAAAGAAGAAAAAAAACAGAGGATGGCGACCAAAGGTGGGAGCTTCGGAGTAAGCATGTCGACGTCACAGAAGGACACCAAATGGTGGTATGTCGACGCCCACAAGACCACGTAAAAAAAAGAAAGAAGAAATACTACAATTCCGGACCCAACCACTAGATGGTGGAATAATGCACAGCATAGTGAATCCAGAAAAGATTCACGCTACAAAAATGTTGTGGCGAATAGCCCACTTCCAGATGTCCTGGGCTAAGTGGGACAGTTGGAGAGTGTGTACCCCCTGTTTTTGTATGCAATACATAGCTGTCATGTCTGTTCGGACTAACACAGCTTGTCAGACAGATGATTTTGAAAGGGTTTGAGAGCCAGAAAGATTGCCATGAGCCCTAAGTGATTGATGTGGAGCATCTTTTGCTGGCAACTCCACAGTCCTTGCACTGTGTGTTGTTGAAGATGAACTCCCCAGCCAGTAAGGGATGAGTCTGCTGTTAGCACGGTCTGTGAAATCGGGTTTATGAACGGCCACCCTTTTGATAGGTTTTGTGTGTTCCACCACCGCAGAGAGCGATGTTTACAGCTGCTTACCAACACTAGATCGGTAAATAGACCTTGAGACCATTTCCACTGACTGGCTAAACATTCTTGAAGTGGACGCATGAGTAGCCTGGTGCGGGAAACTATCATGATGCAAGATGCCATCATTCCCTGCAGCTGCATAAACACTCGAGCCGGAAGTGACTGAGTGGGTTGAAATTGGAGAATGAGCGCCTGAATGTTTCGAATTCTAGCTGCATTGGGATACGCTAGAGCTTATAGTAGCTAGCGTGGTTCCTAGGTAATCCTGAACCTTGTTTGGCTGAAGATGTGATTTTAACACATTGACTGAGAACCCTAGATGAAGAAGTAGCTGAATGGTTAGTAAAGTGTGCTTGCGACATTGCTGGTATGTGCTGGCTTTGATGAGCGAGTCGCCCAAATAGGGAAAAACATGTATGTTTGAGATACGCAGCTACTACCGGCAGACATTTTGTGAAGACTCTTGGGGGCAGTAGTTACTCTGAATGGGAGCACTTTCAATTGATGGTGTTGACCTGCTACCACAAACCTGAGAAATTTGCATTGAGCCGGATGGATTGGAATATGAAAGTAGGCGTCATTTAAATCTAGAGTAGAAAGAAAATCGCCCTTTTGCAAAAGAGGTAGTGTTTGTTGCAGTGTTACCATGTGGAAGTGGTCTGACTGTATGTAAAGATTGAGCTCTCTGAGATTAGAATGGGTCTGAGAGAGCCGTCTCTTTTTGGAATCAGAAAGTAAAAGGAGTACACGCCTGACCCTTGGTGTTATGGTGGTCCAGGCTCTATGGCTTGTTTTAGTAACAATGATTGTACTGCCTGTTTGAGAAAGTCTAGGTGATCCGGTGAAAGTCTGTGCGGCTTTGGGGAAATGTTTGGAGGAGTGTTGATGAACTCAAGGCAGTAACCAGAATGGATAATTTGGAGAACCCATGTCTGTTGTTGACTGCCACTTTGGTAGAAATTGTGAAGGCCCCCCCCCCCCCCCCCCCCCCCAGGTGTGACGTGGTCGGGGGTGGGTGGGGGGTGGGGGAGAACTATGGGCAAGTCACTGTTTTGTAGTGGATGGCGAGGTACATTTGTTGGAACCTCAACCTCTGCCCTTGCCATGGATTCCTCCAAGTGCCTCGGAAGAAACCCTTGGAACCTGAGGGCTGGTTATTGCCCTTATAGGTGGACTCAGTGTCTGAGGTAGTAGTTTTGGATCCTGCTCGATAAAAGGAGCGATGAAAAGAACCACGCCCTTGTGGAGACTGAAGTGCTCCCATGGATTTAGCTACTTCAGTATCCTTCATTTTATCCAATGAAGTGTCTACCACCGGTCCAAAAAGGTGCTCCTTGTCAAAGGGTGTGTTTAGTATTAAAGTTTGAACTTCCGGTTTAAACCCTGATAGGCGCAGTCAGGCGTGCCTTCTTAAAAGAACACTAGTGTTTACCGCTCTGGCAGATGTATCATTAGCATCTGGGGAGCATCTAATTTGGTTATTAGAAATTAACTGCCCCTCACGAACCAGGTCTTGCGCTTTTGATTTGTGTTCTTGAGGGAGAAACTGGATGAGTTCCATTTCATCCCAGTGTGCACAGTCATAGCGTGCTAGCAACGCCTGTGTATTAGAAATACACCAGCAGTTAGCAGCCTGGGAGGCTATCCTTTTTCCTGAAGCATCGAGAAGTTTAGACTCTTTATCTGGTGGTGGTGCGTCTGTGGGAGTTTGCCCTTTTACGTGCATTAGAAACTACTAGTGAATCTAATGGTAGCTGACCTTTTATGTAAACTGGATCTCATGGGGCAGGCTTGTATTTTTAATCTACCCTCAGGGTAAGGATACGTCCTTAACAGGATCCTTAAAAATGTCTACATGTCTGGTCATGCCTTTCAACATGGGCAACATGTGTGAAGACTTTTGAGTGTTTTGTAAAGTCTCAAAAAGAAAATCCTCTTAAGGGATTATTTGTGCAGTGGGACTCCATGGTAAGTAGCAGCCCTACTCAACAACTCGACAAATCCTACACTGTCATCTGGTGGGGAGGGTTTGGTAGGATATATGTCTGGGTCGTTGTCAGTGGGAGAATCAGTATTACAGTCATCCCACTCGTCTCCAGGCTGATCGTCATCATTATTATCATCCCCATCACCCTGATTGTCAGGTGTGTGTGGTGGTGAGTGCTCAGGTGAAGTTGGTACAGGTATAGTCTGGGGTGGTGAAGGAAGAGGAAGAGGGGAAGGATTTGTCCAGACAGTTCTCTTCAATGGTATGTGTTATTCCTCTTCTGTAGTAGCACCTCTTTTTAAAGTAACTTTAGTGGTGATATGTCCAGTCGTTGGGTGTATAAGTAGGATTTTTTGTTTTGGATCCGGTTTGTTTAGCTGATCACCGAAAACATGTATTTTTGGTGACTTGGGCATCTGTGTGTTTTGGCTCCGAATGTTTCCGCGCCGATGGTTTCTTGGCTGGCGTTTCCGGATCCAAAGTTAGTTTTGGTGACGACGGAAGATGTTCGGTGCCAGACTTTCTTCAGCTCCGACGTCTTTGGCTCGGTGCCCGATTTGGCATGGGTCTTTTCGAAGCCAGTAGGTTTTTTACTATGCTGGTGCCGAGCCCGAAGGTGGAGCTTCAGAAGCTTGTTCTCGGTGCCCGAAGGTGCAGGTTTCTTGGTAGGAAGTGGAAGGTGGGGCGAGGTAGGGGCTGTACTCACTGTACATTGTCCCTGCGGGATGTCTTCATCCTCAGAGCTATCTTCGGAAATGAAGATTTCTTCCTGTTTCTCATCGGCTCCGATGGGCTAGCCGCCTTCCTCCTCTTCCAATTGAGTTCCGAAGAGGTCCGGAATGGAACCTACTTGTTGTCTCTGCATGTAGGGTCATCGGGCCCGATCGCAAAGAGTCTTTTTGGAGCGGAAAGCTCGCACGCGTCGCAGTGGTCTTCTGTGGTCAGGCGACATACACAAATTGCACACCTCATTTGAGTCGGTGCGCGGGTATTTCGCGTGGCACCGAGTACAAAACTTGAAAGGAGTTTGTTCCAACGACTGCAAGTAGAACCAGGGGCTAGGCCCTGAAATTTTTGTTAGGAATAACGATCCGCGAAGACAGGGAAACACGAACGAAAACAATACCGTCGAGTGGGAATGTGATACGTGCCGAGAAGGATAGACGTCGAACCGGAGCGCAGCGAGGTACATCAGAACCCAATGGCGGAAAAAAACTATCTGATGATGGAGCCGATGACCATGCGCACTATCACCTAAAGGAGGAATCCCCTACCTCTTGACTAGGAAAAACTTCTTCCAGAAAAACAAAGTGCAAACATCCGGACCCAACACTAGATGGCGATCTTACGCAAAGCATGTGATCTACAGCTCACATGCCTCGAACAAAGTTTAAATGGATTTCATCACCTATAGCAAAATAACTACACTTCACCAAATTGTCTTTTATTCGATCTGAAAATACACTCAAATCTGCATACCCACTTATGGTAAAAAAAAAAAAAAAGTCAACTTACTGGCTGATGTGAGGAAGGAGTTGACCACTTTGTGACGGTCTTTGCGGTTGGGATCTGGCAGATTGCATGGTGGTGTTGGTGCTTTATGTTTCTGGGAAGGTTTTTTGGCCGACTTGAGCTTCTCAAATGGCCGGTTCTGCCACTGAGATTTAAGAGATCCTTGGAAATGCAAACATGATGGGATATCTGTGAAAGAAAATAAAGGGGAAAATAGTTACAAGTGGAAAATAGTTACTAGCAGAAAATGCACCAATGAATACAACATCTTGTAGTACTAGAACAGAACTATAACAGCTAGAAACGGCAGCAGGAATGTAAAATTCAACTGCACTTGGACTCCTTTCACAATAAGGGCACGAAAATGTTTACGCTGCGCTACAAGGGAAAGAAAGTGTCATGCTGTAGCTGCCACAAATGTAATCCAATGTGTAATTAGCGTCAGTCTAAATAACAGGGGTTACAGGATTGTGAAGGGGCAGTGGGGGACTGATCCCATTTAGTAAGTTGGTACTTGCAGTTTCACAATCCCAAATTATTATAAAGCAACAGGTTCCAGCATGATTGGTGCTCAAAACACACGGATCAGCTGACAGTCACCCAACTGGCTAGGCAATCTGCAGCTATGCATATATAATTGGGAGAATAAAACTACAAGAGGGAGGGTACCGTATATTTGCTTTGAGCTCAGCAGGGCTTGCCTTCCCGGACTCTGCTTTCGAGGCATATGAGCTGCAGATTACACACTATGCATAGATTGTATAGCAGTCCCATTCCTTAGAGGCGGCCACCAGTATCTGTTGCAGTAGTCTGAAATAGGGTTTTGAGTACAGCTTGGCCCACACTAGCTTGTTTTGATTGCACATCTACACAATAGTGTTCTGTGAACATGAGCGGTATACACCATGTAGCTGCTTTGCAGATGTCATCTAATGGAATGTCCCCGAAAAATGCCATTGAAGCCCCTATTTTTCTTGTAGAGTGGGCTCCAGGAGGAACAGTTAAAGTACATTTTGCTTTGTGGTAGCAAATTTGTATGCATTTAACAATCCATCTGGCTATCCCGGACTTTGATATGGGATTGCCTTTGTGTGGTGGTGAGAAAAACGAAAAGTTTTGTTTTTCGAAGAGGTTGTGTTCTCTCAATGTAATAGAGCAATGCTCTTTTAACATAAGTATGAAGAACTCTTTCTGTGACTGTGGTTGGAAGAAGAATACGGGCAACTCCACAGATTGATTAAGGTGGAAGGGAAAATGACTTTAGGGAGGAATTTAGGATTAGTTCGGAGAACAACCTTATTGTGATGGATTTGTAAGAATGGTTCCTGAATAGTTAGTGCTTGTAGCTCACTAACTCTTTTAGAGAAGTTATGGCCACTAGGAAAGCAACCTTCCATGTTAAGAATTGTAGCTCACATTTATGTAGAGGTTCAAAGTGAGGTCCAATTAGTCTTGTCAGAACGATATTTAAATTCCACACAGGTGAGGGTGGAACTCTGGGAGGAATTAGCCTTTTGAGTCCTTCCATAAAGGCTTTGATGGCAGGTACCCTGAATAGTGATAAATGTCTATTTTGTAGATATGCTGCTATGGCAGCAAGGTGTAGCCTAATAGACCTATAGGCTAAGTTGCACCTTTGTAGGTGTAGTAGGTAGCTTATGATGTGTTGGATAGACACATCAAGGGGATTGATGTTATTGTTATAACAATATATCACAAATCGTTTCCACTTGGCTGCGTAGCAGGCTCTAGTGGTAGGGCGTCTAGCTTCCTTTATGACGCTCATACAGTCAGGAGGAAGGTTAAGGTAACGAATTCTAAGATTTCAGGAGCCAGATCGTAAGGTTGAGCTGAGCTGGGTCCGGGTGTCTGATCTCTCCACGGTTCTGGGTTAAGAGGCGTGGTGAGAGGTGTAATCTTTGGTGCGGAACTACTGACAGTTCCAGCAATGTGGTGTACCACGGTTGTCTA
The DNA here is from genome assembly GCF_964204655.1 of Triturus cristatus. Classification (NCBI taxonomy): domain Eukaryota; kingdom Metazoa; phylum Chordata; class Amphibia; order Caudata; family Salamandridae; genus Triturus; species Triturus cristatus. The sequence continues at coordinate 802,917,823 of NC_140579.1, read as the reverse complement.
GCCCAAGTTGGAGCAACTAGAATGAGAGTCAGTGAGTGTTGCCGTAGTTTGCGCACCACCAGTGGTATGAGTGGGAGAGGCAGAAAGGCGTACGCAAGTCTGCCTGACCGGTTCATCCATATCGCATTGCCTTTGGACAATGGGTATGGGTCGTGGGTGGCGAAGAGGTCTGTGGTTGCCCCCACATTTGAAAGAATGGTTGAAGAACTTGTGGATGGAGTTCCCACTCGTGGATCTGTTGCGTTTGACGACTTAACAGATCGGCTATGGTATTTTGGACTCCTGGGACATGTTGGGCTAGGAGAAAAATGTTCTGATGTATAGCCCATCTCCATATGTTCTGTGCTAGCTGAGAGCTGCAGAGAGTGTGTCCCGCCTTGTTTCTGTATGTAGTACATGGCTGTCATGTTGTCTGTGCGGACTAGGACAGTCTTGCCTGATATTTGTTTTTGAAATGCTTTTAAGGCTAGGAATATGGCCAGTAATTCCAGGTGATTGATGTGGAATACCTTTTGTTGAGGTGTCCACCTGCCCTGCATGGTGTGATGTAATAGGTGAGCTCCCCAGCCGGAGAGCGATGCGTCCGCTGTTATGACAATTTGAGGAACTGGCTCTAGGAACGGTCGCCCTTTGGAAAGGTTTTTGGTGTTCCACCACTGCAGAGAGCAATGAGTGCGACCGTCTACCAACACCAGATCTGTTAGCTGACCTTGAGCCTGGTTCCATTGGTGTGCTAAGCACTCTTGTATGGGACGCATCTGGAGTCTTGCGTGAGGCACTATGAATATGTAAGAGCCCATCCCTATGAGCTGCATGAACACTCGAGCTGGAAGAGAGTGATGCGGCTGAAATTTGAGTAGGAGAGCGAGAAGGCTTGCTATCGTGGCTGGACTGGGATAGGCTAGCGCTTTTGAGGCATCTTTTGTGGCGCCGAGGTACTGTTGCGTGTGAGAGGGTTGCAGAGGAGACTTGGTGTGATTTATTGTAAACCCCAGGACTTGGAGCAATTTGATAGTTGCACGAGTGTGATGAACACACTGGTTGTATGAGCTGGCTTTTATGAGCCAGTCGAGGTATGGGAAGACGTGAATGTGTTGTCTCCTCATATGGGCTGCGACTACTGCTAGGCACTTTGTGAATACCCATGGTGCTGTTGTGACTCCGAAAGGGAGTACTTTGAATTGATAATGTTGCCCGTCCACTACAAACCTGAGATATTTTCTGTGAGCTGCGTGAATGGGAATATGGAAATAGGCGTCCTTGCGATCTAAGGTAGCTGGGAAGTCGCCCTGTGAAAGTAGAGGGAGGACTTGCTGAAGTGTGACCATGTGGAAATGGTCTGATTGTATGTATAGGTTTAGTAGCCTGAGGTCTAGAATAGGTCTCAGAGAGCAGTCTTCCTTTGGTATGAGAAAATACAGGGAGTAAACTCCCGTGTTTTGCTGATGCAGGGGAACTAGTTCTATTGCACTTTTTTGTTGTAAGGAAATTACCTCTTGTTTCAGGAGTGACAAATGTTCTTCTGACATTGGACGCTGTTTGGGTGGAATGTTTGGGGGGGGGGAGAGGTAAGTTCGAGACAGTAACCTGATTGCACTATTTGTCGCACCCACCTGTCTGTGGTGATGTTGGCCCACACAGGAAGGAACTGTTGTAGCCTTCCCCCGACAGGAGTGGAATGGTCCGAGGGAAGTCATTGGGCAGGGGTGGAGGAAGAGCGGGTGTTAGTCTTGCCTCTGCCCTTGTTTTTGTTGCCTCTGTATCCTCCTCTCTAATAACCTCTGGTGAAGGTGGATTGGGTGGGAGCCTTGTAAGAGGTGGATTTGGTATCAAACGAGTATCCCCTGGAGTTGCCCTTGTAGGATGAGTGACAAAAAGAACGTCTGGGAGCTTGCGATTGCAAGGATTCCATTGATTTGGCTGTGTCTGTGTCCTTTTTCATATTCTCAAGGGATGCGTCAACATTAGGGCCAAAAAGGTGTTGTTGGTCTAATGGTTGGTTGAGGATAGAGCTTTGCACCTCAGGTGTAAAACCGGAAATGCGTAGCCACGAGTGCCAGCGGAGAAGGACGCTTGTGTTTACTGCTCTGGATGCCATATCTGCCACATCGAGAGCGCACCGGATGATGATAATTTTACCCTCCTGTATGAGGTCGTTGTTTTTATTTGTCCGGGAGGTGTTGGAGTAGGGACTCCAACTCATCATAGTGAGCCCTATTGTATCTGGCTAACAGGGCCTGAGTGTTTGCGATGCGCCAAATGTTAGCTGCCTGTGACGCTGTTCTTTTGCCAGAGACGTCGAGGAGTTTAGACTCTTTGTCGGGCGGAGCTGCATTACTGGATGTCTACAAATTGGCCCTTTTTCTAGCATTTGAGACCACCATGGAACAGGACCCTTAATGTAAGCTGGGTCTGTAGGGGCAGCTTTGTATTTTTTCTCAATTCTAGGATTGATGACTCTAGCCCTGACAGGGTCCTTAAATACTTCTTTAGCGAGTTTAATAACCCCTTTGAGCATGGGTAAAGTGGATGTGGACCTTTGGGTAGTGTCAAAAGTGTCCATTAAAAAATCCTCTTCGACCGGTTCTGTATGTAGGTCGACCCCATGGAACTGGGCAGCCCGGTGTATCAGCTGATTGAAACCCATGGTGTCTTCTGGTGGGGAAAGCCTAGAGGGGGTAGATGTCATCTTGCGGGACATTAGGGACATCAGGCGTATTATAGTCATTACAGGGGTCAGGGGAACCTGGTGGACTGGGGTCCCCTAGTGGCAGGTCGTTGTCACCGTCCCGTGTCATCATATGTGTCGTCATCATCTACTGGTGTAGGGGATGGCGTAGGAGAACAAGGTGGTTGGGCAGGTGGAGGAGGAGGTGGAGAAGGGACCCTAAGAGGTGATGCGGCTATGTCCCTCTTTTTAGGTGGTGGAGCTGGTGCAGGCATGTCCAGTGGTCTTTTTCTGGAACTCATCGAGTCAATTGACCAGTATTAGGGTCTTTAGAGTTTTTTGTTGAGGGTCTGGTCGAAAAAGCTCTTCTGAAGAAGGTTGGGTGTTCGTTGCCGAGTGTGTCGGCATCGAGGGCTCTTTCAGCGCCGGCGCGGTTTTGGGCTTCGAGCCGTGTGGTTTACCAGCCTCTGTGTGCTTCTTCAGTGTCGATGGTTTTTCTGTCTCCGAAGAGAGGGAGTCCGAACTTTTGGGGTGTGGCTTCGTCGGCTCAGTGTTTTTTCGGTGCCGGGGAGTCGCTGCTTGGTGCCTTCGGTGCCGAGGGCTTCGGGGTGGAAGTAGCGGTCGGCCCGGAGGATGGGTGCGGCCTCTCTTTTGGTGCCGATGATTGGGCTGCGGCACCGGTGGCAGGCAGACTCGAGCCCGAGTCGCCGGAAGGCTTGGTAGGCTTCTTTGCCGGGCCCGAGGGCGGAGCATGGGAAGCAGTGTGTCGGTGTGCACCTGAGCCCGAGGGTGAAGGTGTGACCGAAGCCTTTGTTGTTGTAGGGAGTGGGTCGGGGTCGACGTCTCTACTTACGACCCGTTGAGCTGGAGTCACTTCTTCGACTGAGTCATCGGCTTTGGAGGCGCTGATGAGGCTGCCTTCGACCCGCTCCTCTGGCACATTGACGCCCTCTTGGAAGATGTAGTCGGGGATCGAACTCGACAAGCAAGCTATGGTTCTTCGAGCTAGTCGATCCCAGATGGTCTTCTTCGAGCGGAAAGAGGCACAAGCTAGACAGTCTCTGGCCTCGTGCTCGGGAGAGAGGCAGAGATTACACACCTCATGCAGATCGGTGTGGGGAAATTTCAACCCACATCGAGGACACTTTTTGAAAGGCGTCCTTTCCATGAGCCAGATGCCAAGGCTCAGGTCGGCCCGAAGGCCTTCTTCGACTACCGGAATCGAATACTTGTAGAGATGCGCGCCGATTAGGGTTCACGATCGAGACAATATAGTCGAGAGGGTGAAGGATTGCGTGTCGAAACAGGAATCGGTAACGGTTCCGAACTGGAGCGAGAGAAACACATCCGAGCCCGATGGCGGAAAAAAACAAACTGAAGATGGAGCCGATGCCCATGCGCACTATGATCCTAAGGAGGAGTCACCTACCTCGTGACTTCCAAAGACTTTCCAGGACAAAAACAAGTGCAAACATCCAGGCCGAACACCAGATGGTGATCTATGCATAGTGTGTAATCTGCAGCTCATATGCCTCGAACAAAATGTTGTTAGCATAGTGTGCCGTCCGACTGTTATTTTTGCTGCTTTGGTTATTGCCTCCAGATAGATAATAAAACAAGTACCAATACACCTACAAGTTAGGACTATTGGCTTTGCTAACGGTTAATAGTTGCATATAATAAATATACAACGTGCAAACAGCTCTGGCTTCGTTTTATATAATATTGAAAATGCTTTAGTTCGTGTGTGAGAGGTTGTGGCGTAAGGGCCTGTGCTACTGACTTTGGAGCTGGAGAAGGAGGTTCGAGTGTTGGTTGGCTCAACATCCTGTGATTCTGGGCAAATGGCTTATTCTTCCCGTGCCTACCAAAAAATAAATGTATATGTCCTTGTTGGAGCTCATGCAAAGCGCTTTGAGTTCGCGCAATATAGAACTTCAAAAAAAAAAAAAAGTTACATGAAAAGCAAATAAAATGTTTGATGGAGAGACCCAAAGGGACCCGTCTCAGCACCTGCTCTTCAGAACGGTAGGTGCCGAGCACTGGCAGGACCCGGCCCACTTAAATCCCTGCCCGTAGCTGTAGATAAAAGGATACAATTAGCCTGTAGAGCTCCGTTTAGCGTTTACTGATCCTAGGGGAATGAATTAACATGCGGAGTGGAAGGTCAGCACAGATCTTGGAAGCAGCAGTAATTGCATGAACCCGTCTAGCTATTTTGCAGCAAGTACTCCCTGAGCTCAGCAGAGAAATGCGGTGAGCAAAAGGATGCGCGCCTACCCCCAGCTCTGCAGGGGATGGTGGAACAATAAAAAACACTGGACAGCGGCTTGAAGTGCTACCGATAATCAGGCGCTAGACTGCCTGGCGAGGAATCACATACATCTGGTTAGGGATTCAAAATGTCTTGCACCAGCCTTCAGTCCGTTCCCTATCCTCCGCCATCCTAAATTCTTACAGCCTCTCTCCGTGTAGCGCGTTCCCACCACAATGGTCACTGCACTGTAGGACCCTGGATACATGTCTAACACCGAGCCTCAGTTCGATTATCTGCCAAATTTAGAAGCGCTTAGTAATGAGGTAAACACCGTTGTTAGGCGCTAGTTGAGCTGGGGAAGGAGGTTCGAGTGTTCGTTGGCTCAACATCCTGTGATTGTGGGCAAATGGCTTATTCTCCCGTGCCTACCAAACAAATGTATATGTCCTTGGTTGGAGCTCATGCAAAGCGATTCGAGTTCGCGAAGTCCACTCACCAGCCAGCGACAGACCAATGAGAGTGCTGACTGGCGCATGCTCCAGGCGTGAAGCCAGCGTGGTTGCAGGACGCGTGGTTGCAGGACGCCTGGTGCATGCTCCTTCATGGCTCTCGTGAAGACATTTCTTATCAGCTTGTTAAATAAACAAGCTGACAAGAAATGTCTTCACGACAGACGCAAAGCAGGCAAGCCAGTCCAGCTCGGAGAGAAAGGGCGTGAACAGAAAACCCTCATTTTCAATGGCAGGCCACCATTTACCATAAACAGTGATGCCGGCCAATGAAAATGAGGGGCGGGTCTTAAATCCATCTTCTGAAAGTCCTCTCCTACAAAATCCCACGCGGAGGCGGAGCAGGGCTCTGCCCTGCAACGCACGGGAGACCTAAAAAATAAATAAAACTGCCAGCATATGCCACAAAAGTTTAAATTAAATTTTTTTTAAAACTACGCCACTGACTAAAGAGACACTAAACACTTGGAAATAAACTACATTTAAAATAAATTAATGTGGCTTTATTAGTGATTTTATCTTTTTATTAAAGTTTTCATTTTATTTTAATACGTTGCACAGCCTTTATTTTAGTATTTATTCAGTATTATTGATTGTGACGGAGAGGAGAATAAACCGCAACCTAACCAAGCACTCAAATAGCAGGCAGCAACATTATCACTTATAACACTTTAAAACAGCAACCTGTAAGAGCAGGTGGAAAATTAATTGTCACTCTGGAACCTATTGGCTTTCCAATGCCTTTTAGCTATGCTGCACAGTTTCTAAAGCAAAGGGGAGTGGAAGTAGGAAATTGGGAGGGGGCAGCCTACATCGCTGCCAATTTCTGTTCTGTTTGCGTATGAACAGAAGGCCCATTTAACTCCTGGCCGGGTATGGAGGTGGAGTTAAATAATCCTACACCGCCACAAGAGCAATCCTCCACAATCTAAACTTAACTCTACACATACAGGGCTACTAATTTGGATACTTATGGCTATGAAAAAGGGTGCATATCATTGTTAATTGCAAAACTATACACTTTAATTTTAAAGAGCTACATATAAACGCAAGTTAGCAATACAAGACTCGAGGCAGTTGCTTCCCTAGAGAAAGAAAAAAAAAAAAAAAAAAAAAGGTCGACTTTCATCTCCCCTTTCTTTGTGGAGTCCTCAGCTAAACAATTGCCAAAAATATTCCATACTAATCTTTTTCAGCCAACTAACCAGAGCCTATGCACCAGTCACCAGGAAAAATGAAAGGCTCAAGGGATTAACACTTTGTGAGGGGGCTTCTGGTTTAGGCTTGCTGTTGACACTCAAGATGTTTCGCTAGTCAACCCCACTTCCTCTTCTTTAGTTGCCCCAGTTAAGGAGACCAAGAAATTGCAGAGAAGAAAAGCTTGCACTGCAGAAAAGCAAACTCTACAAGCTTTTACTTTACCAAGGTCAAGCTATTTAGCACTTTAACATTTGACAATCTCCTAACAGACCAACAATAAGGGCATGATATTTGCAGATTTCAGATTAATGTTTAAACAAATAATTACAGACCTCCCATACATCAACTCATGAAACTCCATTGCACAGGAGGAAAATTCTAGAGCAGCGTATCTCAACATGCTGTCAAGCTGAAACAAGTTACTTACCTTTGATAATGCATTTTCTAATACAGACTTTATCTAATCAAATATTCCTTACCGTGTGAATTTTCCCAGGCAGAATACGGAAACTTCAAAGCATCGGCAGGTGGCATTGTGCGGCTCTGCACCAACTTGGATGAGATATCGGGTCCCTGACCCAACGTCAATTTCTTTAAGTCCTGTAGGACTGGTCGGATAAGGTACCAGTCTCGTCGGACCTGGTGGCACGTTGCAGCCTGGCAAAATGTCCAGAACTGGTACACCGCATGCAAACGCAGTGGTAGCAGCCTTTGCTCTAGTGGAATGAATGAGCAAGCCTTCTGGAGGCTGCTTTGTGGCTAGCACCTTGAAGTATACAAAACAGTGATATATAGAATGCTTGAATTATTCTTAGCCACTAGTATTTAGGGCCACATCTCAGTCCATTGTTATTTTGCACACTGTCACTTCAGTTTGGACCCGGCCATATGCAAATCAATCTTGCCCCTGCTTCAATGTGAAAAATCCATCCTGACCTGCCTGGCCATGTTCTCTCTAGGTTTCTCGTGATCCAATTCATCTGCACAAGCATTTAAAGATCTTGTCCGGTGCAGTGCGGTCAGGGAAATGTCCTGAGCATTCAGCCACTTCCTGAGGTGCAGGGCACCCTGGCACAGCACCTCCAACCCCTAGCCATCCAACTTGTTGCAAGACCACATGGCAGTCATGTCCGTGAGAATATGCACCCTTTCCCCTTTGATGGTCAGGAGGACTGCCTTCGGTGCTAAGCGGATCACACGCAGTTCCGGCAGGCTGACGTGGAGCCGAGCTTCAGCCGGTGATCATTCTCCTGTAATCTACACCCAAACCAGCAACGATGCACCTGTCAAGACCACTAGGTCTCAGTGGGGTACGGAGAGGGTTTTGCTGCTTCAAGTGAAACCTGGCATGATCCACAAGCAGGATGTAAGAGGACAAGAGGCCCATAAGTCTCAGTCATCTCACTGAGATCAGGTTAAGGGTTGAAACGTAGTCCAACTCGCTGAACCGAGAGTTGGCCAGAACTGTTTCCGGGATAACTCCAATGAAAGGGAGTTGTTGTATAGGAGTCAGGTGTGACCTCTGCATTTTGATGGAAAAGCCCAACAATAATTGTAGATTGGCCGTCGTCTGGAGGTGACCTACTACTGTTTGAGGTGAGCCTGCCTTCAGTAGCTAGTCATCGAGGTATGAGAAGACTGGTATCCCCAACCTCTACAGATGGGCTGTGACCACCACCATCACTTTGGTGAACACCGAAGGTGCGTTGTTAAAGCCAATAGGGAGCACAGAGAATTGAAAATGCTTGTGGCATACCTGAAACAGCAGCAAACACCTGTGAGACTGCAGGATGGGGATATGAAAATATGTGACAGGCAAATCTAGCACTATTATCTAGTCTTCTGGATCCAAGCAAACATAACTTCAGCAAGTGTGAGCATTTTGAATTAGTCCTTTCGGAGGAACACATTCAGAGCACGAAAATCTAGGATAGGGTGCAGGCATCCATCCTTATTCAGTACCAGAAAGTAATGCAAGTAGCTTCCAATCCTGTAATTATGATCTCGGCACCCTCTCCATTGATCTCTTGGTCAAGAGAGCTTGAACATCTCCAATAATTATGGACAAGTTGTCCTTTGGTAGGTGTTGCGGCATGTCTAGAAGTTAGGATAGAAAGGATAGGGAGTATGCTTGTTCGAAAATCTGGAACACCCACTTATTTGCTCCACCATCGGATTAGATTATAGATTACCCAATTTACCACCAGGCGATCATACACCATCAAGGGCAGAATAAAGAGGATAGTAGGGGCGGAGGTTGGGGTGGTGCGTTGCACCCATGGCCTGGATGCTGTTGGCCTGCTTCTAGCCTCGTCTGCAAAAGGACTGGGAGGCATTTTGCTGCTGAAGCACGTATTGCTGTTGACTTTGCTGGAAACTCACTACTGAATAATTGAAAGGGATGCTATTGTGTGGAGGGTGGGGGGGAGGGGGGGCAGAGCAAGGCGTAGTAAGCTGAGCTAGGACTAGAGAGCTGGCAGTGGCCTGGTCACTCTTAGCTCCAGACAGTCTATAGCTGTCAAAGGTCATGTCCATTACAGACAGATGTCTGAAGAAAAGCCTGTGGAGCGAATACATGGGTGGCATCAGGGTGCAACGCTGGTCATAACTGCCCAACCCAGACAGTCAGTAGTATTCATGCCTGAGCAGATTTTGTACTTTGTAGTGTCTTGGCCATCAGATACAAGACACAGTGGGGTCAACCAGATGTCTTTTTGAACAGCTGTCAGGATGTCTGCATTCCTGCCCCACAAAGTGTGCGAGTACCATTACAGAAGGTATGAGGTGCTACCAGACTTACGGCAAGACTGGCATTGGAAAACATTTTATAGAAGCATTTCCAATCTTATGGATTCTCATTCAGCTGGGGTGATAGCGAAGGGATTTAGGGTTCTTGCAGCTGGTAAACACCTGCATCACTAAGGTCTATGGGTGGGGGTGCTGAAGGAGGAAATTAGGGTTGCTGGGAGGAGGCCTGTGTTGCCTTACCACTTGCCTATTCACAGGAAAGCCAAGATTCAACTTTTTGCACAGATGCCCAACTAGCACATCAAAAAGGGCTTCATTAAAAGGCAAAAAAGGTTCTAGATTGGTCTGACCTGGGTTCAGAACCTTAGTGAAGACATTTGTTTTGGCCTTATGCATGGGTAAGCCGAGATCTAGAACCTCTGTCACCCTCCTAATCACAGTGGTGAAGGAGGTGGAGGCTTCTGTACCCATGGAAGCATTTGGGGAGGATTATCCAAGGTTTTGTATGTTATCCAGGGCACTAGCATCCTGAAGGTCTTCAAATAAGTTTCCTTCCTCCTCGTAATCACCATAATTATATTAGTGATATGTCTGGATTGAATTTTGCGTACTGCTGTGGTCTAGAGGAACAAGTTATTTACCTTCAGTAACAATGTATCTGTAAGAGACATATGTAGTTATAGATTCCTTACCTTAGAATGACCCCCAGACGTCAGACTGTATCCAAAGCAATTTTTTCATAGCAGTTCCCCTGCGCGTTGGTAGGTGGCTTCTGTAGACTCCGCGTTCATAGGCCGCATCGTGGTCGCCGGGATGACATTGCGGTGTCTACTTAGATGCCTCACCTGCAACAGTTCTGAAACTACTTTCCACGCCAGCCATGCAAGACACTGACCACTGGTGCACACAACTAGGGCCCTGGAAGGGAGTACTTTTCCATAAAAGTTATTTCGCAGAACAGAGGCGACGGGTGGGGAGGTAAGGAATCTATAACTACATATGTATCTTACAGATACATCGTTACGGAAGGTAAGTAACTCGTTCATCTGAAGGAGAATGTAGGTATAGATTCTTACCTTAGAATCGATACCCCAGCAATACCAACCCCGGAGGTGGGTCTGCAAACTAAGTTCACACCAGGAAGTCCTGGATAACAGAATGGATGAAAAAGCAGTCTCTCCGGACTTGGCTGTCCAGGCAGTAACGCTTTGTGAACGTGTGCAGGGATGCCCACGTGGCCACCTGGCATTGTCAACCAACGGAACACCACGTCCCAAAGCAGTAGTGGCTGCCATCGCCCTGGTAGAGTGGGCTTTTTTGCCAAAGAATAGGAGATCTTAATGCAGAAGACAACCCATCGAGAGATGGTACTTTTGTGCACTGCCCGACCTTTCTGGACGCCCACATAACTCACGAAGAGTTGATCGTCCACCAGAAAGTCTTTAGTGTGGTCAAGGTAGGACAGCGCACGTTTTGGGTCCAGATGGTGGAGTCTCTCCTCCTCTTTGGAAGGGTGCGGAGGCAGGAAGAAGGTGGGCAATGTGATGGTGTGGTCTATGGTCTTGAGCAGAAAAGGAGGCCTAGTACGAAGGACCACTTTGTCCCGATGGATAGCGAGAAAGGGAGGGTTGGAAGAAAGCCTGAAGTTCAATCACCCTGCAAGCAGATGTGATGGCAAGCAGGAAAGCAGTCTTTAAAGTAAGGAGATAAAGAGGACAATTATGCAGTGACTCAAAGGGAGCACACATAAGATAAGTGAGGACAAGATTCAAGTCCCACTGGGGCATTACGAAAGGAGAAGGAGGAAAGAGATGAGTAATGCCCTACAGAAATCTGTTAATAGGGGACCTAAAACGAGAAGGCTGATCAGGAAGGGAAAGAAGGGCCGAAATGGCCAAAAGATAGCCTTCAGGAGTGCCCAGAGCAGACCCATGCTGCGCCAAAGAAAGAATGAATAGCAGAACCCCAGAAAGAGAGCAGAAAGGAGATCCACAGCCTTTGCCGTGCACCAGGACACAAATTTGGTCTATCTAAAGGCGTACACCGTTTATGTGGAGGGACACCTGGCTGCCAAGAGGACGTTGGAGACTTCAGGAGGAAGGTCGAAAAGCTGTCAACTGTCGCCGCTCAATCTTCACGCAAGGGAGTGGAGACTCGATAGGTTCGGGTGGGGAACTGTCCCCTGCTGCTGCGACAGAAGATCCTCCGGCAGAGGCAGTCTGATCGGAGGATCGATGGGCATGCTTAAGGGCTCGGGGTACCAGACTCTTTGCGCCCAGTTTGGAGCCACAAGAATGATTTGGGCCCAGTCACGCTTGATCTTCAGCACTCTGGGTAGAAGTGGTACAGGCAAAAAGGCATACAGAAGGCCGCAATTCCACTCGCGACGAAAGGCGTCACCGAGCGAGTGCCGCTTTGGAAACTCCGATGCGCAGAACTGCTGACATTGCGCATTCTGTTCGGTGGCGAATAGATCTAACCAATGCTCCCCCCACTGCTGAAAGAGATCTTACACCACCTCCAAGTGAAGACGCCATTTGTGATTCATCATACACCAGCGGCTGAGCTAGTCTGCCATGGCGTTCAGGGAACCAGCCAGGTGTTGAACAACCAGGGATTTGACCTGGTGTTCCAGCCATGCCCAAAAGCGAAGAGCCTCTTGACATAGGGTCCACGACCCCACCCTGCCCTGTTTGTTGCAGTACCACATGGCGGTGGTGTTGTCCTGCTGACACAATCCTGGTTCGTGTGCCACCACTGCAACTGACTCGCAGTCCCCTCCGAGATCTGGACGACATCAGAAAGATTGCCCTGATGCTTCGCCTAGTGGAACTTCAGGTCCCACTGCAGAGCCCGCATATGCCACCTGGCATGATCTACCAGCAGGAGCCCATGAGGCCCAGCAGCCTCGGAGTCATTCTCACTGAAATCCGGGATAGAGGCTGAAACCGGTATCATAGCCTGAATATCCCGGACTCGCTGCTCGGGAGTATAAGTCCAAAACTGTGCTGTATCCAGAACTGCTCCGATGAAAAGGAGACTCTAAGAGGGAAACAGGTGTGACTTCGGCACGTTGATAGTGAACCCCAGCGAATGCAGGAGGTCCGCCGTAGTCTGGAGGTGGGAGAAGACAGCCTAGGGTGAGCCTGCCTTCAACAGCCAGTCATCAAGATTGGGTAAGAATGGAACCCCTGATCTGCACAGATGAGCTGTGACCACTGCCATCACTTTCGTGAACACCAGAGGGGAGTTGGTAAGGCCAAAGGGGAGCACGGTAAACTGAAAATGCTCGTGGCCTACCATGAACCGTAGGCAACGCCGGTGGGCAGGCATAACAGGGATGTGAAAATAAGCGTCCTGCAAGTCTAACGCTACCATCCAGTCTCCAGAGTCGAGGGCAGACAGGACCTGAGCCAAGGTCAACATTTTGAGCTTCTCCTTATGGAAGAAACGGTTGACGTCCCTGAGATCTAAGCTAGGACGCAGGCCTTTGTCCCTCTTGAGTACCAGAAAGTAGTGGGAGTAACAACCACGACCTACTTCTGGCACAGGGACCCGTTCAATAGCTCCCTTGGCCAAGAGAGCTGTAACTTCCAAGCGGACAAGGGTCAAGTGATCCTCCGACATGCGATGGAGTGGTGGTGGCATGGAGAGAGGGGTAGTCTCAAACGGGAGGGATTAGACCCTTCGGACTACCTGCAAAACCCACCTGTCTGACGTGATGTTGTGTCAGTGGGGGAGGTGATGGGGGATCCTGCCGCCCACTGGCAACTGGTGGCCCTGAAAAGGAAGGTTAGGAGGCTGCTGTGGGGGGCCACGCGAAGACTGGGTAGCTTGCGCAGCCTTTGGCTATGGGTGGAATGTGAAGGGGCAACCCTTTCACAGCCACGAAAGGCAGACTGCATGGGGCGAGAAGTTTCTGCGAGGCCAAGGATCTGGCCGTAGCCCTAGAGTCCTTTAAGCGCTCTAGCGCGTTGTCCGCCTTGTCACCAAACAGGCAACGGCCATCAAAGGGCATGTCCAAAAGTGTGGATTGGACATCCCCAGAGAAGTCAGACATTCTCAGCCAGGCGTAGCGCCTCAGGACTACCGATGAGGAAACCGTCCTACTCTTCGAGTCGCGGTATCTAGCCACACCGAATGGTTAACTTAGCTGCGTCTTGACCTCCAGCAACAGGACTGGTGAGCACAGCCCGGACCTTCTCCGGGCACTGTGGCAGCACTTATGCGAACATATCACACACCGTGTGTGTAGAAAGGCTCACGAGACTTGCGGTGTTCACCAACTGCAGTGCTAAGCTGATGGAATAAAACATCTTCCCAAGATGATCCAGCTTTTTGGATTCCCTATCTGGGGAAGCCGTAGGGACTGTGCCTTTTGAGGAGGAGTCTTTGACCACTAAGCTGTCAGGGGTAGGGTGTTGGGAGAGGAAAAGTGGGTCGCCCGGGGCTTGGCAGTCATCCTGCCCACACGAGCCCCTGTGCTGGGCTTGGACCAAGAGCCCAGAAGGATGTCAGTGAGAACTTCATTAAAAGGCAGCAGGGGCTCCAAAGGGGCTGCTGCCGGATGAAGCATCTCAGTCAGGAGGTTAGTCCTGACAGCCACCGCAAGAAACTCTAGGCCCAAGGCCTCAGCCGCCCTACTCAACACCACAGCATAGGAAGCTCCCTCCACTGTAGCCAGAGTAGGGGGCGGGGGGGGGGGGGGGGGAAGAGTATCCAGACCACTGGCATCACCCAACTCCTCTCGCCAGTCCGGCTCCTCAAGTTGGTCTGCTAGAGGGCCAACAGATTCCTCCTCACCCTCCTATGGCTGCCACTCAGGGTGGTAGGGAATGCTCGGGATGAACAGCAGTACAAAAGTACCCTCAAATGCAGTGTCCGAATCGGGGGTAAGGCTGGGGTCGATGCAGGTTGGAGGCGCAACCGACGTTGGTGGCATCACTGAAATCAGTGCCGGAAAAGGTACCTTAAGGTCAACAACTGGCGCTGATCCGGATCCAGGCATGGATTAATGGGGGACCCAGTGGCGCCGAGGCCGGAGCTGCCGGCATCGAAGGCCCAGGTCCTCCAGCTTAGTCTGTCGGGCCCGAAGGCATGACTGCGGAGTCAGGCTGCCCAAAGATACTGTGCAGCGCTTCGTAAAATGCACTAAGCTGGGCAGTGGACGCTCCGGAAAAAGCGGAGCCGTCCCAATGGGCTCCGGGTAAAGAGCTGGAGAGCAACGACACTCTGGGTCCCGCGTTGTGTAGGCCGACAGACGGGGAGAAGACGAAGAGTGGCGATGCCTTTTCACCGTCTTGTGCTTCGACTTACCCGAGGAGTGCGAAGACTTCGAGGATGAATGGTGATAGCTCCGTGACTGGTCCCTCGACAGGGACCTTGAATGGCACGGAGTGGTCTGCCGGGCCTCCAAAAGCTTTCGGGACTACTCCCGCAAAGACTTGGGGTTCAGAGCGGGTCGTGGTCACACTCCAGGCACCAGAAACAGGCGAGGTGTGGATCAGTGACCGACATCAACTTGTGACAGGAGTCACAGGGCTTGAAACCAGGCCGACGGCTGGACATCCCTTGTTCAGCAGGAGTCGAAGACTCTAAAAGATGTCGAAAGATGTCAAAAAAGGGTTAGTCAAAAAGTAACTAAGGGGCACGATCTCTCCGGATTTGCGATGCCTGGATTGGAAAAAGAAAGAACTGACGTCAGCGCGCAGGAGCGGCGCTTAAGTCATCCCGGTGACCACGACACCGAACGCGGAGTCGACCGACGCCACCTACCGACGCGCAGGGGCACTGATATTTCTCTGGATCCAGTCTGACGTCTGGGGGTAATTGTAAGGTAAGGAATCTATAACTACAGTCTCTTTCAGATGTTAGCGGCAGCGTTTCGGAGTCCAAAAGGACCATCGGATCAGTGTCCTGTTCGGGTACCAGCATTGAGGCTCAAGCCGGTGGCATGTGTTCTGTCACCGAGAGCAGAGTCTGACGTAGAGCCAAGGCTGGAGCTGGCAGCAATGTGCTCAAAAACGGGGCTAACCTCGGGCAGAAGTCGAGTGGTGCAGTCGCATCAGGGCAAGCGTTCTGATGTGGGCCCAACTAACGAGGGTTCCCTGGGGGCCGAAGGCGCTTCCGTTGGAACCAATGTAGTACCAAATGTTTTCTCCGAAGCCTGGGAGCGGACTGAGTTTTGACTCGAGTGAGAATAGAAACACTGGTAGAGTCAGTTCTGCAGAACGACTCCACAGCCTAGAGGTACCTGGAGTGTCACACAAACCGTGGAGCAGGACGAAGGTGACCCATGTTTTTACATCTTGTGCTTTTTGCGGTAATTGTTCAACTTGCCTGAACTTTGAAACTTCGATTTTGAACGCATGTGCAGGTGGCCTCAGGAACGAGACTGAATCTGTGCCCTCGACTGGGACCACTTCTCCAGCGTAGGGAATGCTTTGCAATTCATCTTCACGCAGTAGTAACATGCCTCCAGGTCATGGTGAAGCACCAGAGGCAGATGTCGTGGGCGTCTGTCACAGAAATCGGTCCGTGATAGTCACAACACGGCATCGTACTCGACTCAACACTCACCATGAACTGACAGGTCAACGCCGTGACCTCCAGCTGCTTTAACAACCTCCGCAAGACCTTCAAGTGGATTCCCCCCTGAGTCAAGGAAGACAGTCACCCAGGCAGTCATCACCAGCAGACTGGACTATGGAAATGCACTCTACACCGGTATCAACAAGTCCCTACTCCGCAAACTCCAGACAATACAGAAGACCGCCGCCAGACTGGTCCTCGGCATCCCCGACAGACATATCAGCCAACACCTACGAAGTCTCCAATGGCTCCCCGTGGAGAAGAGAATTGCGTTCAAAATCCTCACTCACACCTACAAATGCCTGCACAACAACGGACCCAAATACCTCAACGTCAGAATCAACTTCCACGTACCCAAAAGAAACATCGGATCTTCCAACCTCGCACTGGCCGAAACCCCGCGCATCGCCAGAGCAGGCGGAAGATCCTTCTCTCACATTGCAGCCAAGGCCTGGAACGAGCTACCGTCAGATATCAGAATCCCTGAACACCTTCAAGAAGACCCTCAAGACCTGGCTCTTCGGCTAAACAGATCTGCAGACCTCCCCCTCCCCATCGGCACCTTGAGACCCTCACGGGTGAGTAGCGCACTTACAATTCTCTGATTGATTGATACCTCTTGTTTTAGAGTCCATACCCACACGTGAACATTTGAGAAATGTTCTTGTAGTAAAAAAAAAAAAAAACTTGTCTGTCAAAAGACCGCATTGCTATTTCACGATCTGCGCCCCCCCAAAAAAAAGGCGTAAAAGGAAATATACTGACAGTTTGTGACTGTGTTGCACATATAAGGGTCTGAGTTCACATCAGAGGCAGGACGGAGCCACACAATGCCACCTACGGAGGTATAGGGGAATGGTTTGAAGTTTCAGATCCAGTATGGCACTGCGAGAAATTAACAAGATGAGAAATCTGCATTAGGAATTATGTATCAGAAAACAGGCTACAAGTAGGGAGGTGGTTTCTTCAACTATTAAAGTGAAAATGATTAAAGTTGGGAAAATACTAACTATATGACCACTTGGCAATATCCTGAGGTTACAGCCAATAGCCTTAACTAAAAATAACGGCTGCACAAACCCTGCATCCTTTCAATAGTGGCCAAACGGAATGTTGGGAATTCACGAATACTTACAAAAATATTACATTCTTAATGGTGTCAAAATAAAATCCACTGCAGACAATGGACAATACCACGTTACTAATTTTTGTTGTTTGTGTTGTAAATAAGTTACAAAACGCACAGATGTGAGAACTGACGTTTAATGAACAGATCCTACTGCCTCTCACTGTCGGAATCGCCAACATTATATCTGGAGCTTCAGCCCCAACATTCTAAGGTTGGGCTGACCCACTAGCGGGGGAAAAGAGGGGGGGGGGGGGGGGGGGGGGGAAGGGAAAAGGAAAACCAGTACAGATTGTAACATCTCCCTGCGGAGCAGAGAAATTCGATATAACAGATAGCTCCACAGATAGCGTTACCCAAGGTCTACGGGCGGATGGAGTATAACAACATTCATTACATTTTTATGCAGACAATGAATACAAATGAATACACTATTCTCTACAACTACGGTTGGATAGAGAAGTGCCCCACTTAACCCCCACACTTCCCAAGACTAGGAAACTCTTAAACAAGAGAAAGGGGATGTGGGGCAGGATGGCGAGATCAGGATCCCATTTTATAGTCTGATTGCCAACTTGGGGGTTTACGTACTCTAGCCACCTTGAGTTCACCACCACTTGGTGTTTCTAGACTTTGATCATTCTCATAATTAGGTTTGGAGCCAGTAGTGCTAGGACAGCTAGCTATGTTGTCCATACTCCACATGCCACCATCTTCCAGCACTACTGAATTGTTGTTGACTCTAGTTATCCTTAGAGGTTTGGAAAATGAGGATATCTTGGATTTGGACAGGGACGGCCTCTTAACAACCACCCACTGGCCTTCTCTCCACTCTTTTCCTGAAGCTCCCCAACGACTGTCGTACCTGAGCTTGTACTCTTGTTGATGTTTCTTAGTTCTCTCCGACACAGCATCTCTGTCCACCCACACGGGAGTTCCTCCATTTAGCCAGTTAGGAGTAAGTTTGGAACCCGGGTTCCTGCCTTTGAGAGAAACAAATGGTGACACCCCAGAGACAGCATTGGGCGATGTATGATATGACCACAGCATTTTCCTTATGGCTTCTTCCACCGGAACCTGGGAGTTCAATGCGAGCTGGATGGTGTCCTTTATCATCCTGTTCGCCCTTTCCACCAGACCATTGGCTTTGGGACAATACAGAGGGGATTTGAGATGTGTGATGGACAGCGTGGACATAAACTGCTTCATTTCCTCTGAAGCGAATTGAACACCATTGTCCGTTATTATGACACCTGGAATACCTTCCTTAGAAAAGGTGTCTCTCAAGAAGTACAATAGCGACGCGGTGGTGATGGAAGATACCATTCTTGTTACAATCCAATGGGAGTGGTAGTCTATAAGAACAAACATGAATCTATTAGATTGGTTTAGTAGGTTTAGGGGACCAATTATGTCCAATCCCAGCTTCTCCCAAGGTACGGTGGGGACCTCCACCGGGAATAGCGGTGACTTACGGACAACTTTGGTTTTGTCGCAGGAGCCACAGGCAGCACAATTCTTTACTTGTTCCTCGACACGCGAATCCATCCCGGGGAACCAATAGTGTTGCCTGATTTTGCTTTTCGTCATGTTCCTCCCCGGGTGGCCCTCATGGGCAATCTGTATTATCCTTTCGTACATGTTTTTCGGAGGAATGATCTTACTTCCTCTACAAATTTGGTTCTCAACGATGGATAATTCGTCTTGCACGGGCCAAAAATGCCTAATAGACTCTGGTACCTCCTGCTTGTTAATAGGCCAACCACTGCGAATCACATTCCTTAATGTCGCTAAATCACCATCATCACTTATGGATTTCTCCCACTCCTCACGATTGATGGCCGGAATTTCAACCAAAAGAATCGTCTCCTCCGGTGGGTTGTGCATCGAGTTCTCATCCGCCATTGGTAGTCTGGAAAGACAGTCTGCTACCCAATTCTCATTTCCTGGGACATGAATCATGGTGTAGTTGAACCCTTGCAGACTCAGCACCCATTTAGAAATACGTGGTGTGGTATTTTCCAGGCGTTTAGTGGAGAATAACGGTATTAGTGGTTTGTGGTCCGTTCTCAGCACAAACGGGATGCCCCCCAAGAAATATTTAAAGTGGTTTATTGCCCAGTAGCACGCCAAAGCTTCTTTTTCTATCGTCGAGTAGTTTAGCTCGGCATCTTTCAAAGTTCTCGAAGCGAAGGCAATCACTGTTTCTTGACCCTTCATCTTCTGCATAAGTGAGGCTCCCAAGCCCTTTGCACTGGCGTCAGTAGTAAGGATGGTTTTTGCATTGGGATCGAAAGCACTCAAGATAGGTGCATCAACAATGGCCTCCTTGATGAGTTGGAAAGCTGACTGGTGCTCTTGCTTCCAAGCAAATTCCGACCCCTTCTTTAGCAACTCTCTGAGGGGACACACCTGATCCGCAAAGTTTTTGACGAATTTGGACATGTATTCCGTCAACCCCAGGAACGATTTGATTTCATCCTTGTTGGTGGGTGCAGGGGCTAGTTTAACGGAGTCCACCAGACTGGATTTGGGTTTGATCCCCTCACTTGATATGGTGTGACCAAGATAGACAACAGATTCCACCCCGATCTTACATTTGTCTTTCTGAGTGGTGAAACCTGCTTTACTAAGTCTGGTCAACACTGCTTCCAGAGTCTTATTGTGTTCTTCAGCTGATAAACCATGAATCAGGATGTCATCCTGGAAACAGAGAACCTTTCCTAGACCTTGCAGTATATGTTGCATGACGCGTTTAAACACAGCCGCTGCAGATGCCAGGCCGAAAGGTAATCTTGAGAACTGATAAGCCCCAAGCGGGGTTATAAAAGATGTGAGGGGCTTGGAATCCGGGTGGAGAGCGACTTGGTGGTAAGCCGAGGATAGGTCTAGAACAGTGAAGACTTTAGCACCATGGATGGCAGACAGCATTTCATTAATGTTGGGGAGGGGGTGTCGGTCCACCCAAATGTTAGAGTTCAAGTCCCTAAGGTCAACACATAGACGGATCCCCTTGTTTCCACCTTTGGCTGCTACGACTATGGGTGCCAACCACTCAGAACTCTCAATTCTCTCTATGATCTTGCACTCTTCCAATCTGTCCAGCTCCTTCTTGAGTGGTTCCCTCGTCAACAGTGGAATAGACCTTGGTTTGTGGATGATAGGTCTGGCATTGGCTTTAAGTTTGATTTTGTGAAGGAAGCCTTTTAGGAGACCGAGTTTGTCTGTAAACACCTCTGGGAAACTATTGCAGATCTCCATCCCAATACTGGCCCTGTCGATCAGGTATACCGGCTCCGGTGCGTTGGGGTCTAGTTTGATTCCTAAATCCTTTTGGTGTTTCCACCCTAGTAGGTTGGAACCATTCCTTGTGATGTAGACTTTTCCCACGGTCGATCTATCCTTAAAGTTAATGTTCATGAGTAGCATTCCAACCAGTGGTATTGGATCTTGATTATAACCCCCTGGTTTAACGTCTGGAGGTAAGAGATTATACACCCTTGTCCCGGAATTGGCAAGAAACGTAGCTTCATTCACAAGTGTATATGGGGAACAGGAATCTGCATAGACCTCATATTTAAAATTGTCCAAAAATTTATCACACATGGGGTAAGTATTGCTGTTGCAGTCATTAAAGTTTGATACTTGGAATACTATATCCTCACTAGGGAGTTGTGGATCCAGATCCCCACCTATCATGTGGATGACGCTGTTTTTTGCATTATGGCATACTTTAGAGAAATGTCCCCTTTTCTTACATTTGCTGCATATAACACCCCTTGCAGGACAGCTTACACTGTTGGCTAGATGATTAGGGTTTCCGCACCTGTAACATTTAGGTTTGTTCCCTGATGCAGTAAGTACTTCCGGACTGGAAGATGAAGGTTTGTATTTGTGGTCTTTAGTGGAGATCTTGTGTACACTGTTGTCCACAGTTTGTTTTCCCTCCACGGCCTCCATTTCATTCATACAATACGCAGTATGCTCTATGCTCTTAGCAATATCAATAGCATGTTTTAAATCAGGGGCTTCCGCAAGGAGCCTTTCTTGGATTTTCTTGTTACTGGTACACCTTACTAGCTGATCTCTGATTAGTGACTCAGTTAACATACCAAACTCACATGTAGAGGCTAAACCTCTCAGAACGGCAATGTAATTTATCACTTTTTCATTTTTACCTTGAATGCGCAAAAAAAAATTTGTGGCGTTCTAACACTATTAATTTTGTCACCAAATTGAGCTTCCAGTTTCAAAAGCGTTAACGGATACACATCATGTTGGACATCCCCCTCGCCCCCAGCCCCCACATTAGCATTTTCAACAATAGAATCAGGCAGGTCATCAAAAATATCCCTCCCTTGCTTCCCCAGATTATGCAGTAGGACATGTTTACGCACTGCAGAAAACCTATCCCCCCCGATGGCAATGAGGTAGGATTCAAACAGGTTTACCCATTTTTTCCAAGGAATAACAGGATCCCCACTGTCATCAAGAAAGGGCGGGGGTTGGGACATTGCAAATGCGGACATGTTGAAGAAAATGGAGAAGGAGAAAATAGACAAGAGAACAGAAAAAAAATTAGATAAGGAAAAGAAAATGAAGAAACGAGAACAACCAAAAATAAGGAATCACCAAGGGATGAATGGCAAAAATAGCACAATACCCACTGTGATATAACCCACTGTGCCTGAAACTGAACCAGGAGGGGTGTAGAACTATAAGCACTGAACTTAATGAGCTGAGCCTGTCAGCGAAATTACGAAACAGGCTGGAAAACTGAAGATAACAAGAATAAAGTGCCATATATTAGTCCCCAGCAGGTGGAGCAGTTCCAGGGGAAACGGAGAACAGTGTCTCGATACAGAGCGGCCTCGGAGGAGTTCAGTCAGAGGAGGGGCGGGAACACTCGTGAGAAGAACGAACGTCGTAGAACGCTGACAGGATGCAACCCAGAGGAAAAAGTATCACGAAGAGGAGCACACGCTTACTAAATCCTTGAGGACCCCAATTCAAAACAGCAACCTCTGCGCAATTCACGCGGCCGCCGACATCCCAGGATAAACGGCCAACACCAGCTCGATCTATTGTCACCGGGAGCAGAGTGGAGCACTTGGATAAACCGCCAACACAGCTCGATCTGTTGACACCGGGAGCAGAGTGGAACACTTGCAGGTCGCAACCAGCCAACCAACTGAACAGTCACAGACTCACCGGCACGGAGTCTCCTTCACCATCGGACAAAGCACAGGGTGGGCGTCTCAACCAAAAGCAGCGTGGATCAGCAGCCAGGGATTTATGAAATGGAAGCGTTGCGGGAGTAGGCGAAAATCCTCTTCAGAAATGGGTACATCCACGAATTGAACACGAAGACATCAGCTCCAGGACAGTCAGATGAGAGGCAGAAAGGCACTGGGGGAAGGATCCGAACCGTCCCCAGCACGGTAAGTCACTCGTCGCCAAATAATGTTGTAAATAAGTTACAAAACGCACAGATGTGAGAACGGACGTTTAATGAACAGATCCTACCGCCTCTCACTGTCGGAATCGCCAACATTATATCTGGAGCTTCAGCCCCAACATTCTAAGGTTGGGCTGACCCACTAGCGGGGGGAAAAGAGAGGGGGGGGGGGGGAAGGGAAAAGGAAAACAAGTACAGATTGTAACAGTTTGTTTTACAGTGCCTCCAATGGGAAGAATTTAGTTGCAAAAAAAGTGAGATTACAGAATTAAACGCCTTGCAACTAAGCAACAGGGATTGCTTTTATTTGTGGTAGGGATAGTTAGCACAGGTAATTTCTCTGATCAAAAGGTCAGAACTGCTATTAGGCAGGTCAAAGGGTTATTAGTTTTAAATTTGGTTTCTAAAGGAAACAGCATGATTGCTTGGAAAAATAGCCTGCTCGAGGATACATGCTGCGCTTGCCTCATTTTCCAGCAGATGGCGAGCGTGCCTCTGGTTGGATCAAATGCTGGACTCCCTTTAAACAAGCTTACGCCATCAGCACATTTCCCGTCTGAAACCAGTTTGCAGAAGGAGGATGAAGTACATGATATAAAACATACACATTTCAGCTGGTGGGCATGAGTCAATGTATTTATCAATTCTACTGAAGTATGATTCCTGCGCCCCCTCTCACAACAATTAACTTTAGCGGCCGCAGTTATGGTTTAGCGCTCGTTTAACTGTCCTGCTGCCCATTCCTTCTCACTTCCTCACCTTGTCCGTGTTGCCCGCCACCACCCGCCATAGGAAAATAAACAAGCATTGGCATAGCCAAAAGATCTCGCTTTTGGAACCTTCTAAGTATTTAGTTATGCAGCACAATATTCTTGGCGCAACAACTGTTGCATGGGTAAACACTTAAAAGGTCCCAAAGGCGAGACCTATTGGCTATGCCAATGCTTGTTATTTCCCCAGCTGGTTAAATTACTTCTCCCACTTCCCCACCACCTTAACGTGTACTGTTATTGCATTTACATAGCACCTGTTGCCCCTAACGAGGCATTGAAGCGCTTTATGGCGCTAGTGTGGAAAACTAGGTCAGTGGTTAATCCGCTGATGATTGGTTATATCGATTATCAGGATTAGCCTGGTGCTCTCAACGTAACCCTTGTTTTTATTCTCCCCTCCACCTTTTCACACGGGTGCACGTGCGCGCGTTTTCACGGTGTGAACCGAACGCGTGTGGAAGCAGAGCCGGCTCCAAGCAGCGTGCGTAGGGCCGACACGCGTGGGCACCTCGGTGGTGTTTCACCCTTGTTCACAGCAAGTCTGGGCAGATTTATCAGTTTCCAGTTTTGTGTCGCAGACAAAACCTTTCATGTGACCGGGTTCAGTCCTGTGCACTCTGCATTGAGAATACAGGTTTTTCTAGTCTTAAAAGAGGTGTGGTGGTGGTGCCTGGCGGAGTGCGCACTAAGACAGTTAACAAACACTATTAACTCCCTGTTGTAGACACTCCTGTCCTCACACGTTTCAGTGCAATACCCACCTGGGTGGGATCTGGGTATTACCGCACCCACGCTTCCCGAGGACACTGCCCATTCGGTCATACCTGCTGGAATCTGTCCACGGAAAACAGCCCGTAATTTGAGTTACCTGTAGAAACGTGTACGGCAATACGATTTCACTGTTATTCCCCATTCCAAAGGGGAACAGATGTAATATCAAAGTATCTTCTCATCCTGGAATTACAGATATTGGTGTATCAGAAATCCTAGGTGGTAAATTACCACACCAGGAGCACCGCGACTTCGAGTGTGGAAGTAAACATGCGGAAGTAAATATACGGAGGTAAACATGTGGAAGCAAACACGCGGAGGTAAATATGGAAGTAAACATGCGGAAGTAAACATGCGGAAGTAAACATGTTTGAGTAAATATACTGAAGTAAACATGTGGAGTAAACGTGTCGATATCCTAAAGAGTGATGAAGTGCAGTCAGCTCAAGTTGCTTTTGTTCTGTACATGTAATTCTTTTTTGCCAGTTCAGCCCTCGAGGGATACTGAAACCAAGATCGGAAATTCACAGTAAACGCAAAATGCTCCAACTGACAGCCAAACACATACGCACCTCCTAATATGCAATTATTTAATTATCTTTATCTTTGTGTGAACTACACCCTGCGATAGATTGGCTACCGCAGCAGGCAATGTTTAAATAACAAGCATTGGCCACGCGGCAGTAAAAGTAACGCAGCGCAGCAGTAAAAGCGAAAGTGATCGCGATGACGCGCTAAAAGCACGAGTTTTCAAAGTGCTGCTGAAGGTTAGCAGTTTGCGCAAGCGCTAGGACAGCCAGCAGCACTTTGAAAACTTACCTCCAAAAGGTCTCTCCGAGCCAGCGCATGCGCTGGGCTCAGCGAGACCTAAAAGGGCGCCCCGTAGCGATGTAAGGGAAACACGCCTACCTTTGCTCTTTTTTTTTGCCCAATCCACGTTTCATTTTCTTCTGTGCTCATATGCAGTGGCTGTGAGTCTACTTAATGTTGGTATCTGTTTGCTTATTTTTTAAAACTGCTTAAGTGACGCTTGGTCACATTTTCTTGTATTATATGTAGTGATGCTTTGGCCAATGTGACTTGATTTCATCCGTTGATAGCTGGAGTAAAGCACAGAATCAGTGCTTCGGCCCATTTATCAGTATTTATTTAAAGATGAGCAGTAGTCTGGCCCGCTTTTATGGAACTTTTTAAGTTAATTAGGTTCGCGATTTAATAAATGCAAACGCCCCGACTTTGTAAACGCTGTGGTGCTGAAGGTTCGGGTACCTGCATATAAGGCACTACACGGGTCCGCTTTTCTAGATGCACCCACACTAGTATTTTGTGCGCCTGTTAAAAATGCTGTGCTCAGGCCTTTCTATCCTCATGGCTCAATTGCTCTTGAGGTTTTGTGAAGTGAGGCAAAGTGGGGATGAAACTCCGAAAGAGGGCGGCCAGTTTTAGAGCGTGGATTGATCTGCCGCTGGTACATGAGAGATAGCCATGTTTCAAGTTACCAAACTTTGAACCTGAATTGTGAAAAGTAGAATAAATATACCCGATTATTGAACAAGGTTTTTTTTTTTTTTTTTTTAAAGTGCTATAACACCGCCATCGATTTTTAACACTTTAACCATGCTGCACAGCAGCCGCACTGTTGTAAAATATCAGACAAAGACATTGACAAAGCCAAAAGCTCTCGCATAGACGTGACCTATTGGCTTGATCAGTGCTTGTTAGGTCTCGCCTGAGACAGCGCTTTAGCGCTGCTCTGGCCAGACTTATAGTAAGCGAGTTTTGGAAGTGCAAACAGTGGCTTTTCAGGCCTCCAAATACAGTGCATGTGCGCCGTCCGGGCGCACGCACCATTTGGAGGCCTGAAAGCACTCGTTTGCTTTCACTTTCACGGGCCACACGGCCGCTTTGAAGTGTGATCGCGATCACTTACATTTCGCGGGCGCTTTGATGTTCTCAGTGAGCCGCGCGGCCACTGCGAACATCAAAGCGCCCGCGAAATGTACACGCCATTTGCCACCCCCTCCCTTATTCACTTTCATTATTTTTTGCACTCCCTCCTTGTCAGCTTTCTGCCTTTGTATGTCGCGCGATAAGTTGGAGCCGTTTAACTTTAATTTTTTTCAAACCATGTTTAAGCTTGAGCCAAGGCTGACTTTTAATTACGGGCAGAAGTTCCATTTGGAACCTCATGTGTTAATGCAGGGTTTTCAGAAACATTAAAGCTGTGATTTAGGAAACATCTCGACATAGTTTGTGTAAAGAGGGCTTTGTGACACCCTCAAGCTCCTCCTAAAAAAACCGGTTACTGCGCTCCCCCCTCTGCCAGTCCGCCGTCTTCACCCTCCTCCCTCTGACCCGACTTTCAATAACCACACAATTGTGTAGCGTCTACTTTTTTTGGCGTACTAATGTCCATTTTTATTTCAAAAATTAATCACTCTCCCTCCCCTGTCCTTACTTGCACCCGCCTCCCACACAGAGGACGCTTCCACCCGCCCACTGGCCACGTTTACTTTGCGTCCTCCCACCCGCTGCCCCCAATAGAGCAATTTAAAGTGTTGCATTTTCTAAAGGCAGAAAAAACAAGCATTTGCAATGCAACAGGTCTCGCATTTATACGAGTTTGAGCTATTGGCATTGTAAATGACAATGCTTTTTATTTAAGTTTGGTTTTTGTAAAACATAAATAAAAGGCACTGTCATTTACAAAGCTAATAGCTCAAACTCTCGCAAATGCGAGACCGATTGCATTGCAAATGCTTGTTTTTCTCTTACCGCTACAAAATTGGACCTCTCATACTCAGGCCCGGTTCTAGCGGGTGGGCCAGGCCCACCCAAACATCAGCCTGGCCCACCCAAACAGGAGCCTTGGCCCTCGCAGTGAAGGCAGGCGCGCAACGCCTTTGGGCTCAAAGTGCTTCAATCCCCCCTCTCGTGTGTGTCAGCCAGGGCCGAGATAGCTTCCAGGGCGCACGCACACACACAGTTTTAAAGATTATCGCAGCTGCACCCAAGTATTTCACAGGTCTTTATAAGACAATTTACATGTTAACGAGGCTTTATTTTTTTTTTTCACCCCTTCATCTCCACATGGCTAAAGGCAAAATCCTTTCTTTGACAATGGTAACCTTTGCCTACTGTTCTGCTGCGTGGATATTTCTTTTTCTATGCAGGGCAGGAGAAAAGAAGTTTGTTTATTCCTATTCACCTTTCCAGACCCCTGCAGCTGCTTATCACATCAGGCTGCGACACAAAGTTTGACTAGTGGAGTAGGTAAGAGAATGTGTTACTATTTGTTTTTCTTTTTACAATCTGCACAGAACCAGCAGGACACATACTTCGTGTGTGCCTCATTTAAACAGTATTTATCATTATCATGTCTATGCCGGACAACAAGACAATACAAAATGCCCAGATAACGCTGGTGATTAATGATCCTGCTGGAGAGCAATCATTTGTTTGTTAGTAGTTTTTAAATGCAGATGAACTGTATTTTATGTGGCTAGCTCAGTGGGTTACTGCCTTTGTAACAGAGATCCTTGTGTTACTTGCAGTTCAGAAGTTACAATCCTAACATAGGACAATGACCAATTAACTGTCATCAAAGAGCTGCATACAAACATGAATGATATAGTTAGAACTTCCCCAGTCTTTCATTTTTCTAATGTTGCTAAAATGAGTATGTTTGGACAGATATACATTTTTATTAGTAAAGCTGACCACCATGGAATACTCTTTAAATCTTAAGGTTGTGTTTCTTCAGACCAAACCCTCTTAAAATATACTGCCCACCAGTATGGGTGACGTCATTCCTACACCTTGTAATCCTCATTGGCTTATGTGACATTCCCTGTAGACTGATTTACATCCTTGTATGATTCATTGTCTCTGTATAATATGTGCGTGGTGTAAAGTACTGACACACACTACACCGATAGGAGTAGCGCTATACAACAAATGAAATGCATATGAGAGAGGGGCTACGTAAAGATGAGGGGCACTGTTGGAGGGTGGCAGTGGGGGAATCCGAGGAGGAGGTAGTGGGAGGGGCTATGGAGCGATGAGGGTCACTGTTGGAGGGTGGCATTGAGGGAATCCTAGGAAGAGGTCATGGGGTGGAGGGGGGAGCTAGGGAGTGATATGGGCACTGGTGGAGAGTGGTAGTGAGGGAGTCTGAGGAGGCGGTCATGAGGGGGAGGGGCTACAGAGAGAGGAGGGGCACTGGTGGAGGGTGGCAGCGAGGGAATCCAAGGAGGTGGTCATGAGGGGGAGGGGCTATGGGGAGATGAGGGCCACTTTTGGCGTGTGGCAGTGAGGGAATCCGAGGACGAGGTCAATAGGGGGGCCATGGAGGGATGAGGGGCACTGTTGGAAGGTGGTAGTAAAGGTATTTACTGATAAAGAGGTTATTGGTGAGGCGCCAAAAAAAAAAAAAAACTTTCACATCAGCGCTGATGCCGGCCTTGTCATGGCCTTTCTGTTTTTGTTTATTTAATTAGCGGTCGGGTCATAAGGGCTACTGTGGAACATACTTTAAAGTGCGTGCTAATTACATTTACTGCTATATTCAATGTTTTAAGTTTGAAGGTGATTTTACTAATGTTTTACTGGGAAAAATGAAAGTGGAGCCCGATGGTGTCTGATATGGGGCTGGGGTCCAAGGTCAGCTGTGAGAAGGTGCACTGGAAAGTAGTGGGTAATCAAGCCTGTAAGGGAGTGCGCTGCAGAGTCAGGGGTCAGGTGGAGGTAGTAATGAAGAGGGATTCTCTCTGAAGGCTCGCACAGAGGGAGCCCGAGAAGTGTCACTTGCCTGATACTCCCACCTCAGAAACCTCCTCTTTCCATCAAAGGACACATGGAAAAAAACACTTTTTGAGAGTGATAATATTTAGAAAGATCTGGAAAAGAGTCAGTTTTACTGGGCCTTGTAAGACTAAGAAGAGATAAAGGAGGGCCCTGAAGCAGGCCTGCCTAGACATATATGCGACAAATCGAGCCCGCGGTGGCCCACCCAAATGCACCCTTGGCCAACCCAAATAAAAATTCCTGGAGCCGGGCCTGCTCATACTTCTGATTAATCCTTTCACCCAAACGTAGTACAAGTATTGATGTCTGATCTAGCAGAGGAAATGTTTTGGAAAAGGCTTAACAAAAAAAGCTTTAAATACTTAAGTAAATCTGAGTAATATAAAACTTTTGGCACCACAATTATTTTTCTCACTAAGTACATGAACACGTGTTTAACTTCTTAACGTGGAGTTGGGCACGGAAATTAGCTCCACCCTTATTTTGATTAGGAGGGCAACGTTGCAGTTACCCACAGTAGGGCAGTTGCTCGCCTTCTGTGTGTTCTTGATTGTTCATTCGTAGTTGCAGCATGTCAGACACTGTGTGAACAAAACAAGTAAAAATGCGGCTTTGACATCAAATTTAGAAAACGTTTAGTAACCGGTGCATTAAATTGACCCTGCAGTGAGCAATGAAATGCTTCTTTGCGCCTCTAAACGCCTATCGGAATTGATTGCGACATGGCTCAATTTTACCCGTAAATCACCGTTTAGTGGGCCAGCCCTCTTTTATGTTTGACCTTGTTCTGTCTTTAAGCTGTTTCGTTACATTAACAGCGTTTTATTTCGTGTGTATGTACGCACATGCAGTGCTGCCCTCTGGCTTTGGTCATAAACTGCCATCGTAGCTCCTGCATACGTCACTGCTTGCTGCGCGGCCCCGTGACCGAGCACTGGCTTGCAGAGCTGCCTGGAATCTGTTTGGGCAGGGCGATCATTTTTGTTTCCTTATTCTCTCAAGGTGTGTGTGTCTGTACAGAAGTATTTTTAAAGCACGTACATAATACTGCATTCCGAATGTTGTGACGGGTCTTCCAGAGGTAACTTCACAGTAGTGCAAGTCTTGATTATATCGATGCCACGCCGTTTTTAGGTCTCGCCTACGCAGGTACTGCTATGTGTGACATTTTCATATTTAAAGTGTAATTATGAGTGACATTTCAAAAACTATGAGTGACTTTTTTGCGAGCAAAACTCAAGCAATGAATATGAGGGAAACATATATAACAGTAATTTGAGCAATGAGAAACTCTAAGACTTTAAAACTGCATTGTAGTATGTATCAACAAGCATTGGCATAGCCAATAGGTCTCGCCTTTGGGACCTTATAAGTGTTTAGTTATCTAGCACAATATCCTTGGTGCAACAACATAAAGTGTTGCATGGCTAAACACTTATAAGGTCCCAAAGGCGAGAGCTATTGGCTTTGCCAATACTTGTTTTATGTATTTACAATGTGTGCTATTGTCGAACCCAGGCTGCTTTACTACGACACGATCCCTCTCCAAATTTAATCCGGGAAAACCCCCCCAAAAAAACTATGGCACACCAAGCACCGACCCAGCAGGAAACTATTGGGAGCCTTGAGAAAAATATTGCATGATCCATATTTGTAATTATGCTATAGTGTTTTATATATAGCCTTTACTCAAGAAGCCACGTTATGATTTTAAGGATAACCACGCATTCTCCGGGGGACACAATCTGTATCACTCCTTCAATGCTTCAGTGTATTAATAAAGTAAACCTGTATAGCAATAACTGAACCGGGACATGAAATGTCGCTCAAAAATACCACCATTTTCAACAGAACCTTCCTTTCCACACAGCTTTAAGTTCAATTGGAGGGGTCCTCTACTCTGGATGTGGCCCAAAGCATGGCCTATCAAACTATCAGTGTGGCCTAATCCGTGCAGATTATAATCCTATGCCTCAAATATGCAGCTACAGGTTTCTTGTTTAAGGAGAATGTCTGGAGGCAATAAGCACCACTATTTTTAACAGTTTGTATAGTACCGTTTCCCGGTCATTAGTGACATTTGACAATACATGTAAAATATTAATCACATGCACTCAAATTAAACCCATGAAGGATTTTCTTAGCGGTAACCCGGTGAAAATCACTGTGTAATAAAGTGGGTTTCTGTTGAAGTAACCCACCCCTTTGTTTTTGCCTTGTTGTGCCCTGGGCTCCTGCCAATCAGGTGCCCAGGGCCTGTGTTCCTTCCCTAAAAACTACCTAACAGCCAAAACCCAAATTGGCAAACCCTGGCCACATGTCAGCCCCTGGTAAATGGTACCCTAGGTACCCAGGGCCTTGTGACCAGGGAAGGCCTCTAAGGGCTGCAGCACTCATTGTGCCACCCTTAGAGGCCCTGTACCCTTACACACCCTGCTCTTGCAGGCTGAGTGTCTGGGTACAAAACAAAACAAAGTCGACTTGGCACACATCCCTGTGTGCCATGCCCACCACCTACACTGCCCTGGCATACATCAGCCACCCCTCCAGCTGGGTGCCCTATGCCAGTGGTGTGGGCACAGGAGCATGAGCCCTGTACCCCTACAGTACCCAGGTCCATTCCTGGGCACTGTAAGTGCAGTGCTGCCATTTAAGAGTACATGGTGCTGAGAGCTCGTCAAACACGAACTCCCCAGCACCACAATGGCAACACTGAAGACTGAGAAGTTTGGTATTAAACTTCTCAGCACATTAAACCCACACTGATGCCAGTGTGGGATTTAATGTACCAAGCACCCCAGAGGGCATCTTAGAGATGCCCCCTGAAACCTAACCTACAATCCACGTCTGGTCCGAGAGGCTGCCTAGGCTGCCACACAGCAGACATGTTGCTGGACCCCTGGGTAGGAGAGCCCCTCCTGGGCCTGCAACAATGCACATCCTGGGCGAGGTGCTAAATCTCCTCCCCCAGGATGGGCAGGGGGAAGCTTCAAAGGCATGCCACCTCTGTGAGCTTCCCCAGGCCACTGGCAACCCCCACTCTGGCGGGAAGCCGGGCCGGAAACCCCAAATAAGGACAGGGGATGTGCCAGCCTGCCAACCCCACCCCTCAGGTGGGGGAGGCGAGATGAAGCACATCTTCGGGCGCTCGCCATCTTGAAGATGGGAGGCCCTACCCAATCAGGACTAGGCTACTGCCTCCCTCCCACAGGAGAGAGGCAGGATAGGGGGTGTACCCACCCCAGGACAGGGACCCATTGGTCCCTGTCCTTCACCTACCTGTAACGCCCCTAAATCTAGTATTTAGGGGCACCCTGAACCTTCCTTCCCCAGATTTCAGATTCCAAAATCCGAAGAAGAGCTAGAAGACCTGACCAGCAGCTGCTAAGAAGAGGAAGACACCAACTGCTTTGGCCCCAGCCCTACCGGCCTGTCGACCCTCGAACCTGCTCCAACCCGGCATCTCTTGTGGCCAGCAACCTCACAAACCCCAGAGGACCTGGCTACCTTTTGGCTCTAAGCACCTGGGACTCCCATGAGTAGAGGCTCTACTCAAAATCTCCTTCTAATCCCTGGCATCAGCCCGGAACCGCGAACCCTTCACACTCTGCACCCGCCAAGCCTGGCCTGTGCCGGAGTGAACAAAGACCACGAGGACGACCCCACGGCGACTGTGACCCCGAGTCCGGCACCCAAGGACTTCCCTCGACGCTCCTGATGACGCCTGCAGCCTCAGAACCAGGTGCCCCCCCCAACCGCGATCAACAGAGGGTAAGATTTCCCGAAACCAAAAGGCACCCTGGCGCCCCGCGGCCTCCTGTGCCCAACTCCGGGGTACCTACCTATCCTCCAACTAACCAACTTACCTCTCGAAGTGGTGGTGGCACCTGAAGAATCTTCGTCCCAGAGCTTGCAGTCTTTTTCTAAACCAGAGCTTTCCCATTGAAATCCATTGAGCACCCGAAGGCTCAAAAGCACGTTGCACCCAGCCGCCCTGGCAGTGAAACCTCTACATCTATCTACTTCCCCATTTGCCCTGAGCAAGTGACCAGGAGCCCAGCTCCCACAGCCGCATGGCCTGCTAATCAGCAGCCACCAACCAAGACCCCCCCTCCCCCCCCCAGCCCCCCATAGGATAACATTGGGCCTAACTCTCTCTGCACCCAGCTGCCCCTGTGCCGCTGAGGGTGTAACAGCTGTGCCTACCTAACCCTGGGAGACCCCTGAGTCTATGCCCAGAACCTTAACTCTGCCAGTCGAGTACTTACCTTAAAGTCGAAAACTCAATTTTCTCCATAGGGAAACATTGACTGGTTTTTCCTGCAATTTCTTCTAAGTGTGGACTTTTCAAAACTTAAAATATTCACCAAAAATCAGCAGAGTAACGAAAACGAAAATACTCACCTGCTATTCGGTGAGCTCCAGTGCTGGATCTTGGTGCCCAGCACGGACTCTGAAAAATATTCACAACCGTACTTACCAGTAACCCAATTTTCTTCCATAGGAAACCATTGACTTTTTCTGTGAAATTTCTTCTGTCGATTTCTGCAAACTTTAAAAATTCTTTAAAAATCGTATAAATTGTGAAAACGTAATTACTTTCCTGTTTTGGATAAAGGTCCCAGTACTGAGTCTAGGCACCCAGTACTGGATTGCAAAAGTAACTAGAACATACTAAACCTGCAACTTGAGTTTTCTTCCATAGGGAATCATTGACTGTTTTCTATGAAATATTTTGTCAACTTCTAAAATAGCAAAATATTGTCTAAAAATCATAACAGTAACTAAGTGGACTTTTATCACTTGATTCTAAGTACTGACCCAGGACTGAATCTAGGATCCAGTCCTGGAATCCCTAAAGTAATCCTAAAAGTAATCTGTTGCAAATAACTTGAAACTTCCATTGAACTCAATGCATGATTGTGTTTAAAATTGTGTTGCCTATAGCAACCACTTGTAACTTTCTACAAAAGTCAATTGCATATTGCAAAAGTATTTATATAAAGCATCTCATTCTGAGAAAGCATATTTTAATACCTATTGTTGGTTCTAAAATAAAACAAGCATATATTTTTTTATATATCCCATTGGCCTAGAGTTCAGTTATTGAGTGTGTGAGACCATTTGCTGACTGAGTGTGTGCAACAAAGGCTTTACACTGTCCTCTGATACTGCCTTACTGCTTGACCAAGCTACCACTTTAGAGAGTATGGTTATATCCAACTTTAGCCTCTGCCAAACCTCTGGGGACTGTGGACTCTGTACACCCTGTACCCATTTGGGAACAGTATATACAGAGCCACTTTCGCACACACTGCTCAAGTGAAAAATCGACAGGCCCAATTTTACCCACAGCAATGGGGTAAACACATTTGTTCTTTGTTTAAAATTGTGTCTGGTTCTACAGACTTCATGCTAATTAGCACAGAAAAGAATAGGTGTTGGTCTTGCTCACCTCAGTAGCCCTCACAACTCTTCAGCTTCTGAAACCGTTCCTACTCCACACGCCTAAGCCTTCAGAATTATTTCTACTAAAGATTTTGTGAGAACTAGAAGCACACAAGATGTAGGTACAGGCGACACTCCGTTAGATAACAGCACAAGCTTTAGTCCACAACATACTTTAATAGTCATATGTCCGGATTGAGAATGACCCAACTGTATGTAACCACCCGCCACATATAAACATAATCCCAGGGTTTTGAAAAATACCCACACACACTGACTCCCCCACCAATGGCCAGATCATCATATGAAATAGACATGAGCATTTCAACATGTCACGCTTGTGTCTACTTCAAGCAATAATGATGGATCATGCTCATATTACCGAAAACAGCAATCCTCTTATGCATAACCCGACAATTCTACAAATAATTCGCCATACTGGTACTACAAATTGAGGCCCATTGCCAGTCACAATGCCTTCTCTACAAAATAACTTCATCCAAAAATTCTACAACCACTTCCGAAGTAACTTCCTTCACCATCTTAATTTCAGGCCATTTAGAGTAGTAATCCATCAACACAATTCCAAAAGCTTACTGCCTTGGTAAAACTGCAAACGGTCCAAATATGTCAAGAACCACCCTATGCCATGGCGTTACAGGAAAATCCACTGGCTAGGGATTAGTGGGGCGAGCCTTAGCAGACTTGTCACTATATACACACTTTCCACACATCCTCACCTGATGTTCCACAAAATAATCAATACCTGGAGAACAAAAATGTACTTTGATACACTTTCTTATGGGCCAGATACCAAGAGGACCCTGATGAGAAAATATCCACAATGGACTTTCTCAGATTAAAAGGAGGAACACATTTGCCCCCCTCTTACTACTATGTCATTTCCACTTTTAATTTCTCCTGTACCTTGAAATAACCCATCAATTCAACTGGAACCTTCCTTTCTTCTGGCCAACCACCTAAAAAAACGGTTTCATTCTGTTCAGCCTACAGTCCCTCTGCATCTCTTCTTCCCATTTAGTTTTTTTGCACAATGGGAAGCTCAGAACCAAGTAAATTAACATCCTGCACAGAGAACGCCACTTCACATTCATCCATTTCAACATCACTAAAATCTCCTGCCGGTAAATGTAACCTAGCAAACACAGGAGATGGACAGAGTGCTGAAACTTTTCAGACGATCGCCCCCATTTACAGATCTGGGTTGAATCCATCATCATTCTTTAGCTCACTTCGCCACCTCAGTTCAGACCCAGCTATATGCAAATCAGTCTTGACCCTGTACCTCATGGGAACAGTCCGGTCTAATTTATCCTAAGCCTCGAACCCTTACTTCAAAAGATCAGCTCCCTCCCAATGTTTTAATAAAGAATTTGCTTTCTGGTTCACAATCCTCTACAAGACTTACGCATACGCTAAAAATACCGCCTTCCATGTTTCCTAGTCCATGGATGGTTGCCCTGGAGTTGTCAGGAAAGGAGGTGGAACGATACCAGACATAGTACAGTAAAAGAAGGAATTTAAACATTGTCCTAAAGTAAAGGAATAAGAAACAATACACGCTGTCCCATACGAGCAAGTGAGCAAATCACTGAAAAATAACATGCCTGAATGCAAAGTCTTACCCAGGAGGTGTGCTAATCACAGAGGTTGAGCTTGAAATAAAATCGCTACTAATAATCTAACCTGCATGTTACAGCAACGGGCGCTCTCTGCCCAACCCTTCGGGAAACCGGCAACAAAACCAGAACAGCGGAGCCCAACAGTAAATTTGTGCGCACGTCACAGTGACTAGATGCACGTTGCTTTAACCCTTTCTGTGCCTATGACTAGCTGGACTCGTCATGGAGCACAGTCGCCATGTACCCATGACGAGTCCAGCTCGTCATGACACCCACACCCTTCCCCTGCCTCTCCCCGCCCGAGTCATCAATGAAGTCAGCGCCCGAGCTGCGCTGACGTCATTGGAGGTTTCCCCTTTGTTCTCCGACGCGCAGGAAGCCATTTGCTTCCTGCTCGTCGGAGAAGAAAGAGGTGAGTTTTGGGGCTGGGGAGGGGGGATTTCAGTGAAAGAGGCATCAAGGGAAAGGAAAGGGTTTTCCTTTCCACCGATGTCTCTCTTATGCATTCCTGCTGCACGATCGTGCGATTGTGCAGCAGAAATGGCCACTAGCGCCAGGGATTTTTAACTTTTTTTAGGTTTGGGGTTGTCACCCCTTAGGCAAGGGTCGCTCCCCTTATGGCCACATTATTTTTTAAATATTTTAAAGTGCAAACAAAATCAAAGAGGTTGCATACGATATGTTACAAGAGGAAAAAGTGATGTGTGCATGTTACAAGAGAAAAAAATACAAGTAGAGCTAAAATACTGCAATAAATGGCAGACACTCAGAAAACAAGAGCAAACGTTACGTTACATGAGGCAATGGTGGTAATTGTGCATGTATCAAAAGCAAACAAAATACAAGAGGTAGCAAACAATACGTTACAAGAGGAAAAGTGACATGTGTGCAAGTTACAAAAGAGTACAAAGTACAAGTAGAGGTATAAAACTGCAATAAATGGCAGACACTCAAAACACAGAACACACTGGGAAAGCACTTCTATAGGCATGGAGAATAGAATTTCCTATAATGTAAATACTTCCTTCAGATAACAGAGGGCGTGAATTAAGTTTGGAAGTGTCTTTGCAGGAGGAGAACTTTGAGGTCAGTTTTGAAGGACTGGGAAGAGGGGGTGGTCCGGAGCTGAGGCGGAGTTCCAGATACTCGCCGCGTTGCCTGTAAAGGATTGGGCCATCGATCTTTCCTTCTTGAAAGTCGGAGGTTCAAGCAATACATTTTGCGCAGCACGGGATGATCTAGAGCCTCCAGAGACTCAGTTCACTTGCCAGGTAGCGAGGAGAGGAGGAGTGCAAGGCTTTGTGGGTGATACAGGCATTCTTGCAGATAGATCTTGCCTCGATGGGAAGCCAACGGAGGGTGGATAAAATGGGTGTGATGTGGTCGCTTCTTTTGGCCCCATATATGAAACGAGCTGCTGAATGGAGAACATATTTACGGGGGGACAGGTGGGATTTGTGCAGGCCAATAAGAAGAGAATTGCAGTAGTCCAATCTGGAGAGAAGCAGCGATTGGACCAGGGTTTGAAGGTCTTGCTCCGGGAAGAAGCGCCAAATCCCCCAAAGAAAGGCGCAGGAATTCATGTGGGAGAGTAGACTGAGGTTTTTTTGTCGAGTATGACACTAAGGGATTGTGCGCTGTCAACAATGATGGAATTTTGGTTAAGTAGATTCTTCTGATCCATCCATGATAGAGAAAGTGAGGAGGAGAGGAGGAGGAGGAATTCAGTTTGAGGGATTCTAAATCAATTAAGGAGTTAACATCCAGTTTTGAATGGACTCGACAGTAGAGTTTAGGATGGAGAGATCGTGAGTGGATGTGTCAGGGGGGGGGGGGGGGGGGATTTTTAATTCACTATTGTATTTGTTTGGGGGAGCGGCCCCTTGGACAAGGGTCGCTCCCCTTTATGGGAGGATGATTGTGGCCATTTCTGCACTCTTTGGGTGGAAGGATAGCAGTATGTTTTTAGGCCCATCTGCCCCCAAGGGGGACAGAAGCCACTAGACACCTGTGTTTTTTACATTTTTGTGTTGGGGAGTGGCCGCAAGGGTTGCTCACCTTTTACGGGAGTGAATATTTAATTTATACTCTTAGGTCAACCTACCCCATATCTTTGTTGGTGGATTGTGTGTGGATTGGTGCATTATATGCATATGTGACATTAATGTTTTTTCTCCTTTTTATTCTAGTCTAAAGCTTTTGATTCCTGTTTCTGGTTTCGACAGTGGTTGTTCTGCAGTTGTGTAGTTGCATTTTTTTTTTGTTGTATTTACTCCAAATGAGTAATATTGTAATGTTTGAATGAATTTTTTTGTAAGTGATGTCATAATGGCAGCATATTTAGTTAGTGTTTTGAGCATGAAATTATTTGCGATGTGTTTTGCATGGTCTTATGTGTAATTTCTTTTCTCTTTCTTTTTTTAGTGGGATATTGTTGATCCATACTGTGTCTGTGCAGAGTAGGTGGTGGTGAGTAGTTTAGCTGCCTCTGGCAAGTGAGTGGTATTGTTTTGGAGTATATATGTGTTTTTGATAAAGGTGCTTTTTGTTTATTACTTATTTTACAAAGTGTTTGTTGTTGTTGACTTGTTTGACAAGTTACCTTTATTAGTAAGCATTATGGCTAGCCGTAGAATGACTGCTCAACAGGTGGTTGGGTATGCTTCTTGATTCTTCCTCGGAGCATGATTATGAGACTGACCGTGCATCTGACGGACAGGAGGGAGGGGAAGATTCTGGCAGTGAGTTCTCTCTCCACATGGAATCATCGGATGATGAAGGTACTCTCAGTGCAGATGAAGGTACTCTTGGTGTGGATGAAGCAACTCTCAGTGCGGATGAAGAGCCTGTTTTAGAGGAGGAAACTGCTGTGCCGATGGTGCAAGAGGCATCTGGATTGCAGTCTGAGGCTACTAGGCTTCCTATTGGAAGTGCTGGACTTTGGGTTGATCCAAACATGGTGCAGCCGGTGTTGCCTGCCTTTAACGGTGATGCATGGTGTAGAGTGGATTGTGAAATTTTTTTGCCTATACAGTTTTTTCAGTTGTTTATGGATGATGTATTTTTGGGTGAGATAGTTGAGCAGACGAATTTGTATGCTGAACCGTTTTTGAGGGACAACAGTGACAAACTTAGGCCCCAGTCTAGAGCTACCCGGTGGACTCCCACAAATCTGGAAGAGATTAAGAAGTTTTTGGGTTTGACTTTATTGATGGGTGTGGTAAGGAAGCCAAACTTGGCTTCATATTGGTCTACTAGCCCCTTGTTGGCAACTGCCATATTTCCTGCAGTTATGACTCGTAATCGGTATTTACTTTTGCTACGCATGCTGCATTTTGTTGATAATTCTACGGCGTTGCAACAAGATCACCCGACTGACTGTCTTTTTAAGATTCGGCCCGTTCTTGATCACTTTGTAGATCGATTTTCTGAGATCTATACTCCAGGGAAAGAAATATCTATTGATGAGTCTTTGGTCTTGTTCAAGGGCCGTTTGGTTTTTAGGCAGTACATCCCTAGCAAGAGGGCACGCTATGGAATTAGGCTGTATATGTTGTCTGAGAGTAGGACAGGATATGTTTTTAATTTCAGTGTGTACACTGGTAGGGATTCCACTATTGACCCCCCTGGTTGTCCGTCCACTTTTGGAGTTTCAGAGAAAATTGTGTGGGATCTTGCTAGAAGACGGTTTAACAGAGGCCACCATTTGTACCTTAATAACTTCTATACTGCTGTGCAATTATTTAAGGAATTGTATAAAGTGGACACTTTTGCATGTGGCACAATCCGCTCTAACCGTAAAGGTTATCCGAAAGTGCTTGTTTGCAAAAAACTTCAGAGGGGGTAGTGCAGTTCCTTGCGTAGTGATGAACTACTAGCTGTAAAATCTGTGGACAGGAGGGATATGTACATGCCGACTACCATCCATGATGAGAGTACTTCACCTGAGGCTGTTTGGGGGTCAGGTTTTTGAAGTGCGCAAACCTGTGTGCATTCTAGACTACAATAAGCACATGGGTGGTGTTGACAGTAGATCAGAGGTTGGAACC
Organism: Triturus cristatus; assembly: GCF_964204655.1. Lineage (NCBI taxonomy): Eukaryota > Metazoa > Chordata > Amphibia > Caudata > Salamandridae > Triturus > Triturus cristatus. The sequence continues at coordinate 802,877,776 of NC_140579.1, read as the reverse complement.
TTACATTGCTATTCGGAAGGCTTATGTTTGGTATAATAAGTTGGCCATCCATTTCTTCGAATTAGCAAGTTTCAATGCTTTTATTGTGTTCAAGGAGTGTTCTCCTGCGTCAAAGTTGACATTTCTTCTTGGGGGGGCGTGGCTTCGCGGGCCGACATGGCGGACGCGTGTTAGTCAGCCTCCGTCCAGCCCAGCATTTATCCGTCTGTTATCCTGGCTCCCTCGGACCCGCGATCTGTCCTGGAGGGAGCGCTACGGCACCGACGATCGGTGGGGGCCGCTCGGTGGCAGACATAAGGCCAGCGGAGCGCGGAGGCGGGCGCGCCCGCGAGGTTCTGCCTAGCATTCCGAGGCGGAGCCGGTGAGTCCATTACAGCTTGCCGAGAGGCGCCGCTAGCCTTGGGGAGCCTGTGACGGCGGCCCCTGGTCTCGGCTGCGATTCTCGCGGGGCAGATCGGCCCCGGGAGCCAGCATTGCAGACACCGGTGAGGAGCTGGGGGGAGGCGGATTGCCCCGGCCAGCGGAGCGACTCGACTGGGCCTGCCCACCGTGCCCGGGAGTGAGGCCGGTGCCTGGGGCCTCGGGAGTCCTCCTCCCATACATATTTTCAGTGGCAGAGAGGTGTTAGCAGCAGGGAGTGCAGGGCGCCCTCCCCCTCCCTGATTCTCTGGCCGGACTGGCGGCTGCACTGGGGGATCGGCGGCTGCATCGGGCCGTGGGGGAGTAGCCGGGGGGCCCTACATGAGCTGACTGGTTGTCCCCTGGAGTGGGGATCCTACTATTCTCTAGCCCTGGGGGCGTCTGATGAGGAGAGGCGCCAGATCAGGACCATACTCCAGCGGGGGGCCCCCGCGACGAGCCAGTGGTCTGAGTGGGCCCAGGAGGGTCAGCGAGACTGCAGGGTGAGGACAGCAGATCTCGCCGGATCGTCGCAGCGCTATGGGACTTGGGGGTGCTTGCAGGTAGGCGAGCCAACATTGGTGAAGGCATCTTGGCCTCGGCTGTGGAACCGGGGCCCGTGATCGGCGGCCGCGCCGGATCGCGCCCCCTGGGACGGTGGGAGAGCTGTCTGGGATCCGAACGACGGCGTCCCGGGAGGGGCCACGTGGCCTTGGTGCCAGACGTCTCAGCGGGGTCTGCTTGCGACCGAGGCTCACATCGGGGGATTGCGGGCCCCGGGTCGGGGGTGCTTCCCCGCCTCTACTCATTCCCCTCTTCCTTCGGGCGACTAATTCATCTGTGGTGTGCCTGCACGGGGGAGGCCCTGGTGTCGGCGGCCTGTCCATCGTGGTCTGAAGGTGTGAAGGGTCCGCCGCCATGACGAGGGACAAGGGTGGAGGTGGCTCCATGAGGCATGGGCCTATTGACAAGTTCACAGGCCCGGGAGCGACAGGGGGAGCCGCCGAGGTATCTCAGGAGGTCATACCGGAGAACACGGCACTAATGGCGGCTATCACCCAATTCCGAGATACGCTGGACGCAAAAATTGGCGCATTGGGAGCTGATGTTATGTTACTGCGCCAAGATCTCCGGAACGCGGTGTCCCGCATCACGGAAGCGGAGACCCGCATATCTGGGGTGGAAGATGACGTTGGCGTTCTCAAGCAGAAAGTGGCAGGCCTGGAGTGGGGCTTGGCGCTTCGGGTCGAGGATGCCAAAGGACACGCCTGGAGGAACCACCTGCGCTTTGTTGGCTTCCCGGAGGGGTGTGAGAATGGCAATATGGAGCGCTTTCTTACGCAGTGGTTGGAGAGCTGGCTCCCGCCGGATGTGCTGTCCAGGTGCTTCGTCGTGGAGCGGGCCCACAGAGCGCTTCTGCAGAAGCCCCCGGTGGGGGCTCGCCCAAGACCGGTGATTGCGAGGCTGCTCAATTACCTTGACCGAGACACGGTGCTGAAGCAGGCCCGCGTCAAAGAACCTTTGCTCTATAATAATCAACGTATCCTGGTGTTCTCGGATTATACACGACTCGTGCAGCAACGCCAAGCGTTCATGGCGGCAAAGGCCAGGTTGACAGACCTCAATCTCCTGTATGCTCTGCTATTCCCTGCCCGCTTGAGAGTGGTCTTTCAATCCCGCACACACTTCTTTGACTCTCCGGAAGAGGTCTTTAAGTGGACTGACGAAACTGTTAGGGTGCGGGTGAATACGCCGCCTGGCCTGCAGTCAGACTCATTTGAGTGAGGGGCCGTCAAAGAATCCTCGTGGACAGCGTCGGAAGGGGCATAGGAGATCGCAATCCCGGAGGCGCTCCGCTTCCCGTGGAGCCCAGCCCCGAGAGGACTCTGCTTCTCAGTTCCGGACACTAGATCCGCGATACCTGTGAATAGGGTTGTGCCGGGGTGCTTCCTTCATTGGACTATGTGACGGTTGGCTTTCAGGGTCTAGAGGGAGCCCTTAGGACCCCCACCGACTCGGAGTTTGTGGAGGGTGGGTATTGGGTGATATGGGCGGTAAGTTGGGGATCCATTGGCGGGCGCAGCCTGTGCCCCCCGGGCGGGGGCATGGAGCCAAACCCGCCGCGACAGGTACTTCAGTGTTGTTGAGGTATGGGGAGGGGGGTTTGTTACGGGGAGGGGGTTTGGTTGAGGATATGAGTTGCGATTTCACACTGTACATATCGGTCGTACGCACCCGTGGCTGGGACCTCTAATCCGTGCTACATCAAGGCATGTTGCCCAATGGCTAGTGGGAGGGCAGAAACGGAGGCGTCCCCGGGCGCCCTCCGTATTGTTAGCTGAAATGTGCGAGGGGTCCTGGATAAAATTAAGCGAGGGCAGTCCTGCGTCAGGCGAAAAGGGTCGGAGCTGATATTCTCCTTTTGCAGGAGACTCATCTGATGGGCTCTAAGGCCCTGTGCCTGCAGCGATACGGTTTCCTGCAGGTCTTTCATGCGGGGTTCCTGCAGGGCTCTAGGGGAGTAGCGGTCTTGATACATCGCAGGGTCCCATATGTGCATGCGCAACAGTGGCTGGACCCGCAAGGGCGATACCTGTTTCTGCGGGGCAAGATTGGGGAGGACCCTATCGTGCTAGGATGTGTGTACGCCCCCCCCCCCCCCCATTACAGTGGTCCTTGGTGGAGCGGTTACTCTCCCTATGGGCGGACATGCCGGACGTGGCTGCGGTGGTGGGTGGCGAATGGAATGATGTGATGGATTTGGGGAGGAGCAGGGCGGGAGGGGCCCAGGGTGTCACTCAGCACACGAAGTTGCACTCACTGGTTAGGAGCCTCGATTGAATGGACACCTGGCGGCATGTACACTGAGATAGGAGGGAATTTACGTACCTCTCGGCGGTCCATAAGTCGTTTTCTCGGCTCGACTGTGTTTTCGGCCCTTGGGCGCTTGCAACGCGGGTGCGGTCCGCTGGGATCCTTCCTAGGGGGCTGTCGGACCACTCGCCGGTATTCGTGGTGCTGCGGTTAGGTGGGGGGCGGCAACCATTTTGTTGGCGACTAGCAGTGTGGAATTTGCAGAACGTCGAATACGAGAAGTCAATGAGGGAGGCGATCGCGGACTACTTTGTCTCCATTTCGGGGGCGGTCCCTAGTGCCGTAACACTTTGGGAGGCACTGAAGCCCACTCTACGGGGGGTAGACATTGCATGGTGTGTGGCGGCCCGTAGGAAGCGTCGAGAAGGGTTGGTCAGGGCCGAGGCGGAGATCTAAGGGCTAGAGCGTCGATGCCGGGAGGAGGGCGGCAGTCTGGGGGTACAACAGCTCCTGTTGGCGAGGCAGTCCTATGCCTCACTCCTGATGGACGAGGCTCGCCAAGCATGGCTGGCTACACGCAGCAGGATCTACCAGTGGGGCGACAAATTGAGCAAAATGCTACATCGGCTCTGCCAGGGTGTTTTTCATCCCCAGGTTACCCCGGGGGTGCTGGATGTGAGAGGGGAGCCGATGATTGACCCTACGACCATAGCAGAGAGCTTCGCCACGTACTACGCAGATTTATACGCCTCTAGGGAGTGCCTGCCGGAGGCTATGGTGGACAAATTCCTTGAGGATCTCCCGCCCAGAGCTCCGTCTGATGAAACGCGCCGGCAGTTGGAGCTCCCCCTCTCTGAGGAGGAAGTGGGTAAGGCCCTAGGTGAGCTCAATTCTGGGAAGGCACCGGGACCCAATGGGTTCCCCAGTGAGTTCCATCGTAGATATATTCTACAACTAGCGCCTTATTATCAGGCGGCGGTGGAGGAGGCCAGGGATGATGGTCGGCTTCCACCGGACTGGCGGCATGCAGAAGTGATGGTGTTTCATAAGCCTGGTCGGCCCCTGGAACAGCATGCTTCATACCTCCCTATAACCCTCCTCAACGTGGAGGCTAAGGTTCTGGCCAAGGCTCTGGCTAATCGCCTTCTGCCTCACATCTCGACATTGGTACACCCGGACCAGGCTGGGTTCATGCCCCAGAGGGCGACCCGGCACAATATACGGCGTGCACACGTGGCACTAGCGGCGGTCCGGCAGACGGGGGTGCCGGCTGTGCTCCTACTGGCGGACATGCGCAGGGCATTTGATTCCCTGAGCTGGGTGTATCTGTTCGCCCTCCGTCAGCTTAACCTCGGTCCTCGGTTCCTGTCGTATGTGACGCTCTTATATACCGACTTAACGGCTTCGGTTCGCGTGGCGGGAGCGATCTCGTCCAGCTTCCCTATTAGACGTGGTACCAGACAGGGGTGCCCCCGGTCGCCCTATCTTTTCGCCCTCGCTATGGAGCCGTTGGCGGCCTGGGTGCGTATGGATGCACAGTTGGAGGGATTTTTGTGGGCCCCGGGCCTTTCGGACAGGATCGCATTATACGCGGATGATGTCCTATTCTTTTTAATGGCATTGGACAAGTCGGGGCCGCGCATACTGGTGATAATGCAGATATTTGGGGAAACGTCCGGGCTGTATATGAACCCCCGCAAGTCCACACTGTGGGTCTTGGGTCCTCGGGTGAGAGTGGATGCGTGGGCGTCGACGCTACAGGTGGCGGAGGGAGGACTTAAATATCTGGGAGTCTTTCTGTCGGAGGTACCGACGTTATCCTGGGAGCGGAACTTGGCGCCGGTATGGGAGCGCGTACATGCAGATCTTGCGACTTGGTCCCGTATGCCGCTGACTATTTACGGTAGGTCGGCGATCTTTAAGATGGTCGTGCTCCCCCGTTTGCTATACCAATTACAGAACCACCCGTACCCGATCACGCCTGGCTGGTTCAGGCTGGTGAACTCTGCGCTGAGCCGGTTCCTGTGGGGGCAGGGGGCAGTGTGTGTGGCGTTGCGCACATGCTTTCTCTCCACCTATTGTGGAGGCCTGGCGACCTCAGATATCCTCTCATACTACCAAGCCTCACATCTGTTAGTTCTCAATGAGTGGTGGTATGGGGACAGGGGGGACCCGGCTTATGCGTTGGAGCGGCACCTCATGGGGTGGTACACTCTGCACACGATTCTCTATTCGGCGAGACTGCAGGGTGCGCTTCTGCCAGCGACGGGGGTAATCTTCCAGCTCTGGCGGCAATCTTTAAGAAGAATGGGGTGGTGGAATACCCTAACGGAGGAAACTCCACTGTGGCACAACGGACGCCTGCCTGACCTAGCGGCCCTACAGGGCTTTAGCGGATGGGATGCCATCGGCATCTCCACCCTGGGCGATGTAGTGCGGAAAGGGTCCATTAAATCGTTTCAGAATCTACAGGAGGAATTCTGTATGCATCGGACACAATTTTACCGGTACCTCCAGCTCCAACATGTGCTCTCCCCCTGTCTGGAGTGCCTTGCTTTCATCCCAGAGTTTAGCCCATTGGAGGCAAAAGTATTCATGGGCGACCTTGCCACCAAAAAAATATCGCGGATATACCAGTCCTTGGTCATCCACAGTGGGCCTTAACTAGATAAGCTGCGGAAGGGGTGGGAGGAGGACATAGGCACGCTGGAGGACGAAGATTGGAGGGAGGCCCTGGCCTCCCCCACGGGAGATGCCATGGCAGTGCGCCTCCGACTTGTCCAATTCAAGTATCTTCACCGGGTTTATTATACACGGGTTCGGCTATACCGAGCGGGCCTGGTTGCCTCCCCGGAATGTCTCCGGTGTGGCAGGGCGGAGGGCACATTCCTACACACGGTCAGCCGATGCTCGTCGCTGGATCGTTTCTGGAGGGGAGTCTTTGCTTGTCTGTCTGAGGTCCTGGGGTGGATGCTCCCGCGCACGCCACAGCTAGCTCTGTTACATGTGATGGAAGATATCGGGGGCAACATATATAAACGGCACCTTCTGCTGCTAGGCCTCACTTTGGCGAAACGTGATATTGCTAGACTGTGCAAGGACACGCGGGCTCCCTCGGTGGCCTCCTGGAAAAATGGCCTGGACTTCTGCATGGGGCTGGAGCAGCCCATCTTTGTGGCTCGGGGTTGCCCACGTAAGCATCATAAAATATGGAAGCGGTCGGCGGACTATAGAGGCCTGTGGTTGGAGCCTCCAAATGCAATAGTCTATGTCCGAGGGAATAGGGCAGAGATGGGGTGGCTGGGTCGGATGCTTGGGGAAACGCCTGGGGGTGTGTGTGTTAGAATGGTTGGGTCTTTCATTAGAACGGGTAGTATGTCTGTTTTTCTTTTTTTCTCTGGTCCTCGGTTTTTGGCGGGTGGGCAGTCTTCAGTGGGAATTGAGCAACTTGGGAAGGGGGGGGTGTTTGAAATGGGCATCCGGAATGGTATTGTATACCCAAAATTGTGCTGGTTTTTCTTTTATAATGTTAACAATAACCAAAACAAAACTGTCATATGTGTTCATGCTACTGTACAACCTGATAATGCAGTGGTCTCTGGGGTACAGAGCCCCGCGCTTACTGTGCGAGTGACAATAAAATCTGTTTAAAAAAAGTTGACATTTCTTCAGTTTCAGCACTCTGTGATAGCTAGCCTTGTTGTGGAACAGGCAAGTGTACCTAGATTTGGAGTGGTGGGGGATGTGGCTCGATTAAAAGATTGCCACTTTCCGGATTACATTCCTCCCACATCTTCAAAAGATTTTCCCACTAGGAGATGTAGAGTTCTGTTGGCGAAGAGGTATGCGGATGGAGTCTCGTTATTTCTGTCCCGGGTGTCCTAACCCTGGGCTGTGTATGCCTGCTTGTTTTAGAGCATACCACAAGCAAAATAAATTTTGGGAGCTTCCATGAGTGCTAAAGTAAACTGCCTGGTCTGTATTGGTTTAAAAAAATTATTCTGTTTCAAGGTTGGCATTAGTGCAATGTATTTAGTTTCAGACTTTGTGTTAGTAGATTTGTATCTATTTGCAATTTGTTTGTGTTTTTTTGTATATAAAATCCTAAATGTGATGGCTGTGTGTGTAGGTTGGCGCTTGGCTGGCGGTGTGCGTGGACTGGCGCTTGGCTGGCGGTGTGCGTGGACTGGCGCTTGGCTGGCGGTGTGCGTGCACTGGCGCTTGGCTGGCGGTGTGCTTGCACTGGCGCTTGGCTGGCGGTGTGCTTGCACTGGCGCTTGGCTGGCGGTGTGCTTGCACTGGCGCTTGGCTGGCGGTGTGAGTGGACTGGCGCTTGGCTGGCGGTGTGAGTGGACTGGCGCTTGGCTGGCGGTGTGCGTGCACTGGCGCTTGGCTGGCGGTGTGCGTGCACTGGCGCTTGGCTGGCAGTGTGCGTGCACTGGCGCTTGGCTGGCAGTGTGCGTGCACTGGCGCTTGATTGGCAGTGTGCGTGCACTGGCGCTTGGCTGGCGGTGTGCGTGCACTGGCGTTTGGCTGGCAGTGTGGGTGGACTGGCGCTCGGCTGGTGGTGTGTGCGTAGTGACTTGCTGCTGGTCACTACACACGCTGCTAGCTGAGCGCCACTCCACGCAATCCATCAGTTTGTGTAGTTGCTGTGTCAGGAATGTGGGCGTGTGGAAGTGATGGGCCCTTGAATGGAGCTGTCTGCTGGTGTGAGTGTTGTAATGTGATGGGCCCGCGGCGTGCATGTTTTGTATGTGTCACACGTATGAAAGGTGTTTGAATGGCCTGTAAAGAGGTTGGTGCCTTGTCGTGGCTTTACAGCTCGCGAGCTGTGAGTCAATGGTTCAGTTTCTCGTCTTTTCAATTAATAGTGCATTTCATTTTTGTGAAATCACTTGCTAATACAATTGTATATACTGAACCATTACTCACCCTCGTGCCAAATCCAACCAGTATGTGTGTGTGCTTTAGGATTAGATGGCTGTGCAGTAATATTGGTCTTTTTTGTCTTCCTGTAGCAGGTTGTACCTTGTCCCTTTTGTGAATGTTGTGATGTGTTGGTTTTGTGCCTGGTGGTGTGAATGGCCTGTAAAGCGGTTGGTGCCTTGCCGTGGCTTTACAGCTCACGAGCTGCGAGTCATTGGTTCAGTTTTTTGTCCATTTAATTGACAGTGCATTTCATTTTTGTGAAATCTCTTATTGATAAAATTTAAAATACTGAACCATCACTCGCCCTTGTGCCAAATCCAACCAGTGTGTGTGTTTGAGGAATAGATGGCTGTGCAGGAATCTTTGTCTTTTTAGTTTCTCTGCCAAGGTGTATGTTCCATGTAAGAATAACCCACCAACTGTAGATACGGTCGTAAACCCATGGGAGTTCATGGTGATGTCTCTCTTGTGAATTCCAAAAAGTTATTTTATCCACAATGTCCTGCAAACCTCAAAATGTCAGTCACTTTTTCCTTGCAATATTGTGCCGAAATTCTCACGCTGTAGAAACAAACAACTAATTATGTCAAAACGATCTGGTTTTGCAAGGGGGTCAACTGTCTTTTTGGCCCGTGCTTGGGGGCCATCTAGGGAAACCTACCAAACCCACACATTTCTGAAAACTAGACACCCGGGGGCTTCCAGGGAGGCGAGGTTTGCGTGGATCCCCCAACATTTCCTTACCCAGAATCCCATGCAAACCTCAATTTTAGCAGAAAAAAAAATCACTTTTTTCACACATTTTTGTGTGGGAAAGTTGTGGCATCACCGGGCTCACTCAAATTTCCCGCCACCCAGCGTTCCCCCGGGTCTCCCGGTAAAAATGGTGCCTCACTTGTGTGGGAGGCCCAAGTACCCGCGACAGGCAAGAGTATTAAAAAAATTGTGTACGCGGCATGTGAAATTCCGTTTGCAAGTCCTGAAATTACTTCAGGATAAGTCCTCTCATGACATCGCCCAGGGTAGAGATCCCAATCACATCCCAATCATGGAAGCCCGGCAAAGCCGCCAACTGCGGCATGCGCCCATTCTGCCTAAGCGGCGTCTCACACGTCAGGCGATTCCACCACCCCATCCTCCGCAACGCCTGTCTCCAGACCTGAAACACTAACTGCGTCACATTCGGCAAGGAACGCCGCAGGGGCGCAGAATAAAGAAGCGTGTGTAGGGAGAGGTCTCCCATCAAACGGCGCTCCAAGGCATACGCCGGATCCGACCTGTCTCCATACCACCATTCGTTAAGAACCAACAAATGTGAGGCCAAATAATACGAGAGAACGTCCGAAGTCGCAAGTCCCCCACAGTACGTGGATTTAAAGCAGGTGCGGAGAGCCACCCTAACACCACCCCCACAGAGGAATCGACTCAGGGCCGCATTGACCGGACGGAACCAACTCGGGGGACAGGATATGGATGGTTTTGCAGCTGATACAGCAAGCGAGGAAGAGAGACCATCTTGAATATGGCCGACCGGCCATATATTGATAGGGGCATGTGGGACCAAACCCGGAGATCCTCACGCACCCTGTTCCACACCGGCACCAGGTTCCTCTCCCAGGAGACCAACCTCACGTCCGAAAGAAACACACCCAAGTACTTCAGCCCCCCACGTGCCACCTGCACCGCGGAAGCCCATGCACCCGGGTCGGCCCCCCCACCCAGGACCCACAACGTAGATTTACGCTCATTCATATATAAACCTGTAGTCTCCCCAAACACCTGCATAATGCGCAGCAACCGCGGGCCAGTCCTATCCAGTTGAGTAAGAAAGAATAGTACATCGTCCGTGTAGAGGGCGATGCGATCTGACAGTCCGTTTGCCCATTCAAACCCTGACACCTGCGCATCAATACGAACCCATGCAGCTAGGGGCTCCATTGCCAGGGCAAACAGATATGGTGACAGGGGGCACCCCTGCCTGGTGCCCTGACCAATGGAAAAGACCGAGGAGACCGAACCCGCCACACGTACCGACGCGGTTATGTCCGTATACAGTAGCGTTAAGTAGGAGAGAAAACGAGGCCATAAATTCAACCATCGTAGGAGGGCGAATAGATATTCCCAGCTCAATGAATCGAAAGCTCGATCCATATCCGCAAGCAATAGGGCCGCTCGCACCCCCAAGCTCTCAGCTGCAGCTATCGCCGCATGAGCTCTGCGAATATTGTGACGAGTCGCCCGCTGAGGCATGAACCCCGCCTGGTCCGGATGGACAATAGTCGAGATGTGGGGACGGAGACGGTTAGCAAGCGCCTTGGCCAGAACCTTAGCCTCGATGTTGAGAAGAGAGATGGGACGGTAAGATGCATGATGTTGCGGGGGCTTGCCAGGCTTGTGAAAAACCACCACCTCAGCATGTCGCCAATCTCTGGGCAAGCGGCCAGCCTCCCTCGCCTCCTCCACAACCCTGCAATAATGAGGACCCAACTGCCGGAAGTACCGTTTGAAGAATTCATTCGGGAATCCATTAGGACCCGGCGCCTTACCAGGCAGAAGCTCCTGAAGAGCAGAGTTCAGCTCGTCGTCCGAGAACGGGCGATCCAGGTCGATACTTACCTCATCCGCCAGAGCCCTGGGCGGGAGATCGCCCAAAAATCGGGCAATAACCTCTGCCGATAGACATTCACGGAGAGCGTAGAGGTCCGCATAATAGACCGCAAAACTCTCTGCGATGGCCGACGGATCCGACATCGGTTGGCCGTCGGGACCGACCACACCCGGGAGGACCAGGGAGCCCGTCGCCCCCTGACACAATCTATGCAAAAGCTTGCTCGATTTGTCTCCCCACTGGTATATCCTGCTGCGGGTTGCCAGCCACGCCTGTCTGGCCTCCCCCAGCAAAAGGGACGAATAATCCTGTTGTGCCAACAACAGCTGACGGCGGACCACCCTCCCTCGTCCCCGCTGCGTGCTTCTAGGTCCAATATCTTTGCTTCTGCCCGAATAAGATTCCCTGCGGGCCCTATGAGCCGCCACACAGAAGGAGATATCCACCCCCCGTAGTGTGGGCTTTATCGCCTCCCACAAGGATGCCGCCGCCGAAACCGTACCTACATTCAGCGACAAATAGCGGTCTATAGCTTCGCCCATGTGCTCCCTATACTCTGCCTTTTGGAGATTCCATGTGGAGAGGCGCCACCGGAATGGTCCCCGGGCAAGGCCAGCACGCAATGTAATGGCTACAGGCGAGTGATCAGACAACCCCCGAGGGAGAATATCTGCCTCCTCCACCCTGCCGGCAGCCCCCCGAGTCACCAATTCTGGCCCAATACGAGGGAAGACAGCCTGGTGGGACCGCGAACCATCGGGGCCCCGTCGGGCCTCCACCTGTCAACAGCAACATCCAGCACATCGTTCCAGTCCCCACCAATCACCACTAGGCCCTCTGGGATATCCGCCCACGCGGTCACAATTTTCTCCACAAAACCCCAGGACAACGGCGGCGGGGCATAGACACTTCCCAAAATCATGGACTCCCCCCTCAACGTACCCTGCAGGAAAAGATATCTGCCCTGCGCATCACCCCACGTTCTAATGTGGATATAGGTGACTCGTCTGTGAATCAAGAACGCCACCCCCCTCGAACCCCGCACAAAGCTGGCATGAAACACTTGGGTACTGCTGTAAACAGTGCTGAAAACAGAGAACCTTAGTCCCCAGAAGGTGCGTCTCCTGTAGCATCAGGATATCAGTGCTGGTGCATTTAGCCTGCTTAAGGATAGCGCCACGTTTGATCTTATCTAGCGCTCCCCTGACATTCCAGCTTAAAATACGCAGGGACCCCAAGGAATCTATCGATCTACCCACCGTGGCAGCCATACCAAAACATCAAAACCATGGAGGGCCGACTGGCCCAGGACATGCCACACAGCGCGACCCCTACCTGCAAGTGGACAGTGCGATGGAAAACAACAACAATTCCCCCGAACAACCCAACCCCCCCCCCCCACCCTGTACCTCGAAAACAATGAAGTACTTGTCGCGGCAGGCAGAGCAGGCATGCCCCAACAGGGGGAACCACCCCTCACCTGCCAATGGATCCCCAAACTGCAGTCCATTGTCCCTCAGCCCCCATCCCCGTCTGGAATACCCAACAGGAATTCCGGCCCTGGATGTGCTCCCCTGCCCCATACAAACATTTCTCAGGAAAGTAAACACACACACACAAAGACATTAATCAGTCAGCTGGCGCCGCTTGTTCTGCAGCAGATCCTATCAGCGACGGAGCATTTCCAGATCTGGACCGCCTTCTGGACCCCCTCCTCCGGCCACCGGGCACACTCCGGACCACACCACTCGAGGAGGAGTCCGATTCCCTCCCCGGCGGGGAGTGAGGACGCAGCCGCACAGTCTCATCCATCCAACGGAAAACCTCCTCCGGAGAATCAAAAAAGTATGTGCGGGAGCGATAAACCACCCTCAGCCGGGCAGAGCAGCGCATATGGAAATTTAAGTTCTCGCAGGCGGGCCTTAGCCGCGAGGAACGACTGTTGCTGGGTCTGTTTAGTATAGTCCGGGAATATCAGAATGCGAGCATTATTATATTGCAAACATTCTTGGGCCCTGGCCAGTTTCAGAATCACATCCCGATCGTGATAGCTGAGCAGCTTTGCGATGACTGGCCGCGGCCGAGCCCCCGGGGGAGCCTTCTGCATCAGGGCTCTATGTGCCCGTTCCACCACAAAGCATTTGGAAAGGGAGTCAGGGGGAAGCCATCTCTCCAGCCACTGGGCGATGAACCTCTACATATTGCCAGACTCTCACCCTTCGGGAAAACCAACAAAGCGGAGGTTGTTGCGACGTGCCCTACCCTCCGCATCTTCCATCCTAGACTCCAAGCCGCGTTGAGCAGTCTCTAGAGATGTAACTCGCTGTTGCAGGGTAGCCACCACAACCTCCACGCCAGAGATGCGCGTCTCCGTCTCAGTGATGCGTGCCACCGCATTCCGCAGGTCTTGGCGCAGCAACATAACATCTGATCCCACTGCCCCTATCTTGGCGTCAAGGGCGTCTCTAGATTGGGTGATTGCCGCCATGAGGGCAGCATTGTCTGGAACAGAGCCCTGGGATCCACCGGCCGCCACCGCCGGGCTCCCAGGACCAGCAAACTTGTCCAGCGTACTTGGCTTGGAGGGCCCACCACCATGTTTGTCCCTCGTCATGATGAACCAGGTGTATTTCCGTGAGCCTACTCCCAACAGACAGGCTCTATCTCTGCGCACTCTGGTGGGGTATCGTAGGTGACACCGGGGCGACTCCACCGGCTAGCGACGGTCCGCGCAGCACGATCCCACTGCCGAAGCGGCCGTCTAAGCACCCCCGCTGCGTGTCACTAGACCCTGTGCGCCAGGTGGCTCCGCTCCATGCAGCCCAGCAGGCAACAGTCAACACCTCGCCACACACGGCATGCGATGCGAGTTCCACCCAGGCGTCGCACCAGGCCCCCCCCCCAGGCCTAATATCACAGTATTTCCCGGGCCTGGAACCTCAATGGCACCCCCACAGGGCCCCAGAGACGGGCAGGATATACCCCTGAGCCGTCCGATAGACCCCGGAAGTCCCCACAGATCACGGTCGCCGCCCCGTAACCCCACGCGGTCCGATGGTTCCGCCGAACCCCACACAGAGCTGGGGGGGAGCCCAGGTGCTCAGGCACTACCGACTTCGCTCGGGCCCAGCGGGGGATGCCACCACTCACCCCACATCGCCCGGATCCTCCCCGCAGCCCGAACTGGCTGCCGACACCGGGGATCGCTCCTCCGCGAAGACCAGAAGCCACCGGAGGCCCAAAGTGGAGGAACAGAGGCCCACTCACAGGCCACGATGGGTGCGTCTGCGTCCACAACCCGGGAGCCCCGGCTCAATGTTGTCCAAGTTGGCAAGGCCCTCCGCAGGGCGGTCCACCGCCGGCCGCCAACACCGCCAAGCCAGACCCGGGTCTCATGAACTCCACCTCCGAGGCAATCAGGATAGCGCCGCTACAGAGAACGCCTCTCTGGGCCCCAATTCCCCACCCCGCGGTCCGATCGACCACCAATCTATGGGGGGGGGGGGGGGGGGAACCCGCCTTGCAGGAGCTCTTCACCAGCCGGGTGCCTCACCTGCCGACAACAGCGGGGGCCACCCCTTCAGCAGCCGCTCCGCCGCTCCAGAGTCTGCCAGCCGAGTTGCACTCAAGGCCGCGGCTTCAGCACAGCTCGCAGGCCTCAGTATCAATCCGGCCCCGCCGCCGCTGCAAAATGCCGCTACGATCCCCAGCTCACCCTCTGCGAATGTCGCCGCGTCCCGCCACCTCCAGCCACCGCAGGCGATATTAGGGACAGAGGAGCAGGAAAAATGCAGGATTAATGTAGGGCTGGACGGAGCCTATTTAAAAGACGTCCGCCATGCTGGCTCGCTAAGCCACGCCCCCGAGATAGGCAATTTTGATGTCGCCTCACTACATTTTGGGCCCTTGCCTGTCGCGGGTACTTGGGTTTCCCACACAAGTGAGGCACCATTTTTAGCGGGAGACCCGGGGGAACGCTGGGTGCTGGGAAATTTGAGTGAGCCCGGTGATGACACAACTTTCCCACACAAAAATGAGTGAAAAAAGGGATTTTTTCAGCTAAACATGAGGTTTGCAGGGGATTCTGGGTAAGGAAACGTTGGGGGATCCACGCAAGCGATACCTCCCTGGAAGCACACGGGTGTCTAGTTTTCAGAAATGTATAAGTTTGCTAGGTTTTGCAAGGTGTCCGCAGAGCTAGGGTTCATAAACTACAGCTAGGCACTTTGCCAAAAAAGGGTCATTTTTCACTGCGAAATTGAGGTGTGACCACGTTGCGTTTTGCGCCGTTTCCTGCCGCGGGCACTAGGCCGACCCGCACAAGTGAGGTACCGTTTTTCTCGTAAGACTTTGGGGAACGCGGGTTGGGTGGAAATTTGTGGATCCACGCAGATTCCAGAACTTTCCACCACAGAAATGTGGAGAAAATTTGTTTTCTGACAATTTTTTAGGTTTGCAAGGGATTCTGGGTAACAGACCCTGGTGGGAGGCAGTCAAGTCACCCCATCCTGGATTCCCCTGGGTGTCTAGATTAAAAAAAATGTATAGGTTGGCTAGGTTTCCCAAGGTGCCCGCAGAGCTAGGGTTCAAAAACTACAGCTAGGCACTTTGCAAAAAAGGGTAAATTTTCATTGTGAAAATGTGGTGTGTTCACGTTGGGTTTTGAGCCATTTTTTGTCGTGGGCACTATACCTACCCACACAAGTGAGGTACCATTTTTATTGGGAGACTTGGGGTAATTCAGATTTGTAAAGCACCTATTACCTATTGATTTTTGATGCATTTCTGCCTACAAAATTAAAGACTTTGTGTAAAAAATAAGTCATTTTAGAAAATGACCGATAATTCTCATGCTAGTACGAGTATTCCCAATTTCTGTCATTCCCTAAAAGCTGGGAAAATGGTGATTTCAGCCCCACAAACCCTTTTTTGATAACATTTGCAGGGGAAAAACCCAGACGCTTTCATTTGCAGCCCGTTTTCCCCCCCAAAAACTTAATTTTGCTGTATTTTGGCACATTCCTGTGACCCCTCCAGGGGAATCCACAAAGCCTGAGTACCTTTAGAATCCCCATGATGTTGGAAGAAAAGGACGCAAATTTGGCGTGGATACCTTATGTGGTCAAAAAGTTACAGGGGCCTCATCGCGCACTACCCCAAATAGCCAAAAAAAGGCTTGGCACAGGAGGGGGAAAAGGCCTGGCAACGAAGGGGTTAACTCCACAGGATGTTGGCAATAAAACAAACACCAGCGAGGTTGCAAAGTTGTGTGCACGTCACAGTGACAAGAGGCGTTTTGGACGAACTTCGCAAATGCAGGCAATAAACTAACAATCCAATAGAGATACCGCACACAACATGTATGAATCCAGGAGTAGATACGAAAATGGCTGAACACCCAATCAGCCACAACATAGATGCTCTACCAAACCGCTGTAGAATACAAATCAGACACAGGGCGGAGCAGAGAACAATTGCACAAACGAAGATCCACGGGCTCCCGGACTCCAATAAACAAGCTGCAAAAACCACAAAATCCAATAGGCAGCTCCAAGGAACCTTAAATAACACGTAGGTACGTTGCCCATCGTCACCAGTGGAAGAACTGGAAGCACACAAGATGAAGGAAAAGGCGAGACTCCGGTAAGTAACAGCACAACTTTTATTCGGCAACAGAAGTTAACCTCCACAAGTTCAAGAATGACTCAACTGTAACCATCCGCCACATATATCAAAAACCCCAGGGTTTTAAAATATGCATTCCTACTCCCCCCCCCCCCCCCCCCCCCCCAATAACCCAAGGGCATATGAATAAGACAAAAGCATTTCCACAACATGTCACGCTTGTGTCTACTTCAAGTAATAGCAATGATACAAAATGCTCACACCGCACGGGCGCAGCATAACGTATGCAGTGCGTGTGTATACAACTGATATCCAGGGCTTATTTTCATCCTTTGTCCCCCTACATATTCAGGATTCTAACAATGCCTGGAGTTTGTGGATTTCCCTAGAAGGAACCAAGAAAGGTCGAAATATAGCCACATTGAGTTTTATTTTTTAGATTAGGAAAAATGCTGTGCAAGAAAGCCTTTTTGTTTCTAAAACTCACACCAACAAATGGTTTGCTGTGCTAAAAGGACCATCTTTCTAGTTTCAAGAACAAGCAACCTGACGAAAAAGGATAATGTTACTTACCCAGTAAGCATCTGTTCTTAGCATGTAGAGCTGTAGATTCACATGCTTTGCAGACTCCTGCCGTCTAGCGTTGTGCTTGGATGTTTGCAAGTTGCTTTTCTTCGAAGAAGTCTTTCCAGTCACGAGGTAAGGTGACTCCTTTCGGTGATGGTGCGCTTGGGGATCGACTCCATTGTTCGATTGTTTTCACAGAGGGTGAGAGTGGAGTTAGTAAGTGTAGAATAGAGATGTCCACGCGTATCTATGTAAAGTCAGAACTGCAACAACTACAGAACCCAGGGAGGCGGGTGGGCGCATGTGAATCTACAGCTCTACATGCCAAGAATAGATGCTAACTGGGTAAGTAACATTATCCGTTCGAGGCATGTGAGCTGTAGATCACATGCTTTGCATAGACTTTACAGCAGCATACTCCCAAAGCCGTGGCTAACATACATTTGTTGCAGTTGTTTGAAACAGTGGTTCAAGTACTGCCTGGCCTAACACATCTACACAATAGTGCTGGGTGAATTTGTAGACCATGTTGCTGCCTTACAGATGTCAGCTAGGGGAATATTCCCTAAGAAGGCGATAGTAGCCCCTATCTTGCGAGTGGAATGCGCTCTAGGGGGTATTAGCAAAGTTCTTTTCGCTTTCACATAACATGTCTAGATACATTTCACAATCCATCTTGTAATGCCTGATTTAGATATGGGATTGCCATTGTGTGGTGACAAAAAGGCAACAAAAAGCTGCCTCGTTTTTGCGAAATTCTTTTGTTCTTTCAACATAATATAGTAGAGCTCTT
The DNA here is from genome assembly GCF_964204655.1 of Triturus cristatus. Lineage (NCBI taxonomy): Eukaryota > Metazoa > Chordata > Amphibia > Caudata > Salamandridae > Triturus > Triturus cristatus. Next base: position 802,860,038 of record NC_140579.1, on the reverse strand, counting down.
CTAACATCAAGTGTGTGTAGAGCTCGCTCTGGTACAGAATTAGGTTGAGGAAAGAAAACAAGCAACTCAACTGATTGATATGAAAAGGAGAAAATACTTTAGGAAGAAATTTAGGTTTGGTTTTAAGAACAACTCTGTCTTTTTGAAGCTGAAAGAAAGGCTCTTGTATAGTTAGCCTGGAGTTCACCAACTCTCCTTAGTGAAGTGATTGCGATAAGAAAATCAACATTCCATGAGAGGAATTGTAATTGATACCTGTGCATTGGTCTAAATGGTGGACCCATTAGCCTTGCAAAGACTATGTTTATGTTCCATACTTGTGCATGTGGGACTCTTGGTGGTATCACTCTTTTTAATCCTTCCATAAAGGCTTTAATAACTGGTAGTCTGAATAGCGATAAGTGTTGTATGTTTTGTAAGTATGCAGCTACTGCTGCTTGATGTAAGCAAATGGATGTGAAGGCTAGTCCAGATTGCCGTAAATGTAACACAACACATGATGTTCTGAACAGAAGCATCAAGAGAATTGACATTGTTATTGTTACAATAGATAACAAATCGTTTCCATTTTGCTGCATGACATGCCCTAGTAGATGCAGTTTTGTATGGAACTACTGACAGCTCCAGCAGGGTGGTGAACCACGGTTGACGAGCCCATGTGGGTGCTATAAGAATCAGTGAGAGAGATGTTTGCCTGAGTTTCCGAACTACCAGCGGAATGAGTGGGAGAGGCAGAAAACATAAGCAAATATCCCTGACAAGTTCATCCATAGACAGACCCCCCCCAGGATATTGCAGCATAGATTTACAAATTTAGTGGCACAAGAATTGAAATTTACGGCACAAAAAGTGAAATTTTGCGGCACTTTATTTTAACACGCAATCATTCCTTTTCAGTCTTAAAGCAATAGAAACTGTTTTAGCAGAGTATTCCACTTTCAAATAGGCATGTTTAAAGTGTGTGAGAGTATTGGTTTGCTATGCTAAGTCCCAGAGTCCTGTAATGGCTGGCAGCAACATTTTGCGCATGTTGCTGCAGCCAATCAGAAAACCTGCAGGACTAACTTCCGCAGGAGCGATATGTCCCAAGGGAAATAAAGATCCCAAGAACAATCATAACTCTACTTTTAAACTGGCGTGCCCGCGAGAGTCCAAGACACTTTTACAAGTCTAAATGCACCTCTGCTGGGTCCCGAAACAATAAGAGGGGATGCGCTGGTGCCCAACGCTGCTTCCCGCTTTGTTTACTTTCGCCCCAGAACAGGGTGCAGGCACCCCTACCCTGACCAGTGGCATCAAGATTAGATTAGAATACTTGTAAAGCGCATGGCTGCCTCGGCAATGAGGCGTCCCACCACTGAAGCAAGACGAAGTGGGGTACAGAAGAGGGATTAGAGTTGAGAAAAAAGACAGGTTTTCACAAGCCGTCTGAAGACCTGGTGATCAGAGATGCTGCGGATGTGTAAGGGAAGGGAGTCCCAAAAGGCAGGGGGCAGTCGTCTGAAAGAACGACCACCAGATCAGGTCCTTCGGATGCGTGGGGTATGTGCGAGGATAAGATTTGCTGAACGCAGAGCACGCAGTGGGGAGTAGAGGGTGCACATGTTGCTCAGAATATCTGGGCCGATGCCGGTCAAAATCTTGTGCACGGTGCAGAGCGCCTTAAAGTGTTCTCGATGTACAAGGGGCAGCCAATGCAGGCGGAAAAGGAGATTTGATACATTGCTGAGAAAAAAGGAAGAGAAAAAATGGTGCGTGCTGCAGCGTTCTGGACCCGCTGCAGTCGGTTTAGCACAGACTTATTAGAGCCAAGGAGAAGCATGTTACAGTAATCCAATCGGGCCAATATGGAGGCTTGGATGATCAGCTGCCGAGTATCGGTGTAAGGCCACGTAGCAGCCCAAAACGTTTCCCCGCCACTGATTTGGGGTGCGTCTCGAAGGTAAGATCTTTCTCAAGCATAATGCCCAAGTTTTTCACTGCAGGTTTGGGGGCCAGAGGGACTCCAAGGGCTAGAGGACACCATTCATTGTTCCAGAGATGGGAGTCTTTGCCAATCAGAAGGATCTCAGATTTCGCAGAGTTCAGCTGCAAGAAGTTAGCTGTCATGCATTCTGCAATGGCAAGAATGTCTTCTTTAAATTTCGCTCTGGCCTGGCTGGGATTGTTAGACAATGTGATCACCAATTGGGTGTCGTCAGCGTACGACACCAAGGAGATTCCCCTTGCTTTGGCCATCCGTGCCACTGGACTCATGTATATATTAAAGAGCGTAGGGCTCTGCGCCAAGCCCTGAGGGACTCCACAGTGCAGTGGATGGACACGGGAGGCGAAGGGAGGAGCTATCACTTGGAAGGTCTGATCGGCCAAGAAGGAGGAGAATATGGTTTTGCTGCGTTAGTGCTGGTAGTGATCAGGCTGGAGTAGTGGACTGCCCTAGTTTTCCGCACTAGTTTGTGGTAAGATTTGATATCTGCTCTATACTGTGATTTAGCCTGGAGGTCATATGTACGCCTCCATGCTCTTTCTAGAACTTTGCAGTTCTTCCTGGCTAGGGTCAGCTCCTTGTTGAACCAGGCATTGGCCTGCGCACCTTTAGAGTGAGTGAGTTTGAGAGGAATGCAGGTATCTAGGGCTTGGTTTACCCACCTATGAAAGAGTGCATCAGCCTCTTCCATATTGGTGGCTCTATCTGGAGGTGTTGTGCGCAGGACTGTGAGGAAAGCCTCCTGGTCAAATTTATGCCAAGGCCGTTTCAGTGAGGGGTGCTGGTTTGACTGGGACTTAAGGTAGGCCAGTGTTAGCCACATTAGGATGAGAAAGTGATCGGTCCAGATCATGGGGAGAGGTGTTAGAACTTCCAGTGACTCAAGGTTAGAAAAAACAGGATCGAGCAGATGCCCGGCGCTATGCGTAGCGCCGGGAACCAGTTGGGTCAATCGGCAAGCTGCCAAGTCCCCTAAGAAGCTGAGGGTGTCCGGGGATTCTAGCATCTATAGGTGAAGATTCAGGTCACCTATAATATTGAAATTGGCAGACTGGAGAACTAGGACTGAGGTGGTATTCGCCAGGGCTTCTCTAAAAGTTTTAGATGGGCCGGGTGGGCGATAGATTAGGAGGCCAGAGAAGGTAAAGTTAGCACTCAGAGCAATTTTAAAAAGCGCACTCTCACAGTCTGGTAGATCTTGGGGAGTGAAGCTGCAAGAGTGGACGGTTTTATAAACAATCGCAATGCCGCCCCCCTCTCCCCCCTGTTCTATTGAGACTGCAAATGGCATAACCTGTGGGTAGGGCAAATGCCAGTATAGCCACGGAGGCCTCGGAAAGAGGATTCAGGGAAGAGAAGCATGGACTTGTGAAAGAGTGCACAATTATAGTAAATCCCACAAACTGTTCATGGAGGGAGTGGTGCTTAGACCTGAGATTATTAAAGGTCTTTTATGAAATCCATGTTTGATGGAGTCAAATGAACGGAGGGAGAGCTCGGTTTCCAAAGTATTGATGCAAAACCAGAATGGGGGGCAAGCACAGTCCCTGCCAAGCACAAGGTATCCAGTTACACAACGAAGTGTTCAAAGCTGCCACTGACCCCTATCACTGGGGAGGGCCTTGAGCAGTCCCTGCACTAACCATCCTGGTACCTTAGGCCTAGACTTAAGCCCATATTTACAGAGGGGAAAAGTGAAACTACCAATCCCAGCATGCAGTGGTGAAGCTTCAGAGCCTTTGGAGGGTAGTTCACCCCATCAGCTCGAGATAGAGGGATGCCCAAGGAGTACCAGAGGTGCCAGATCAGAGAGGGCTGGGTCACCTCCCTGTGTCTCCTTGGAACCCCTGAAGCACCAGTGGACCGACAAACTGATACCCATCAAGGACTCCTCCTCAATATCATTTGAGGTAGGATCCCACGTCATCACCAAGATATTGTGACTTTGTACAGTAACAACCTGAGGCTGAATGTTGCAAATTACTAGTTGCTTTTGTGTTTGTCATGGTTTTGTTTGAACTCTGATGCATGTTGGGGAGGAATGTAGTATTTGCACTTGCACAAATACTTGGGGCTTTGGTGTGTTGGGTGGGATGATTTGCCCTACGCTTGTGGAATTATAGTACAGTCTACAATTGTGTCAACTTGTTATAACAAGCATTTGCAATGCAATAGGTCTCGCATTTGTGAGAGTTTAAGCTATTGACATTGTAAAAGGACAATGCCTTTTATCTGTTTTGAGAACACAACTAAAAAGCAGTCATTTACAATGCCAATAGCTTAAACTCTTGCAAATGTGAGACCTATTCAAAGAAGCTGCTGCCATTGTCCCGGGCTGCTTAGCATAATCATACATCTTGGAATTCTTTGACATAATTCCAAGAATGTATCCTTTTATACTCTGCCAAACTCTTCCCAAAGACAGAATTCCTATCTGTGACATGGCTGCCATTTTAAAAGTAAACATGTATCCAGCTGAGACCCATGTTTGAGAGATGTAACTAATTTTAGGAATGCCTCAAAATTAATTCTAGGTATTCCCAACCCCCTTATTATGCCCAATCTCTTTCCAAATCAGAGCATTTAATGTCCCTGGGTCAGCCGTACAGAGACAATAACAGGTAGAAGGAAATGAAAGCATTCCCTAAACAGACTGCCTCATCATATTAATGAAATTTAACTCTAGTCTTATTTGTGGTTTAATGCTAAAAAGATTACTCCAAAGCGAAGTAATGAGAAAAATACAGCTGGTAAAAGTGAGGAAGCGGTTAGTCACAGTAGCCATAGATGCAGGAGGAACGGTTTATGTCGTTGGTTAAGAAGAGGGGATGGCTATTTCAGCGCGGATGGGTGTTAGGTCTGAGGTTTTAGCATTTCTGACAGAGAATATATTGTCTATGAAGGCGTTTGCTATAATGGAGTAGTGTGTTATGATGGAAAAGTTTATTTTTGACTCGAGTAGGTGTTTAGAACTGCTTATGGTCACAGGAGGTAGTTACGCTGGAGGTTGGCTCGTTGTATGATGACAGATATAGCCAAGTTGGAGGCATGCATGACACATTTATACAATTTCACATACTTCAGGCAAACCTATATAACGTATAGCATCAAAGTGACAAAGTTATTTTTTCAACCTTAGTCTTCTCTCTTTTAAACATCTACAGACATTGTTTCTCTATAGGGTGCTTTCTCTTCCAGTACTCATCTGGTACCACCAGCTGCCACAGGAGTCGGAGCAAGTATAGGCATGTTGTCAGAAAGGTGACAGGTCCTTTCCTGGAGAAGAGAGTATTTATTTCATACTGATAGCCAACGACACTCCTTTTGATGTGCTTCGATGTAGGCAAGTGTGCCAAAAAGATACTTTCCATATCAAATGCCTAAGTGCAGCTCCTTGTCACGAGCCGCTTCCACCTTTTATCCCACCCCGCGCTAGTATGAAGAGAACATCTGAAGTGGCGGGGTGTGCTGTTTCGTCTACCTCGGCCTCCGGCTGGAGGTTCTGAACGCTCCTTTTTGAAGGCTAAAGCGAACGCTAACTGATGAGAGATAAAGTGTGACTGCCAATGTGCACTCTCCTCGGCACATCCACCTACACACAACATGGATTGGAGCATTTATTTAAGTACACGTATTTTAATAGCTTTATCAATTTTGTGGCTTGGCCACCCAAACGGCTTCGGAATCACTTTCCTCGTAATAAAATTAAATAGAGGGTACCAGTTACATCAATGCCACCACAGACGAAAACTCAAAAGAACGATTTACAGAATCTTGATGACCAATACTTCCTGTGTCTGGCTTTAGACCATCTATTGAGGGAATTGGAGAACGGGCGCACCAACTTTTCCCCCCAAGAACAGCGGTTTAGTAATAGCAAGGAGCGGAGGCTGTCAAGAAAGGTTGAGAGAATCGGGACTTCACGGTTTTTCGGTGTGCGCGCAGCTTTGAGGAACTGTGCAGGTTTTTTTGTGGTATTTCATACGATAATTTATTCGACACATTCCTTCAATTTCGTCAGCACTTTTGTAAAAATAGCAGCATTTTTACAAAAGTGGCGATTTCACGGCAAATCGCGAAATCCTGGAGGGTCTGCATAGAGCATTGTGTTTGGTGAGCGGGTGTGGGAACCTGGAGGCCAAGCCCGGGCATTTTGCATTTTGTGCTGTGGCGAACAGGTCTATGTGAGGAAGTCTCCATTCCTGAAAGTAGGGGAGAAAAATGAAGTTCTCACTCGTGGATTTGCTGCTTCAGTCGGCTGAGAAGGTCTGCAATCTGATTGTTTACTCCTGGAAGATACTCTGCCAGGAGATAAATCTAGTGTTGTATAGCCCATTTCCAAATGGCTTGTGCTAGGCGTGTCAGTTCTTTTTGCATATAGTAAATGGATGTCATGTTGTCCATGCGGACTATGACAGTTTTGCCTAGGAGGTGAATTTAAAAGGCTCCGAGCGCTAGAAACACCGCTAGTAGCTCTAGGTGATTTATATGGAGACCTTTGTGCTTTAGACTCCACATCCCTTGGATTATGAGATTGTGAAAGTGAGCAACCCAACCAGATAGCGATGCGTCTGCTGTTAGCACGGTCTGTGGAACAGGATCGAAGAAGGGCCGCCCTTTGGATACATTTTGTGGGATACATCACTGCAGAGAGCGATGGGTGCGGCCATCTACCAACACTAGATAAGTCAATTGACCCTGCGACTGGTTCCACTGACCTGCTAAGCATTCTTGAAGGGACGTATGTGAAGTCTTGCATGGGGAACAATCACGATGCAAGATGCCATCATTCCTAACAGTTGCATGAAGACTCTTGATGGTAATGATTGGTTGGGCTGAAACTGAGTGAGAAGAGACTGAATACTGAGAAATATGGCGGCATTGGGAGAGGCCAGAGCAGTGTCTATTGTGGCTCCCAGGAAGGTTTTTGTGTTAGAAGGCTGCAGATAAGACTTCAACGCATTCACTGTAAACTAATTGGTGTAGTAAGTGAATTGTGGTGTGAATGTGTTGGAGACACTTCTGGTCAGTGCTGGCTTTGAGGAGCCAGTCGTCCAGTTATGGGAAGACATGGATGTGCTGTCTTCTCAGGTGAGATGCAATTACTGCCAGGCATTTGGTAAATACTCTGGGAGCAGTGGTGACTCCAAACGGTAGTACTTTGAATTGGTAATGCTGACCCCCTATCCCAAATCTGAGATATTTGCGATGACCAGGGTGTATTGGAATGTGGAAATATGCGTCCTTTAAGTCTAGAGAAGACAAAGTTGTCTTGCTCTATAGGTGGGAGCACTTGTTGAAGTGTCACCATGTGGAAATTTTTAGACAGTATATAGTGGTTTAGTTCTCGGAGGTCTAGAATAGGTCTCAAGAAGCCATCCTTTTTGGGAATTAGAAAATACAGGTAGTACACGCCTGACTCTTGATGTTGTAATGCTAAGGCTCTATAGCTCCTTTTAGCAAGAGACTGGGCTTCCTATTTAAGCAGGTGTAAATGTTAGGGTGACATTTTTTGAGAATGATGTGGAATGTTTGGAAGATTGGTGATAAGCTCCAGGCAATAACCATTTTGGATAATTCCTAACACCCTTTTGTCTGTAGGTATGGATTGCCAAATGGGGAGGAATTGTAGAATACGTCTCCTGACAAGTGTTAAATGATCAAGGGGAAGGGTAGACAAGTCACTGCTGGTTTATGGAAGGGGAATTACGTTGTGTGGAACCCTTGCCCCCTACCTTTGCCATAGTTACCTCTGTATCCTCCTCTAAAGAACCCTCTTGAGGATGAAGATTGATTGTTGCCTTTGTACAAGGCAGCAGTATTTATCTGACGATATGGTCTTAGACCCCCACAGTAGAAGGAGTGCCGAAAGGAGCCACGATTTGAAAGAGACTGTAGGGCTCCCATTGATTTAGCTACCTCAGCGTCTTTTTTCATTTTCCCCAATGCCTCATCTACTTCTGGCCCGAAGAGATGCTTTTTATCAAATGGAGTATTCAAAATGGATTGTTGGACTTCAGGTTTAAACCCGGAAATCCTTAACCAGGCGTGCCTTATAAGTAACGCACTAGCTGCGGTGTCAGCAGCATCTAAAGCACATCTAATAAAGAAATTGGAGATGAGCTTTCCTTCTTGTACTAAATCTTGAGCTTTAGCTTTGTGCTCATTTGGGAGATATTGGAGCAATTGCTCCATTTCGTCCCAGTGGGCTCTATCATACATGGTTAATAGGGCCTGGGTGTTGGCTATACGTTTATGATTCGCTGCCTGGGCGGCTACTTGCTTACCAGAAGCGTCTAATAATTTTGACTCTTTTTCCGGAGGGGGCATTCCCCCAGAGGTTTGTGAATTGGCTCTTTTATGGGTATTAGAGACAATCAGCGAGTCTAGTGGTAATTGCCCCGTAATAAAGACTGTATCTGACGGAGAAAGCAAAAAAAAATATTTGTCTATTCTGGGAGTGAGAATACAAGCACGAACAGGGTCCTTAAATATATAATCGGCATTTCTCATCATGCCTTTGAGCATTGGGACAGTCTGACTGGATATAGAGTGCTACTGAGAGTTTCGAACAAGAAATCCTCTTCTAGGGATTCTTTATATAGTTGTACCCCATGATATTCGCCAGCTCCAGCAAGTAATTCTAAATACCCTACATTGACATCAGGAGGGAAAGGCTTTGCAGGGTAAAGGTCTGGGTCATTGTCAGTAGGTGAATCAGTATTGTAGTCTTTCTAGGGATCTACAGGTAAATTAGTATTTCCATCATCATCAGGCTGTGGTGGTGGAGAGTTAGTTGGTGTGATAAGTAAATGTTCTAATTCTGGAGAAGGTGGTGAATGTGTAGGGGAACATGGTGGAGGAGGAAAAGGGTTAGTACCGACATTCTTCGTATAATGTATGTCCTCTGACTCAGGTTAGTGCTTCTGAGGCAGTTTAGTTAGAAGATGTCCTGTATCAGGATTAATGTAAAGTTAATTTTGTTTTGGGTCCAATTTGGGAGGTGGGAAGTGGAAAAAGATCCTGCAGCTGTGAAGGAACATTTTTCAGTTTCGGCAACAAGGACTTCAGTGCCGATGTGGAATGACATTTCGGCACAGAAGATTTTGGTTCCGAAGCAGATTTCGAATCGGGCGTTGCCGATTTAGCCTCCAAAGCAGTCTTCAGCTTTGAGCACGAAGGTTTCGGCTAGGTGCCTGACTTTGGCCGATTCGATCCTGAGCCCGAAGGCTTAACGATGTGTTTCGGTGACGGGAGGCGGGGCGTTAGAAACATCTTCTCAGTGCTGACAGTGGCCTTAAGGCGGAGGTGCAACCTAAACGTTTTGTTTGGTCTGAATTGGATTTCGGGGCAAGGGGTGTTTGGTACTCATGGTATGTCGTCTTCCATCTCGGAGTACGATTCCAGAATGGATACAGGTTCTTCCTGCTCCTCTCCGGCCCCTTAAGCATCAAATTGTTCCTGCTTTGATCCTTCATCAAAGATGTCTGGCGTGTTATCGATGTTCTGACTGAGTTCACGACGTTGAACCAAAAGATAGTGGAGCGTTTTTTTGCGATCAAAACGATCAGCACGTGTTGCAGTCCTGTTGGTTGTGTTTTGGAGATGAGCACAAGTTGCACACTTTGTCCAAGTTTGTTGCGCGGATACTTTGAGTGGCACCAAGGACAACATTTGAATGGAGTCCGTTCCATCGACTAAGAGGTGGACTGACGGCCTTCCATTAGTCTTCCAATCGAAATAGACGTTTTTTCAAACTATACCAAAAGCAGAGAAGTGGGATATGCGTACGAAACAATACTGACATGGGTAGAGTGGATTGCGCACCGAGGGGAACCCGAAGAACAGTTTCGAACCGGAGCACAGCGATACACGTGCGAACCCGATGGCGGAAAAAACAAACCAATCCAACAATGGAGTCGATGCCCATTTGCACTATCACCGAAAGGAGGAGTCACCTTACCTCGTGATTGGAAAGACTTCTTAGAAGATAAACAACTTACAATGATCCGGACCCAACACTAGATGGCAGTTGTAGGCAGAGCATGTGATCTACAGCTCTACATGCCTCGAACATTGCATTTTTCTGAGTCCATTTTTACTATTTTTTTGTGTGGGTTCAACCTATTTGCAGTTTGTGGCTTAAACAGTAGAAAACCCATGGGTGAGCCCAGAAAGTTGCACATTTCTGTAAATTAGAAGAAAAAAATCACTAAATAAGCAGGGAACAGGTGTGTAGCTTGGTCAAGGGTTTTCCAAAGAAACAATTGTTGAAGTGAAAACGATTAAAAAAGAAAATGAAAATATAACAGTGGACAATGATTTCATCTTTAATTTTTTTCCACAGGCAATTTTCAACAGCAATACACTGACGTCCATCACACCCTTCTGGTCACATGGATGCATAGTGTTTGTTGGTTGTCAAAAACACACTATACCCAGAGCCTACAACTGAGATGCAGCCCATAATTATTTTACACTGGATAACGACCATGCAGAAATTTGTATGGTACAAGAATTAAAATGTGTGGCTAGGCCTAGCACAATTCACAGAGAACTTCCCAAAACAGCACCATTAACGGTCTCAAAATCAACGCACTTTGGGGGTGGCTATTGTATTTGGGACTGGGATTGGCTGCCACCCAGGGAAACCTACTAAACCCAGGATTGTATTATATGCGTTGTCAGAGGCACTACTCGCAGCCACATAAGCACGGTACCAATTTTATTGGAATCAGTTTGGGAATGCTGAATGGTAGGACTTTTGTGGATCTCCCTCAGATTCCATAAATATTCCTAAACAATGTGAGCAAAATGCATGATTTTAGCCAGAGGTTTAGGTTTTCTGGCCTTCTCAGTAAGTACCCCACCCTGGGGTTCTCTGGGTGTCTAGTTTTCAGAGATGTCTGGGTGTAGTATAGTGCCCTGGTTGCCTGCTGACCCAGATTAAGGACAGTGCCAACTATGCAGCATGGCAAGTGGGATGAAATTGGATTTACCTTAAACCTGCTAGCCACTGTCAAAAACAAAAAGCATCCAAATTGCTTATTAGCACTAGGATGCTCAAGGTCCCACGTGGGCAAAGAGACTGTTGCGACTAATAGTGGCAGGTACGCTAGATGCCTGAGAAGGCACACTCAAACCACATTTTTTTCCCCTAACACAAATAATTCATTAAATTAAACAATCCTGGTGTCTAGTTGGCTTACTGCCCCCTCCAACAAGGGTAGGTTAGTGGTAAAACCCCCAACACTGCCCCCCTTAGGGACAGAAAGTTTGTTGGATTTGTTCTGATGTATGGGCACTGCTCAGTGCCTGGGTGGGCAGCCAACACCCCTATTCTCTTTATGGCCGTTTAGTCCCTAGCGCCTAGTGGGCATTCTGCCTGTGCCCCACCCCAATAGGGGGGCAGGTTGGAGAGAAACACCCTTTATTCACTGATCAAAAGTGATAGATAACTGAACCTAATGGCATGGTTTGATTTCACTTTGATGCAACGTGTGCTGCAAATATTAAAACAAACCTCAAAGTGAAGGAAGCGTCTATCGTGTTGCAACGTTTAAAAAAAAAAAAAAATGTGATGCTTGTGATGGATTATGTTACTTACCCTGTAAGCATCTAATTGTAGCGTGTAGTACTGCAGATTCACATGCTATGCATACTCCTGCCATCTATGGTTGAGTCAGGACTTTGCAAAATGTTTTCCTCAAGGAAGCTTTACGATCGCCGCCGTGTGACGTCTCTTCGCTTCCTCGAGGTATTGCGCATATCAACGCTATGCTCCTCAGAAAGTTTTTCTTTTGCCATGCAAGGAGTGACGCTATTGTCTACTTAGTAAGCATTTTCGGTTAGGCATGCTGCTTTGCAAGTATTTTGTCACCATCTAGTACCTGCAGGTGAGGCGGAAGGGTGCATGTGAATCTGCAGCGCTACAAATAGATGCTTACAGGGTAAGTAACAATCCATTCGGAGCAGGTGCTGTCTGCAGATACACATTGTAGGAAGCTGGCTCTGTATATACTATACCAAAGTAAGGTATAGTGTTCGCAGAGTCCAGTGGAACCCAAAAGGTAGGCAGAGGTAAAAGTAGATAGCACCATACTATTTGTGGTAGTGTGGTCGAGCAGTAAGGCTGTACCAGAGGACAGTGTTAAGCATTTGTTGTACACACTCAGTCAGCAAATGATTTCACACACCCAAAGACTGAACTTCAGACCAATTGTTTTTGTATAAAAGGAAAATGCCACTTACCAGTATGCATCTATTCTCGGCATGTAGAGCTGTAGATCATATACTTGTGCATAGATCGATATCTAGTGTTGGGTCTGGATGGTTGCACTTTGCTTTTCTTCGGAGAAGTCTTTCAAGTCACAAGGTAGGTGACTCCTCCCTTAGGTGATAGTGCGCATTGGCATCAACTCGATTGTTAAGATTGTTTTCCCGCAGAGGGTGACAATGGAGCCAGTAAGAGTAGTTTGGAGATGTCCATGAATGTATGTATCTAAGTAAGATATAACTGCAATAGGTATAGGTACCGGGGAGGTGGGTAGGCATATATGAATCTACAGCTCTACATGCCGAGAACAGATGCATACTTGCAAGTAGCATTTTCCGTTCGAGGCATATGAGCTGTAGATCATATACTTGTGCACAGACTATACAGCAGTTATCTCCCAAAGCAGCGATTAACCTGTAGCTGTTGCAGTAGTCTGAAATAGTGTCCGCAAAACTGCCTGGTCCACCCTAGCTTGTTGTGTTGCTAACACATCCACTGAGTAATGCTTTGTGAATGTGTGAAGAGTAGACCATGTTGCAGCCTTGCATAGGTCGTCTATGGGTATATTCCCTAGGAATGCCATAGAAGCCCCCGCTTTACGTGTAAAGTGTGCTCTAGGGGGAATTGGTAATTTTGTTTTAGCCTTTGCATAGCATATTTGAATACACTTAACAATCCACCTTGCAATACCTGATTTTGATATGGCATTGCCCTTGTGTGGTGGAGCAAAGGCTACAAAAAATGGATTAGTGTTACGGAAAGGTTTTGTCCTTTCAATGTAATACAGCAGTGTACGTTTGACATCTAGTGTGTGTAGAGCACGTTCTGCCAATGCATCTGGTTGAGGGAAGAAAACAGGTAACTCAATCGACTGATTAATGTGAAAGGCAGAAACAACTTTAGGAAGGAATTTTGGGTTGGTCTGAAGAACCACTTTGTTTTGGTGCATTTGCAAAAACAAATTCTTCTATGGTTAATGCCTGGTTCAAAGGGTGGACCCATTAGTCTGGTGAGAATAATATTGAGATTCCACACTGAGGCAGGTGGACGACTCAGTGGAATAACTCTGGAGTCCCTCCATAAATGCTTTAATGACAGGTACTCGAAAAAAAGACAGATGCTGCCTATTTTGGACGTATGCAGCTATTGCAGCAAGATGCCGGCGAAGGTCATTGAGAAGGCCGTCAACAAACAACTGAGCAGCTACCTCGAGGAGAACAGCATCTTGGACCCGTCCCAGTCTGGACTCAGCAGCAGCCACCGATGACATCAGGGCCCTGCTAGACAACAGAGAAACCACAGCCCTCATCCTCCTGGACCTATCAGCCGCCTTCGACACGGTCTGCCACCGCACACTACGAACACGACGCCGGGATCCAAGAGAAGGCCCTGGAATGGACCACCTCCTTCCTCTCCAGCAGAATACAGAGCATCCGCCTCCCCCCCCCCCCCCCTTCCGCTCCGAAGCCAACGAGATAATCTGCGGCGTACCCCAGGGCTCATCCCTCAGCCCAATGCTGTTCAACATCTACATGGCACCGCTCGCCCACGTCGCCCGACCTCAACATCTCCTACGCCGATGACACCCAGCTGATCCTCTCCCTCACCAAGGTCCCTCACACTGCCAAAACCAACCTCCACGAAGGCCATCGCTGAATGGATGAGGAACAGCCGACTGAAGCTGAACTCGGACAAGACTGAGGTCCTCATCCTTGGATCCATCCCCTCGGCCTGGGACGACTCCTGGTGGCCGACTGCACTAGGAACAGCTCCAACACCCACCGACCACGCACGCAACCTAGGAGTCATCCTAGACTCCACCCTCTCCATGATGAAGCAGGTCAACGCCGTCTCTTCCTCCTGCTTCAACACCCACCGCATGCTCCGAAGGATCTACAAGTGGATCCCCACCGAAACGAGAAGGACAGTCACGCAGGCCCTCGTCAGCAGCAGACTGGACTACGGAAACGTCCTCTACGCAGGAGCCTCGGCCAAACTGCTGAAACTGCTCCAGCGCATCCAGAACGCCTCCGCACGCCTGATCGACATCCCTCGCCACAGCCACATCACACCCCACCTGAGACCTGCACTGGCTCCCCGTCAACAAGAGGATAACCTTCAAGCTCCTCACCCACGCACACAAGGCACTCCACAACACCGGACCAGCGTACCTCAACAGCCGACTCAGCTTCTACAACCCGCCAGCTCCGCTCTGCCGACCGCGCCCTCGCCACCGTCCCCCGCATTCGAAGACTCACAGCCGGCAGCAGATCATTCTCCCACCTCGCCGCCAAGACATGGAACACCCTCCCCATCCACCTACGGCGGACCCAAGACCTACTGACCTTCAGAAAACTCAAGACATGGCTTTTCGAACAGTAGCAGCACTACCCACCCCATAGCGCATTGAGACCCTCACGGGTAAGTAGTGCGCTTTACAAATGCCATGCTTGATAGAAGTGTATGCTAAGTTGGAACGTTGTAGATGTAACAAATAGCATATAATAAATCAAAGGCAGTTTTTGATGAGGAACCACAGAGTTACAATAGGGCTGTGAACCATTATTGACATGCCCATGTGGGAGCAACCAGGATCAGCGTCAGGGACGTTTGCTTGATTTTCCGAACCACTAATGGAATGAGTGGGAGAGGCGGAAAAGCGTAAGCAAATATCCCTGACCAATTCATCCATAGTGCATTGGCTTTGAACAATGGGTGTGGATACCTGGACGCGAAGCTTGGGCATTTTGCGTTTACATGAGTGGCGAACAGGTCTATGTTTGGGAAGACCCACATTTGGAAGATTGGGAGGAGGACTTGAGGATGTAGTTCCAAATCGTGGATCTGTTGTGTTTGTCGACTTAACAGGTCTGCCATCTGATTGTCCACTCCTGGGAGGTGTTCTGCCAGGAGATAGATTTTGTGATGAATGGCCCATTACCAGATTTCCTATGCTAGCTGGGATAGTTGCAGGGAGTGCCCCCTATTCCCACCCCCCCCCCCCACCCCCTGTTTTTGAATGTAGTACATTGCTGTCATGTTTGTAGGAATTAGTACGGTTTTGCGTATTAACTGAACTTGAAACGCTTCGAGAGCAATAAAGATCGCTAGGAGCTCTAGATGATTGATGTGAAGTGGTTTCTGTTGGGGGCTCCACATGTCTTGAATTGTGTGGTTTTGGAGATGTGTTCCCCAACTGGTTAGTGATGCGTCTGAGGTTAGCACAGTCTGTGGAACCAGGTCGCTGAAGGGCCGCCCCTTTAACAGGTTTTGGGTGTTCCACCACTGCAGAGAGCGATGTGTGCGGCCGTCTACTAACACTAGATCTGATAACTGACCCGGAGTCTGGTTCCACTGACGTGCTAAGCATTCCAGGAGAGGAAGCATCTGAAGTCTTGTGTAGGGTACCATGAGAATGCAAGACGCCATCATTGCTAGTAGTTGCATGAACAATCGAGCTGGTAGGGAGTGTTGAGGCTGAAACTGAGACTACGTTCTGAAACGTTGAGAGTCTGGCTGGAGTTGGATATGCTACAACTTTGTGTGTGTCAATGGTAGCTCCTAGATAGTGTTGACACTGAGGGTTGGAGAAGGGATTTGGCCAGGTTTATTGGAACCCTAGTTGGTTAAGCAGTAGCACATTTTTGTCTGTGTGTCGCAGGCAACTGTTGTATGAACTGGCCTTTATAAGCCAGTCGTCGAAGTAGGGGAAGAAGTGAACCTGTTCTCAGGTGGGATGCGACTACTGCTAAGCATTTTGTGAAAACCCTTGGAGCAGTTGTGACTCCGAAGGGTAGGACCCTGAATTGATAATGTTGGCCCGCTATCACAAACCGGAGGTATTGCGGTGGGCAGGATGTATTGGTATGTGGAAATAAATGTCCTTTAGATACGGAGTGGATAGAAAGTCGCCTTGTTGAAGGAGAGGAAGCACTTGCTGGAGTGTTCCCATGTGAAAATGGTCCGACCGAATGTATAGATTGAGTTCTGAGGTCCAATATGGGTCTGAGAGAGCCATCCTTTTTGGGAATCAGGAAGTATAGAGAGTACACTCCTGTTCCTTGATATTGCAAAGGGACTGGTTCAATTGCACCTTTTTGCAACAATTAAAGAACTTCTTGCTTTAGAATCGTAAGGTGTTCTTGTGACATGAGGTGTGACCTAGGAGGAATATTGGGTGGAGTGCTTGTAAGTTCCAGGCAATAACCAGATTGGATAATTTGTAGAACCCATTTGTCGGATGTAATTGAGTTCCAAATGGGTAGAAATTGTGAGAGACGTCGCCCGACAGGGGTGGGATGATCGGGGGTATGGGAAATAAGGCAAAGGCTACTTACCAGTATGCATCTGTTCTTGGCATGTAGAGCTGCAGATCCACACACTTAGCATAGATCGCCATCTGGTGTTGGGCTCGGATGTTTGCACTTGGTTTTGTCCTGGAAAGTCTTTGGACGTCACGACATAGGGGACTCCTCCTTTGGATCATAGTGCGCATGGGCATCGGCTCCATCCTCAGATTGTTTTTCGCTAGCAGGGAAATGATGGAGCTTTGTAAGAAAACAGGAAAGATGCCCATGTATGCTGTATCTAAATAAGATCGTACTGGAACAGAAAGGTAGCTGGGTGAATCTGCAGTTCTACATGCCGAGAACAGATGCATACTGGTAAGTAGCATTTGCCGGTCGAGGCATACGAGCTGCAGATCACACAATTAGCATAGATTGTATAGCAGTACCCATCCTTAGCAGCGACCACCAGTATCTGCTGCAGTAGTTTGAAATAGTGTGTTGAGGACAGCCTGGCCCACACTAACTTGTTGTTTTGTTTGCACATCCACACAATAGTGTTTTGTGAATGTGTGCGGTGTAGACCATGTAGCTGCTCTGCAGAGGTCATCTAAGTGAATGTTCCCTAAAAATGCCATAAAAGCCCCTATCTTTCGTGTAGAGTGGGCTTTAGGAGGAACAGATAAAATAAGTTTTGCTTTGTGGTAGCAAATTTGTATGCATTTAACGATCCATCTAGCTATCCCAGATTTTGATATGGGGTTGCCTTTGTGTGGTGGTGAGAAAGACACAAAAAGTTGTTTGGTCTTACGAAAGGGTTGTGTTCTCTCGATGTAACAAAGTAATGCTCTTCTAACATCTAAATTATTTAGAGCTCTTTTTGCTATGGTCTGTGGTTGCGAGAAAAATACCGGCAACTCCACAGACTGAGGTGGAAGGGAGAAATGACTTTTGGAAGGAACTTAGGATTAGTTCGTAGAACAACCTTATGATGGATTTGCAAGAAAGGTTCTCGGATAGTTCGTGCTTGTAGCTCACTAACTCTCCTAAGAGAAGTAATGGTCATCAGGAAAGCACCTTTCTATGTTAAACATTGTAGCTCACATTAATGTAGAGGTTCAAAAGGAGGGTCCATTAGACTTGTGAGAACGATGTTTAAATTCCACACAGGTGAGGGTGGAACTCTGGGAGGAATTATCCTTTTAAGGCGTTCCATAAAGGCTTTGATGGCAGGTACCCTGAAAAGTGATAAGTGTAGTCTATTTTGTAGATATGCTGCTATGGCAGCAAGGTGCAGTCTAATAGACATATAGGCTAAGTTGCACCTTTGGAGGTGTAGTAGGTACCCTATTATGTGTTGGATAGACATCTCGGGGAATGATGGTGTTATGACAATATATCCACTTGGCTGCATAGCAGACTCTAGTGGTAGGACGTCTAGCTTCTCTAATGACGTTCATACAGTCAGGGGGAAGATTAAGGTAACCAAACTCTAAGACCTCAGAAGCCATATCGCAAGGTTGAGCTGAACTGGGTCCGGGTGTCTGATCTCTCCACGGTTCTGGGTTAAGAGGCATAGTGAGAGATGTCATTTTTGGTGCGGAGCTACGGACAGTTCCAGTAATGTGGTGTACCACGGTTGTCTGGCCCAAGTTGGAGCAACTAGAAAGAGTCAGCGAGTGTTGCTGTAGTTTGCGCATCACCAGTGGAATGAGTGGGAGAGGCGGAAAAGCGTACGCAAATCTGCCTGACCAATTCATCCATATCGCATTGCCTTTGGACAATGGGTGTGGATATCTGGCGGCGAAGCTTGGGCATTTGGCGTTTGTGGGTGGTGAAGAGGTCTATCTGTGGTTGACCCCACATTTGAAAGAATGGGTGAAGAACTTGCGGATGAAGTTCCCACTCATGGATCCGTTGTGTTTGACGACTTAACAGATCGGCTATGGTGTTTTGGACTCCCGGGACATGTTGGGCTAGGAGAAATATATTCTGAGGTATAGCCCATCTCCATATGCTCTGTGCTCGCTGAGAGCTGCAGAGAGTGTGTCCCGCCTTGTTTCTGTATGTTGTACATGGCTGTCATGTTGTCTGTGCGGACTAAGACAGCTTTGCCGGATATTTGCTTTTGGAATGCTTTAAAGGCTAGGAATATGGCTAGTAACTCCAGGTGGATTATGTGGAATAACTTTTGTTGAGGTGTCCATCTGCCCTGCATGGTGTGATGCAATGTGAGCTCCCCAGCCGGAGAGCTATGCGTCCGATGTCATGACAATTTGTGGAACTGGCTCTAGGAACGGTCGCCCTTTGGAAAGGTTCTTGGTGTTCCACCACTGCAGAGAGCGATGAGTGCGACCGTCTACCAACACCAGATCTGTTAGCTGACCTAGAGCCTGGTTCCATTGGCGTGCTAAGCACTCCTGTAGCGGATGCATCTGGAGTCTTGCGTGAGGCACTATAAATATGGAAGAGGCCATCATCCCTATGAGTTGCATGAACACTCGCACTGGAAGGGAGTGTTGAGGTTGAAATTTGGGGAGGAGAGCCTGCATGCTTGCTATCCTGATTGGAGTGGGATAGGCTAGAGCTCTTGAGGGGTCTATGGTGGCATCGAGGTCATGGAGTGGTTGGATAGTCGCGTGAGTGTGATGTACACACTGGTTGTATGAGCTGGCTTTTATGAGCCAGTCGTGGAGATCTGGAAAGACGTGAATGTGTTGTCTTCTTAAGTGGGCTGCTACTACCGCTAGGCACTTGGTGAATACTCTTGGTGCTGTTGTGACTCCAAACGTGAGTACTTTGAATTGATAGTGCTGCCCGTCCACTACAAACCTGAGATACTTCCTGTGAGCTGCCTGAATGGGAATGTGGAAGTAGGCGTCGATCTATGGTAGCAAGGAAGTCGCCTTGTGAAAGAAGGGGAAGGACCTGCTGAAGTGTGACCATGTGGAAATGGTCTGAGTATGTATAGGTTTAGAGGTCTGAGGTCTAAAATAGGTCTCAGAGAGCCGTCCTTTGGTATGAGAAAATACAGGGAGTAAACTCCCGTGTTTTGTTGGCACAGGGGAACCAGTTCTATTGCATTTTTTTGTAGGAGGGAGATTACCTCCCGCTTTAGCAGTGATACATGTTCTTGTGACATTGGACGCTGTTTGGGTGGTGGGATTGTCTGATGAGTAGCCTCTGGAGTTGCCTTTGTAGGAGGAGCGACGAAAAGAACGTCAATGGGAGCCTTGCGATTGCAAGGCTCCCATTGACTTGGCTGTGTCTGTGTCCTTTTTCACTTTCTCCAGGGATGAGTCTACATTAGGGCCAAAGAGGTGCTCTTGGTCGAATGGTAGGATCAGGATCCAACCGTGTACCTCAGGCTTAAAGCCTGAGATGCGTAGCCAAGCGTGCCTACGCAAAAGGACACTTATATTTACAGCTCTGGAGGTGGTACGTGCCACATCGAGAGCGCAACGAATGGTTATTAGTTTACCATCCTGTATGAGGTCGTTGGCTTGGTTTTTGTATTTGTCCGGGTGGTGTTGCAATAGGGACTCTAACTCATCATAATGTGCCCTATCGTATCTGGCTAGAAGGGCCTGAGTGTTGGCGATGCGCCATATGTTAGCCGCTTGTGAGGCTGTTCTCTTGCTGGAGGCGTCCAAGAGTTTAGACTCTTTGTCGGGTGGGGCTGTGTCACCTGATGTCTGAGAGTTAGCCCTCTTCCTGGCATTGGATACCACCATGGAGCCTAATGGAACAGGGCCCTTAATGTAAGCTGGGTCTGTAGGGGCAGCTTTGTATTTTTTTTCTATGCGAGGGTTGATGACTCGAACCCTAACAGGATCTTTAAATACATCAGGAGCATGCTTGACTCCTTTGAGCATGGGTAAAGTAGATGTTGACCTTTGGGTGGTGTCGAAAGTGTCCAAGAAATCATCCTCAACGGGGTCTGTGTGTAGGTCGACCCTGTGGTACTGGGCAGCTCGGTGTATGAGCTGATTAAAGCCCATGGTGTCCTCTGGTGGGGAAGGCCTAGAGGGGTAGATGTCATCTTGCGGGAGATTAGGTACATCATGTGTATTATAGTCACCATCCCAGTGGTCAGGGGAACCAGGTGGACCGGGATCCCCTAGTGGCACATCATCCGCACCCCCGTGTCATCAGAGGTATCATCGTCTACTGGTGTAGGGGATGGTGTAGGAGATCAAGGGGGAGGAGGAGGAGGAGGTAGAGAAGGGACTCTAAGAGGGGATGTAGCAATGTCCCTCTTCTAGGGTGGTGGATGAAGTGTAGGCTTGTCCAGTGGTCGAAAAAGCTCTTCTGATGAAGTTTGGTTTTTCGGCACCGACTGTTTCGGTTCCGGGGGCTTTTTTAGCACCGGCTGCCGGAGTCTCTTTGGGTTTGGACCAGTGTTTAGCAGTCCCTGTAGGCTTTTTCAGTCCCGATGAATTTTTCGGCCCTGAAGAGTGAGTCCGAACTTTTGGGGAGTGGCTTCTTGGTCGACTCAGATTGTTTTTTCGGTGCCGGCGAGTCTATGCTCGTTTTCGGTGTCGAGGGCTGTGAGGCGGAAGCAGCGGTCGACACGGAGGAGGAAGGCGGTTTCTTTTTCGGTGCCGAAGATTGAGTTTCGGCACCGGTGGCAGGCTGACTCAAGCCCAAGTCGTCTGAAGGCTTGGTAGGCTTCTTTGCCAGGCCAGAGGGCGAGGCATGGGAAGCGTGTGTAGGTGTGCACCTGGGCCTGAAGGTGAAGATGTGACTGAAGGCTTTTTTGCATGGAGGGGGTCGGGGTCGACGTCTTTACTTACGACCCTCTGCGCCGGAGTGAGTTCTTTGACCTCGGAGTCATCCGCTTCGGAGGCGCTGACTAGGCTTTCTTCGACCTGCTCCCGTTCCGGTACATAGACGCCCTCTTGGGAGATGTTGGGGATGGAGGTCGACGAGCGAGCCATGGTCCTCCGAGCTCGCCTATCCCGAATGGTCTTCTTGGAGCGGTAAGAGGCAGAAGCTGGACAGTCTCTGGCCTAGTGCTCCGGTGACAAGCAGAGGTTACACACCTCATGTACATCGGTGTGGGGAAACTTCGACCCACACTGAGGACACTTCCTTTCCATGAGCCAGATGCTAAGGCCCAGGTAGGCCCGAAGGCCTTAGTCGACAACCGGAATCAAAGACTTAGACTTGGAGAGATGCGCGACGATTAGGGTTCGCGATCGAGACAATACCGTTGAAAGGGTGAAGGATTGCGCGTCGAAATGGAATCAGTAACGGTTCCGAACTGGAGCGTGAGAAACACATCCGAGCCCGATGGCGGAAAAAAACAATCGGAGGATGGAGCCGATGCGCACTATGATCCAAAGGAGAAGTCACCTATTTCGTGACTTCCAAAGACATTCCAGGACAAAAACAAGTGCAAACATCCGGGCCCAACACCAGATGGCGATCTATGCTAAGTGTGTGATCTGCAGCTCATATGCTTCGAACCTCATTGTTTATTGTTGTTGGCGGGGAGGTGCGTTGGCGGGGGAGGTGCGTGTAGAACTACCTCTGCCTCTTCCCCGGACGTTATTCCCTCTATATACTCCTCGAAAATAACCTCTTCAAGAGGCCGACTGATTGTTGCCCTTGTAAGAGGAGGAGGCATTGGCTGCAGAAATGTTTTTGGAGCGGCCCCTGTAAAATGAGCGACGAAAGGAACCTCTGCCAGAAGGTGCTTGCAAGGCCCCCATAGACTTGGCAACCTCTGTCTTTTTTTATCTTTTCTAAAGATGTACCCACAGCTGGGCCAAAGAGATGTTGCGCATCAAAAGGTTGATTAAGGATAGAGGCTTGTACCTCAGGTTTAAACCCAGAAAACCTCAACCAAGCAGGTCTGCGAAGCAATACGCTAGTGTATATAGCCCGAGCCGCGTTATCTGCCTGATCTAAGGCACATCTGATAGAGGTATTAGTTATCAATTTACCCTCTTGAATAAGGTTGCTGGCTTTGGCTTTATGCTAGTCAGGAAGGAACTCAATGAGCTTTTGGAGTTCATCATATTGAGCCCTATTATATCTTGTCAGTAATGCCTGGGCATTGGCAATGCACCAATTATTAGCTGCTTGTGATGCTATCCGTTTACCAGAAGCATTCAATAATTTGGACTCTTTATCCGGTGGTGGGGCATCCCCTGTGGTTTGGGAGTTAGCCCTCTTACGAGCATTAGGGACGACCTAAGAGTCTAAAAGGTAACTGTCCCATAATGTACACTGGGTCATTAGGTGCAGCCTGGTATTTTTTTATGTACCCCGGGAGTGATGATCCTGGCTTTGACAGGGTCTTGAAAGATGTCATCTGTATGTTTAAGCAGGGCCTTTACCATTGGTAAGGTTTGTGTAGCCCTTTCAGATGAACTAAGGGTCTCTAATATAAAATCCTCTTCTAACTCTCCTTATGGAGCTCTACCCCATGGTATTGAGCAGCTCCATTGATGAGCTCAATGTACCCGATGTTATCATCTAGAGGGAAAGGTCAAGATGGATACAAATCAGGGTCATTATTAGGCTGAGGGACATTATAATGATCCCATGGATGAGGATCCTGTGGGACATGTGGTGTGTAGTCATGTAAATCATTATCTGCTGTATCTTGTGGGTCAGTGGATGGTGGTGTAGGTGAATGTGTTGGTGTAACAAGAGGGTCTTCAGAAATGTAAAGAGCTACAGTTTTCTTTTTCAAAGAAATGTGGTAGTCCTCTGATAAGCCCATTTTTCTTTTCACCGGAAGTCTGGCATGAATGTGTCCAGTTTCCGGGTGGATTACGATTTTTTTGTTTCGGATCCGGTGCGAATTCGGTCCGAGACTCTTTAGTCGCTGTATCTTCTTTAGAGGTCGATCTCTGCGTCGAGAGTTTCGGCTCCGAAGCTTTCAGCTCCGAAGTTTTCACTTTCCGCAACGGCGGAACGGAGACCAGAAGGTGTTTCGGTTTTGACGCCGAAGGCTTCGGGTAGGCACCAGCATGGGAACAGGTCTAGCCCAAACTGGAAGGCTGTTATTTGTACTTCGGCTCCAAGTCGGCAGGCGAGGTATTCAAAGCTTTTTCTCTGTGCCGACCTTGGCCTGGAGGCAGAGGACGGACCGGAGCCTTTTTCTTGTAAAAAAGATGATATGGGAAAGAAGTCTCCTTACTCATGGTCCATTGTGCAGGGGGCAAGTCTTCGACATCGGAGTCAGCGTCGGATACAGAGACGTGCTCCTCGTCCATCTTGGCTGCCTGCGCTTGCGATTCTTCCCGATCGGACTCTTCTGCAAGGAGGTATGGCGCAGGGTCGCTTTGCTGGTATATTTCGTGAAGTCAAGCTCTGCGATCACGGAGGGTTTTCTTAGAACGGAACAACCGGCACACGTTGCAGTCTCTCGTCGTGTTCCGGGGATAGGCAAAGGTTGCACACCTCGTGCAAGTCGGTGCGTGGAAACTTAGCGTGACACCTTAGATATAACTTGAATGGAGTCCGTGCCATCAGCTGCGACCGATCCGGGCGCGGGTATGTCCAACAGCCTTCCACGAATGTTCCGGCCGAAGGTTTTTGAAAGTAAACGGTATGCGGAGAAGAGGAAATGCGGTCGATTACCAATACAGTCGAGGGTAGTGAACTGCGAGTCCAAGGGGGCCCGAAGAATGGTACCGGAGCGCAACAATTCACATCCGAACCCGATGGCGGAAAAAACAAAATACAATGAAGTCAATGCCCATGCGCACTATCACCTAAGGAAGGAGTCACCTATCTTGTGACTGGTAAGACTTCTCCGAAGAAAAACCAAGTGCAAACATCCGAATCCAAAACTGGATGGCGATCTATGCACAAGTATATGATCTACAGCTCATATGCCCCGAACATATTCTTTTAGTTATTTTATTTTCTAGAACATAGCCAAGCCAGAAGTGAAATAAATGCTTTGAAAAATATTATGCAGTATTTACAAGTGAATTGAAGTTCTAATGCAGTTGTTTGAAATAGAGGTAAGTGAAGATATTTAAATTACAGGACAGATTACTTGTTCTACTCAGTGTGATATGCCTAGATATCACACTGGGGCATTGCCTAGAGAAAAGGTAAGTAAAATCAGTTTTGCACAATTGTAATTTTTCAGGTTTCCATACAAATCAACTCCACACTTAAAACATTTTTCAGAGAAAAACAGTCAATAGGTTCCCATGGAGAGAAATGAAGTTAACGGTTACCAGTAAGTACTCTGCCTGTGGGGTTGAGTTTCTGGGGTAAAAACAAGGGTTCTCTTAGCGTCATGGATGCACTCTTATTACACCCTCAGGGGCACTAGGGCGACCGGGTGCAGCGTGCTGAGGCCCAATGTTATCCAATGGGGGATAGGGGGCCTATGGTTGGTGGCTGCTTACGAGCAGGCCACTGGGTTGTGGGAGCAAAGCTCCGGGAGTTAGGCTCGGGGCAAAGGGGGATCCTGTTTAGCACAAAAAGTGCACGCACAGCGAGGCTGGGTGCTGGTTTGGCACCGGGTGCCCTGTTGATTTCAAGGGGGATTCTCTGGTTTCAACAAAGACTGCAGGCTCGGGGACGAAGATCTTCTGGAAGCGACCACCGGTTGGAGAGGTAAGCTGGGATGCCTGAGGATGTTGGGGCACGGTCAGTTGGGCCACCAAAGGCCATGGGGCTTCGAGTGCAGGGGTGTCTTTAGGCATCGGGTTACTCTTAACCGCTCCAGTGGCGGTCGGGGGGATCCTCCAGAAAGAGGTTGCAGCCTTCGATGAGAAATTTGAGGGGGATCCTCCAGAAAGAAGCTGCAGGCTTTGATAGGAAATTCGAGGTAGATCGGTCACAGATCACCAGATGTCGGGTCAGAATCGCCAGGGAAACCTCCATGTGTTGGGCCACTAACTCGGGCCGTGGGCGACGGGTGCAGAGTGGTGCAGACTCACGGATTTGGCCAGAGCTGGAGTCTGTGTGTGAACAAATCCAGTGTTCACAGGAGACAAAGTCTTTTCTTTGGAAGGCAGGGCAGGTACTCTGGGTTCTTGAGGTTGCTGGCTGCAGGACACAACGGAGTTTCACTTCTGCAGGTTCGAGGTGGGAACAGGCTGTTAGGGCTGGGGCCAAGTCAGTGGGCGTCCTTTTCTACTTGTCGTTGCTCGTCTGTCTTCTTGGTTCAGGGCTGCCCCCTAAATACTGTATTTAGGGGGTGTTTTAGGGGTCTCTAGGTCAGTAGCCAATGTGCTACTGACCTTAGGGTGACTACACCCTTGGTGTGCTCACCCCACGTGGGGGAGTGACCTCAATCCCTAATCCTGATTGGAGAGTGCCTGCCATCTGCAAGATGGCAGGCACTGAATAGTAGGCTGGCTAATATTTCCCACCTGTCTTCCTTCTGAAAAGGATGGGAGACAGGAAAGCGGCCTGCTCCTGATAGCAGGAGAGGCTAGGGAGGTCACATTACAAAGGCTGCAAGGCCTTGAAGCTCCCCTGTTAAATGGCTCTTCCTGACCTGGGGAGATGTAACCACCTCCTCCCAGGAAAGGCTTTGTTTCTGGGCTCGTGGTGGCAGGCTGGTGTGTACCAGTCAGGGAACCCACCAGAGGCTGGTAGTTTTTTTAAAGGAATCTCGAACATGCCATCAGAGTGCATTTTTAATTAAATCCCACAGTGGCATCAGTATGGGTTTAATGTGATGAGAAGTATGATACCACACTTCTCAGTTTTCAGTGCAGCCATTATGGTGCTGTTGAGTTCGTAATGACAAGCTCCCTGCACCATATACTCTTAATGGCAGCACTGCACTTACAATGTCTAGGAATTGACAGACACTGTAGGGGTACAGGGTTCATGCACCTGTACCCTCACCACCGGTATAGTACACCCCGCTAGAGGGGTGACAAACCATGCCAGGGCAGTGGGTTGTAGGCATGGCACACAGGGATGTGTGCTATGTCGACTTAACTTTGTTCTGCACCAAAATAGGCAGTCTGCTAGGGCAGTGTGAGAGTGTAAGGGTACAGGACCTCTAAGGGCGGAACAGAAAGTGCTGCAGCCCTTAGAGGCCTTACCTGGTCACAGTGCCCTGGGTACCTGTGGCACAATTTACCAGGGGCTGACCTGCGGCCTTAAGAGTGCCAATTGGGTGTACAAGGTACAGTTTTGGTGAAAGAACACAGGCCTTGGGAACCTGATTGGCAGGGACCCAGGGCACATCAAGTCAAAGTACATCAAGTCAAAGTGCATCAGTAGTGTGGCAGAAAGTGGGGGGTAACTGCAACAGATACCCAGCTTCTCACAGGGGTACCTATGGTACCAATGGCCTGGTAGCTGGGGAAGGTCCCTGAGGGCTGCAGCATGCATTATTCCACCCTCAGAGACCTCTCACCACATGCACCACTGCCATAGCAGCCTGAGTGCTTTGGTGCAGCTAAAAAAAACAAGCATTGGCATAGCCAATAGGTCTCGCCTTTGGGACATTAAGTGTTTAGTTAACCAGCACAATATCCTTGGTGCAACAACATCAACTGTTGCATGGCTAAACACTTATAAGGCACAAGGTTTAGCCATGCAACAGCGGATGTTGTTGCACCAAGGATATTGTGCTGCAAAACTAAATACTTATAAGGTCCCAAAAGCGAGACCTATTGGCTATGCCAATGCTTGTTAATAAGTATTTTCTCGTACCTTAGGAAAGACGGATATAAAGCAGTCTTCCAAGCTAATGAAAAATAGTAGTATTGCTGTGTGGTCTTGTGGCTGGTAGCATAGAGACTAGATTTATCACAGTGCACGTATGACCCTGCGTGCAAAAAGTTCTAATTTATCGATATTATACTATGGTGTGTTGTAAAAATAAATACCCTGCCTACCCCTGTGTTTTGTGGTGCATGTTACAAGATGCCAAGTGCTGTGACACTGATTCATCAAACCGCACCTTGCAATTTCTAACTTTTATTTGGAAAGCTTCCACTGGTTCTCTGTTACTGGGCCAAGTGCTGCCAGTGGAAACCAAATGTAAACATTTTTTTTGGCCGCAAATGCAACGCTATCCAAGCGAATTTATTACAGATTGTTTTGCTCCACACTTCCCCACATTGACACAATATGCTTTTACATTGGCATTTGGAGCAATAAACTCACGAGCCGATCCCAGGTTAACTTAATGAGTTTAAATTCTGGGTCACAGCTTACTATAAACGTGGCACAGTGGTCTATCTATTTTTTTTTATTAAGTGTTAAGGTACTCAGGACAGTGTAACCCAAAGCTAAGAGTGATGTCCATAACATAAACAAGCATGTGGTGGAAACCTTGTAGGCATAATATTAGGAAATGTAAAGCTTTTTCAATTGTAAATTGATCAGAAGCGGAAAAGGCACATTTCACCATCATTGTCTGAATGTGAAACTTCAAATATGAAGCTGTATGTGGTGTTAACGACTTAAGGCTTTTTCGCCCTTGTATTCTGTAAGTAAATGGAGACACCAAGAGAAGTACTTTGAAAAACCTGTAAATAAGTGTCTTAATCTTGAGTAATTGTGGCACATGGAATAATCCGTAGTGAGAAATCTTTGGCTTTTTTCAAGTATATATGGTAGAAAATCAGATTGGAAGGAGAAAACAAGCACGGGTAACATGGAAGGGGGGGGGTTATGCTAAAGCAACACAGGGAGGGCTGGCATATGGTGAGCACTTTCACGGGCGCTTTGATGTTCTCAGTGGCCGCGCGGTTCACTGAGAACATCAAAGCGGCCACGAAAGTGATCAGCAGGCTGACAAATGGTGCGCGCGCCCGGCGCACATGCACTGTAGTTGGCGGCCTGAAAAGCACTAGTTTGCACTTCCAAAACCCGCTTTCTATAGCTCTCGCCAGAGCAGCGCTAAAGCGCTGGCTCAGGCGAGACCTAATCAAGACTCGACATGGAACTCATCCCTATTTGCCATGCCTGTCAAGCACTGCATGAGGCTTAGTTGGGTCACCCGTAAAGTAGGGTGCACTATGTGTCATGTGAGGGCCTATCTGCCTGAGCAGGCAGGCCCATATAACATCTAAGGCAATTCTTAGATACTATAAGGGCTTGATAAAGCCATCCTGAGTTTATGGTCTGGAAACTGGTCATGACTAGTTTCCTAGCACCATTGTGGCTTTACTGAAAACTGGGATTTTTGGTATCAAACATTTCAGAATAATAAACATGCGCCGATTCCAGTGTCAGATATATTATTCCCTATACTCAGGGGTCCCTTCTAGTGGGGAGCCCTGAACCAAACCAGCCTCTGGTGGGTTTATGACTGGTAAACACCAGCCTACTACCACGAGACAGGTTTCTGGATGCCTGGGGTGGGAGCCTTCCATCCCTGGGCCCAGAAACAAAGCCTTTCCTAGGCGGAGGTGTTCACACCTTCCCTAGGTCAGATAGAGCCATGTGTGGCCAGGGAGGTTCAAAGGCCTTACCAGCTTTGCAACGCCACCCCAATCTCTCCTGCTATCAGGAGCAGGCCCCCTTCCTGTCTCACCCCATTTTCAGCAACAAGACAGGCAGGAAAAAGTAGACCAGCCCAGAAAGTGTGCCCACCTCTGCCAAACCCTACCATCAGGTGGGGGAGGCGAGGTGAAGCCCACTCTTCAGTACCTGCCATCTTGCAGATGGCAGGCACCTCCCAATCAGGGATTGCTTAACCACACTACCACTAAAGAGAGTAAGGTAGTATCTACTTTAACCTCTGCTATATCTCTGGGGATTCACTAGACTGTACACACTAACTTGCTTTCGTATAGTATATACAGAGCCAACTTCCTACAGCATCCGTTTCATCATCCTCTGTGCATCTTCATTCTCCGGGGGCGTTAAGATGCACCCCACTAGAGAAATGTGTTTGTATTTATTTCTTTGAATTTATAACCATCCCACACGATCCTCACATTGGAAATTATTCTTCCAGACTTCAAACTGGTGTGGATAACTTTTTCCTATTAGTAACTCCTCAGAGCTGCTAGGTGGTATAATACAGCTTCTCGGACTCCATTTCCTGACC
Source organism: Triturus cristatus (assembly GCF_964204655.1). Lineage (NCBI taxonomy): Eukaryota > Metazoa > Chordata > Amphibia > Caudata > Salamandridae > Triturus > Triturus cristatus. The sequence continues at coordinate 802,830,480 of NC_140579.1, read as the reverse complement.
CAAAACTGGAGTATACTGGCATCCTAAAACTGTTTCCTCACCCTCATCAAGGCATGTTGGCAGGAACTTGAGAGCATCAATGATAGCGACCAAGACATTTGCATACCTTGGGATATTACTAACAGTGAGCAATCACCAGGAAGTTGCACCCATCATAATTTTCATTACAGATGGTAAGGAAGGAAAATGCTACTTACCGGTATGCATCTGTTCTTGGCATGTAGACCTGCAGAATGACATACTTGTGCATAGATCGCCATCTGGTGTTGGGCTTGGATGATTGCAGTTTGTTGTCTTGGAAGAGTCTTTGAAGTCACGAGATAAGAGACTCCTCCTTGGACGATAGTGTGCATGGGCATCGACTCAATCTTTAGATTGTTTTTTGCCATGATGGGAAATGATGGAGTTTGTAAGAATCAGAAAAGATGTCCATGTGTGATATATCTAAGTAAGATAACACTGGAACAGATAGAGGTTCCGGGGAGGCATAGGTCATTCTGCAGCTCTACATGCCAAGAGCAGATGCATACTGGTAAGTAGCATTTTCCGTTCGAGGCATATGAGCTGCAGAATACAAACTTGTGCATAGACTATATAGCAGTGCTCTCCCCTAGCGGTGGTCACCTGTATCTGTTGCAGTGGTCTTAAAAAGTGTTTTAAGAACAGAATGGCCTACAGAAGCTTCTTGTTTTGCCTGCACGTCTACACAATAGTGTTTGGTGAAGGTGTGTGGTGTAGACCATGTTGCTGCCTTACAAATGTAATCTAAGGGAATATTCCCTAAAAATGCCATGGAAGCCCCTAGTTTACGCGTTGAATGCGCTCTAGGGGGAACGGTTAATTTACGTTTTGCTTTGTGGTAGCTTATTTGGATAGATTTGACTATCCACCTAGCAATGCCAGCTTTTGAGATAGAGTTTCCTTTATGAGGTGGTGAGAAAGCTACAAACTGTTTGTTTCTCTGAAAGGTTTAGTTCTGTCAATGTAAGAAATGCAGTTATCCAGTATTGGTATCTTTCATAGATTCACATGCCTGAATCACTCCCCGTCGACGAGATGGGAGTCCCCGGTACATTAGTAGAGTAATGTCCCATTAGACATAGAAAGTATTAGGCTTAAGGCCTCTCATTAGTAACATATCCAGGTCCTTTTGTGATAAGGACCAAACTCTAGAGAACAACCAATCAGCTGTCACCGCCCTCTGGAACCTTCCTGGAAGGAGCTCTAGTCCCTCAGATTTTCGTAAGCACAGTGCTATATAGAGGAACAACAGAGTACTAGGTGAGCCCTTCCAAGGGAGGCGGGTGGGTTGCATGTGAATCTATTAAAGGTACTGGATAACAGCAGTTACAGTAAAGTAACTCATTTCTTATCCAGTATTAGGGTATCTTTCATAGATTCACATGCCTGAATCAGAATAGAAAGCAATAATGAGCACACTTCCTTTTGTACATAAGCCATAAATACACCAGTTGATAGAAAACTATTTTCTTCGAAAGGAAGGTACTATACATATACGCCCAGTAAATAAACATATCAATGTTAAAGTGCAGAGCAATAAGTCGCAATTGTGGCAAAAGTTATAGAAGTAACAGAGAAATGTGAGGTTAGAAAGAGCGACAGACCGACATGGCCGCTTAGCGAAGCGGCTCCGAGCGCCCGGTCCCTTCCACTGCTGAACAATCAGCTCACAGACGCCCTGGCCGGGAGCAGAGGGTCGCGTCTCACAGCAACACAGACCCGCAGCCTGGGGGCAAACTTTGACGCGCTCCGGTCCTTCCCGGGCGCCGCCCGCCGCGACTGAAGCGGGGCCGGGACGTGGAGCACCTGGTGCGAGGTCCGGCTGTGAGGGCTGCGGGAGCCCGCGGCGCCCACGAGGTCTCCAGGCCCCGGGCCTCCGGGGGCACCAACTTCTCAACCCCCGTCATTACCGGCCGCAGCTCTCTGGAACCTTCTTGCCGGTTGGGGCGTGGAGCTGCCTGGGGGGGGGGGGGGGGGGGGGGCGGCCTGACGCCTGGTGAAGGCCGGTGACTGCGGCGGCATCGGCGTGGACGGCGACGCCGCGGAGGCGGTGTGGGGGCTTCTGTGATAGCTCCGGCTTGGGAATCGGCGATCCTTGGCTGCCTCCCCCTCCTCTGACCCCCCCCCCCCCCCACTGGATGCAGCCCCTCCTGGATCGCACGTCTGGCTGTGTGGCGGCGTCGTGGAGCCTGGGGCCATCCCCGAGTGTCGGGCCGCAATCGGCGGTCGGGGAGCCCGGTTCCCTCATCTCTCCTCCCTCCATCCTCCCCGCCCCCCCCCACCGGGCCCTTGGGCCCACCCTGCAGTGCTGACTCGCTGGTGTGGAGTGCAGAGGTGCGGAGCCCTGCGGGCGGTGACCGCATCGGCTGCGGGCGGAGTGAGTTAGTGGCGTGTCGCTTTGGACCCCGACGAGCCGCGGAGCGGCGGCGGTCCCTGGCGGGGGCTCGGCTGTCATTTCGGGCAGCGCCCCGGGAGACGACTTGCGGAGCCTGGATTTACCGGCCGCCCGGGTGAGTGGACGCTCTGTCTGCCCGTTCCTCCTCCGGCCGCCCTGGCCCTCGGTCCCCCTGGACTTGCTGGGATCCTCTGCGGGGCCCACCGGTGGGCGCGGGTGCCCCCCACGGACTGCCTGAGGCCACCATGGGCAAGGACAGGGCCTCCAAGCCGGCGGCCACCCAAACCAAAATTGACCAATTCACGTCCTCGGCGAGGGGGCCCGGCTCGACGGGGGAGGCGGCGTCGGCCACGGATCTGGCGGCCATCCTGCAGGCCATCCATGCGTCCCGTTCCTCCCTGGAGGGCATGGTGGGTGAGGTCAAGGTGGACGTTGCCCTTCTCCGCCAGGATCTGCGCAATGCTACTGCCCGTATTTCGAAAGCCGAATCACGAATCTCGATGGCGGAGGATGACATCCGTCAACTGCAGGATCAGGTTCGAGAGCTCACCACCCACTCTAGGGAGCTCCACCGCCGGGCCGAGGATGCCGAAAACCGGGCGCGTCGTAGTAACCTCCGCTTGGTGGGATTTCCGGAGGGGGCCGAGTCGGACCGGGCCGACGACTTCTTGGAGGGCTGGTTCCGATCCTGGATGCCGGCGGACAGCCTCTCGGTCTGGTTTGTGATTGAGAGGGCCCACCGCTCCTTGGCCCCGAGGCCTCCGGGTGCACCCCCCCCGCCCCTTCATTCTTAAGATCCTCAACTTCAGGGACAGGGATGCCATTCTCCGCGAGGCTAGGCGTGCCGACTCTCTCCACTTTCAAAACCATAAAATCATGGTCTTTGCGGATTACACTCGGGAGGTACAGGAGCAGCGGCGATCCTATGCAGAAGTGAAAACGAGGATGCGATCCCTGGGTCTCCAATACCAGCTACAGTTCCCGGCCCGCCTTCGGGTCATCTTTCAGAACAAGGCCATCTTCTTTGAGACGCCCCGGGCCGCGTGGACCTGGCTGACGGAGGAACATCCGCTGCATCGCCCTGGAGGGGACTCATCCTCGGGTGGGCGCAGGGGACACACTACATCCAGGCCATCCAGGACCCGCCGTCGGAGGCGCACCGTGCCCCGGGGCCGTGCGGAGGGTGAGGTGGTGGTCACCCGCTCCATGGGACGGCCGCGTCGGGCCTCTGGGGCCTCCCCTGCCTCTTCGGTTGCCCCTTCCAGCCCTGTTGCTGCGGACCGCCAGGCTGGATCCCCAGGGCGGTCGGGCTCTGTGGCCCCACCCGCTGGACCAGTGGACACCTCAGACCTCTCTTGCAGTCCAGTTATTTGACTCGTTCTTGCTGCAGGTGGCTTATTTGATGGTCGGGGGTCTGGGGGGTGTTTTACCGGGCTGCCACTGTTGGGACTTGGACTTCTGTGCTCCATTTTAGAGATTGCTCTCGGCCAGGGCGGGGGATTTGGTCACCATCCGGTTATCTGGGGGTCCACTAGGTGCTCAAGCCCGAGCATTTTAGCTTGGTTGTTGTACTTTACAGTTCGGGCGACAGATGCGTCCGTTCTCGAAGTATAGGGTGGGGGGTTGTTTCTTTCTCCTATGGAGGACTTTGTTGGTTGGAGAGATCCTTCTCTGTGTTTTTTCGTTTTATGGCATCATCGCATTCCTGCCCTTCCTGCTGGCCTGCCTTCCCGGGCTCTCCCCCCCCAGGGGTACCCCTGTGCCTGTAACCCCCCCCCCCCCCCCGGCCGCCCTGCTGGGCTCGTGCTCCGGGGGCGTCCCTCCTCTGCTTACACTAGACGCTCCGCTCTGGGGTAATGGCTGACATTAACATACCCAAGGCCGCTATGCGCACTTTGTCTTGGAACGTCAATGGTCTTTTGGACCGCTTTAAGCGCACGGCGGTCCTCAAATACGCGCAGCGTCTGGGGATTGATGTCCTTTTGCAGGAGACCCACCTTCTTGGCAACAACTGTCCCTTTCTTGCTCGCTACGGGTGTGGCACTCCGGCTTCGTGAGGGGTTCCCGGGGAGAGGCTATCTTGCTTCGGCGGACTTTTCCCTTCGTTCTTGCCCAGGTTCACTCTGACTCCCAGGGCATGGTGGTTGCGGTTTCTGGGGCCCTTGAGGGGCGTCCCCTGACCTTTGTCTCCTTGTATGCGACCCCGTCCCAGTTGCAGCCCGTCCTCTCGCACGCGGCACACTTGCTTCCCACGCTCCCGGCGGGCGCGCTTGTCTTGTGTGTGTGGGGGGGGGGGGATTTCAACGCGGTATATACGCCTAGTGCCGATGCGACGGGCCCGGTCTCCCTTGCCAGGGCCACCCGGTCGAAGCTACTATCGGGCTGGGCTGAGGCTCAGGGTTTGTGCGATGTGTGGAGGGTCTGGCACCCGCGGGCCCGCCAGTACACCCACACCTCGGCGGCGCACCATTCGCACGCCCGGATTGATTTACTCTTTGTCCCGTCTACGGAGTGCGCTTGGGGTGCAAGACGTCCGCATTCTTCCCAGGGCCCTCTCGGACCATTCTCCGCTGCTTCTGGCCCTCGGCCCACCTCCCTTCTCCGCTCGCCCTGTGTGGCGCCTGAACGCTTGGTTCCTCCAGGATAAGGCCTTCCGTAAGTCGGTTGGCACCGAGATCTCTAATTACTATCACCATAATGTGGGATCTGTTTCCTCCGCGGCCGTCCTCTGGGAGGCTGGGAAGGCGACTGTCAGGGGAGCGGCTAGGGGTCTAGTGCAACAACAGCGCCGGACGCATCTCCAGCGACTTACAGAGTGCGAGGCGCAGGCCCTGGAGCTCTAGCGTGATCCGGAGGCCCTGGGGGACGCCGGGCGGGCGCGACGACTGGCCTTCCTACGGGACGAAATTCGCTTGCATTCCCTGGAGGCGGCAAAAACTTTATGGCGCTCTTCGGTCGCACGGGTGGGGAGACAAGAACGGGGCTCTTCTTCACCGGTTGGCCACGTACCCCCGGTCCAGCAGGATTATTCCGGCGATCGCGGGCCCCTCCGGTGAGATTCACACACCCTCCGTGGCGGTGGCCCAATCCTTTGCTGACTATTATTCCACGCTGTACCGTGCTCGGGAGCCCGGGGTCCCCCTTGGGGAGCTGTTGGGATCAGGTGGTGCGGAGCTGCAGTGCTTGGGGCGGTAGGCTAGGGAGACCCTCGACTCGCCCGTGACCCTACAAGAAATTGACGACGCCATCAGTCACCTGGCTCCCGGGAAAACTCCGGGTCCAGGCGGCTTCCCACAGGAGTACTACGCCCACTACCGTGAGACCCTTGCTCCGCAGCTTTTGGGCCTTAATGCGGAAGTGATAGAGGGGGGCTCGTTCCCTCCAGAGACGGACATGGCCACGATAGTCGTTCTCCCTAAGACGCAGCCTCCGTCCGATCTCTCTCATCAACACGGAGATCAAAATCTACGCTACCATCTTGACGCAGCGGCTGCGTCCTTACCTCGACTCGCTGATCCACCCGGATCAGTGTGGGTTTATGCCGAACCGGGGAACTCGACATTGCTTACGGCGCCTGCATCTCGCCATGGCTCACCGCGAGCGCCTCTCTCCGTATCTGGCTTTGTTGTTGGTCGACTTTGAAAAAGCCTTTGACGCGGTGGGGTGGGTCTACTTGGAGGTGGTGTTGGAAAGGATGGCGTTCGGTCCTCAATTCCGAGCCATGGTCCGGATCTTGTACGCGGCTCCGCGGGCCAGGGTGTTGGTGAATGGGGCTCTCTCTCGCCCATTTTCTATCGGGAGAGGGACGCGTCAGGGCTGCCCGCTCTCGCCCCTCCTCTTTGCCTTGGCGATGGAGCCTTTGGCTGTCCTGGTCCGCTCCGACCCTGCGCTTCGTGGGTGGGACTGGCCGGGCATGGTCCCTGACAAAATAGCTCTGTATGCCGACGACGTCCTCCTTTACCTCTCCGACCCCGCCACATCGGGCCCCATCGTGCGTGGGATTCTTCGCCGGTTTGGTCGGGCGTCGGGTCTCAGTCTCAACCCCAGGAAATCGGTCTTGGTTCCGCTGCACCCGGCCAGGGATTGCTTCGACTGGCAGTCCGATATTCCCCTCCGGAGGCTATCTTTCAAATACCTAGGTATCTGGATTGCCCTTCTACCGGAGCTCTGCTGGGCCCTTAACGTGGCTCCGGTGGTCAACAAGGCCAGATCTGACCTGGCGAGATGGCACTCGCTCCCACTGAATCCGTTGGGGAGGATTGCCCTCTATAAGATGATGATCCTTCCCAAATTCTTGTACATGCTGCGAAACACGCCCTGCTCTGTCCCTCGCCCGTAGTTCCGGGACTTGGACAGTATGGCGACCAAGTTCCTATGGGGTGGCGGTAGGGGCCGTCTGGCCCTCGGCCTGTGCCGGATTCCATCGCATGACGGAGGTATGAGTATGACTGACCTCTACTTATACTACCTTGCGACTCGGCACCTGGTGGTCCATGACTGGTTCTCGGGCGGCTGGGGCGACCCTGCCTACAGGCTGGAGGTGCAGATACTGGGATTCTCCTCCATTCAAAACATGCTCTACGGGGCGCGGCTTCCGCGATCGCTTCCGGATGTTGTGCGGGCCCCCTTTTTGGCCTGGCGTGCGGCTCTACGGCATACCCGGTGGTCGGGGAAACTGACCTGTGTTATGCCACTCTGGCATGGGACCTGGCTGCAGGAGGTTGCGGGCCTGGAGGGCTTTCGAGCGTGGGACCTCCTTGGGATCTCCTGCTTAGGCGATTTGTGGTGGGGGAGTCGTATGTGCTCCTTCCAGGAGCTTCAGGCTCGCTTCTCGTTGTGCCCCTCACAGTTTTACAAATATCTTCAGCTGCGCCACGCGGTTCGGTCCCATGTCCCGCTGGATACGCGGATCCCTGACCACAGCCCGCCGGAAGCGCAGGTGATGTTGGGGTTTCTGGGTAGGAGGGGGTATCTCCCGCATTTATAGGGCCCTGGTCAACAACACCCCAACGGACTGCGAGGCCACGAAGGCGCGCTGGGAGGCCTGGGTGGGGCCACTGGATGAGGCCGACTGGAGGGACGCCCTTATGGCACCTCGGTTGATCACCTCCTCGGCCAAATTGCGGCTTATCCAACTGTACTATTTGCACACTGCCTATCTGACCCCGGAACGCCTTCACCGTACGGGTCTCTCCCCAGACGCTGCATGCGCGTGATGCGGGACGAACCCGGCGGATTTCTTCCACATGGTGTGGACCTGCCAGCGCCTGGGACCCTATTGGGGCGAGATTGAGGCTGAACTCACTGAAATGCTGGGGATAACGGATGATCTGGACGGTTCCCGTCATGAGAAATTTTTCCTCACTACGGCTTTAGTGGTAGCGAAGCGAGATATTGCTGCCGCCTGGAAGCGGTCTGACCCCCCCTATGTGCTGCGTGGAGGAGGGGGGTGGACTGGTGCGCGACGCAGGAACGCACGATGTACTCGGCGCGGGGCTGCCCCAAGAAGTTTCGCAGAGTGTGGGGGAAGTGGCTGGGGGGTATATTTTAAGGGTGTCAACGAGGGTGGGGGGAGCGGCGTGGTTGGGGAGGGGGCGGGGGTTCGTGCTGCTGATGGTCACTGAATGTATCCAATGTCTTTTGATGCCAGTTTGTTGGACGGTTGTCCATGTATTTGTTTATTTGCAAAATAAAAATTTGCTTATCAAAAAAAAAGAAAGAGCGAGAGAGAGGTTGGTGGGAAGGAAGGCTCACCTTTATTGAAATAGATGACGCAACACTATCTGTCCCACTGCAGCATCCTTCATTAGCTCTGAATCCAAGCAGTAATGCTTAGTAAATGTATGCGGCGTCTTCCATGTTGCCGCTCTGCAAATGTCTGTAATAGGCACGCCCGCAAACAATGCCACGGAAGTAGAAACTGCCCTAGTGGAATGGGCACAAATTCTTGATTGTAAAGGTTGACCAGCTTTTGCTGACAGAAGACAATAGCACCAGAGATCCACCTAGAGATACTTTGTTTTGTAAGGGGAAAACCTTTCCTAGGTAAACTGTAGGCCACGAAAAGTTGGTTGAACTTGCGAATGCTTTTGTCCTGTCTAGATAGAATTCAAGGCAGCATTTCAAATCCAACGAATGTAGAGCTCTTTCAGCTGCTGTTAGAGGATTTGGAAAGAAGGTCTTTAAGACAATGGGTTTGTTAAGGTGGAAGTCCGACGGGACTTTAGGTATACATTTCGGGTTAGTACGAAGAATCACCCTATCATTCTTGAATTGAAGAAATGGATCTTGTATTGTAAAGGTGTGATGCTCACTGACTCGTCTTGCGGATGGCAAGGGCCAGAAGAAGCGCAGTCTTCCAAGAGAGGAATTTGAGGTCAGCTCTGTGTATCGGCTCAAAAGGATGCCTCATAAGTTGAGCAAGGACTGTGTTGAGCTGCCATGTTGGAGGAGGAGACTTTACAGAAGGGAAAGTTCGGAATAGACCTTTGAGAAATTGTTTTATCAGTCTATTTGACCAAAGAGAAGGTCCTGTGGTAGATCTAAAACAAGAGATTGCTGCCAGGTGAACTTTGATGGAAGCGTGAACGAGGCCTGAAGTTGCTAGATGGAGATGGTATGGCACCTTAGCAGATCTTCACCAGATACAGAACCTTTTCCATTTGAAAGATTAAGTCCTGTTTGTATTATCTGCTCTTGCGCGAGACAGAACCGCCCTGCAGTCTGGAGGAATGTTTAGGCCTTGAAATTCGTGGAACTCAGGAGCCAGGCCGATAATTTGAGAGGCTGGATCCGGGTGTTGGACTTGTCCCTGGTCCATCGTGAGGAGAGATGGAAACGGTGTCAACGGAATTGGAGGTTGCAGGGAGAGGAGATGGAGTTCCGTGACCCAATGATGGCGAGGCCATGCTGGAGCTATTAGAATTAGTGTGCAGGGCTCTGCCTTCATCTTCAGGACCCTGGGAAGCAGGGGAAAATCGGTGGAAAGGCGTAGGCAAATACGCCGAAACATGCTATTGAAAATGCATTCCCCAGAGATCCCTGTTGGGGATGCCAGCTTGTGAAGTGTTGGCATTTGGTGTTGTGCTCACTGGCAAACAGATCCAACGGTGGTTCACCCCACTGAGAGAAGATGCTGTTGGTTCAACTCCCACTCTTGGCAGGTTGTCTAATCTGCTTAGCGAATCTGCCAATGTATTGTCTTTTTCCTGGAAAATATTCCGCCCTCAGAGAAATTCCGTGCTGAAGTGACCAGTTCCAAATTTTTTGTGATTCTTGTTAGAGTAAGAGTTCCTCCCGGTTTGTTTAGGTAGTGCATCGTCGTAGTGTTGTCTATTCTGAGTAGCACTAGTGAACCATTTATCCTGGGAAGGAAAGCCAGGAGGGCTAGGTAAACTGCTCTCAGCTCTAGGAGGTTTATGTGCAGACTCCGCTCGGAAGAGGAACACTTCCCACTGATCTGAAGCTCCTGAAGGAAGGCTCCCCAACCTTCCAGAGACGCATCCATGGTTATCACTTGAGGAGAGGCTTGAGTTAGAAAAGGTAGGCCTCGAGAGAGATTTTGTGGATGAGTCCACCAGTTTTGAGGGGCAACCATCTGAGGAGTCACCTGTATGATGTCGAAGGATCCGTTTACTTGAATCCCCTGAGTGGTTAGAGCCTCTTGGAGAGGATGCATGCGGAGGAGACAATAGGGAACTAGAAGAATGCAGGAGGACATCATTCCGAGGAGGGATTTGAATAGGCGAACTGAAAGACCTTTTCTGTATACGTTCTGCTAATTGCAGGAGTTTGTCGTTCCTGCGTTGGGTAAGCCTGTTTCAGGACCATATCCAGGACAGCTCCCAGAAATGTTATCCGCTGAGAAGGTTGTAAGACCGATTTGTCTGGATTGAGGGTGAGACCCAATTTTTTTAAAAGCCGTAGACAAGCTCTGGAAGACTTTCTTGCGCTTTCGAGAGAGGGAGCCTTGACGAGCCTGTCGTCGAGATAAGGAAAAACTTGGCGATGCTACTGCCTGAGGAATGCAGCGACTAGGGAAAGACATTTTGTGAAAATGCGCGGGGCTGACTTGAGCCCGAAAGGCAGAACTAGGAACTGGTAGTGCCGGACGGCCACAGCGACCCCTAGAATTTTTTTGTATTTCCTGTGGATAGGTATATGAAAATAGGCATCTTGGAGGTCCAACGATACAATGTAGTTCGTTCGCATTGAGAAGCTGCAAGACTTCTTGAATGGTGACCATACGAAACGATTGTTTCTTCAGTAATTTGTTTAGATTTTGCAAATCTAGAATTGGCCTCCATTTCTTTACCTTCTTGCGTACCAAGAAGAATGAGGAGTAAAAACCTTTTCCTCTTTGATGAACAGGAACCCGCTCTATAGCTCCTTTCTGGATCATTGACATTACCAGGTGTAAAGGTTTGTGAGCCATGGGTTGAGGAGGCGTCGGTGGAGGAGTTTGTACAAATTCTAGAGAATGTCCAAACTGTACTAGTTGGATAACCCAACGATCTGTTGTGATTTGATTCCAATTTTGAAGGTAGTGGGATATTTTCCCTCCTATTTTGGAGGGTTGATGTGAAACGGAGATCGGCAGCAGAGAAAAGTCATTGGCGGATTCCTTTTGTCGTCCAGCCTTTCCAGGAAAGGAAGGCTTGTTGTAGGAAGTTTGAATGTGTTGCCTCTGTTGAAATTGTGGTCTGTATTGCTGGTTAGAGGAATAGGAAGGATACCTATACTGTTGGTAGCCTCCTCTGTCGGAAGATTGCCCTCTACCCCGTGAGCCGCGAAAAGGGGTGCTTTTATGTTGGAGGGTACCCAAAGCTCTGGCTGTATCCGTATCTTTTTTGATCCCTTGAAGGTCTTCATCAATATGGTTTTCCAAAAAGATACTGTCCATCATAGGTTAGTCAAGGATTTTGGTCTGGATCTCAGGCCGGAATGTTGTCTCTAAGCCATCCTTGGCGTCTTAGGACCGCCGCCCCAGCCGGATGCATTTGTAATTAACTTGCCCTCCTGGAGCAGATCATTGGCTTTGGCCTTGTATTGGTCAGGCAAACGTTGAATTAGGTCTTCAAGCTCATCGTAGTGAGCCCGGTCATATCTGGCAAGTAATGCCTGTGCATTAGCTATCCTCCAGTGATTGGCTGCTTGAGAGGCAACTCGTTTGCCTGATGCGTCTATCAGTTTAGACTTTTTTTCTGGACGTGGAGCATCACCAGAGGTTTGTGAATTAGCCCGTTTCCTTGCATTGGACACTACCAAAGAATCTAAAGGGAGTTGTCCTTTAATGTAGGCAGGATCGTTGGGGGCAGGTTTATATTTTTCAAGAATTCTAGGATTGAGACTCCTGGTCCTGACAAGGTCATTAAATATGTCAGGTGCATGTTTAATGACACCTTTGAGCATAGGCAATGTATGTATTGTCTTTTGTGACTGGGCAAAAGTATCCAGTAGGAAGTCCTCTTCCATGGGGTCTGAATGTAGTTTAACACCATGGTATTGCGCTGCCCTATTAATAAGATGACTAAACCCTATATTGTCATCTGGAGGAGATGGTCTCTTTGGGTATGCATCTGGAAGGTCTGGAGGATCGTTATAATCTGCCCATGTATTCTGTGGTACAGTAGTGTTATCATCAGGGTCATCATGGTGTGTAACCCCGCCCCCTAAATCATCCTCATCCTGTGGTGGTAAGGGTGAGCATGGAAAGTGTGGGAGGGTGTATGGGAGAGTTTGTAGGAGACAAAGGTTTAGTAGGAGGAACAGAAGTGGGGAAGTTGCAAAGTCTCTTTTCTTGACAAGTACCTTAGGAGTGTGTGAGATATGTAATTTCCTCTTCTTTGATGGGAGGCTGACAATATGGCCTGTTTTAGGGTCCACATACAATGTCTTGTTTCTTATCGATAGGATATGGTTGAAACAGTTCTACCTCAGTTTTGTCACCTTTCGGTGCCGATTTTTTCGGTTCTGAACGCGGTTTGGAATTGTGCTCTGGAGTTGTAGGAGAGGTTTTGTGCTCCTTTGGCTTGGATGTCGAGTCGGAAATCTTTTTCGGATCCAAAAGTTGTCGATGTTTGTTCGGATCCGAGGCCTTATGGTCTTTCGGTGCCGAAGAGCTAGATGCCGAGGCCTTTTTGGGTTTAACGGGAATAGGGTGTATTCCCGATTTCGGTAACGACAAGTGTTTTGGGTACCGATATGCCGCTTGCTCGGTCCAGAGATGCCGGAAGGCTTTTCCTTTGTCTTCAGAGACAGGCCTGAAGGCAGGGCTTCTGAAGTTTTCCCTCTGTCTCAACTAAGGCCTTCAGGCGAAGTTTTGACCGGAGCCGCCTTCTTTTCTAAGGGGGCCGGGGTAGGGGCATTTGTACTCACTCGACCTGGAGTGATGTGGTCATCGGTTCCAGAAACTATGTCGAGATCCTCTGAGTCTTCTGCCTCTGGAACATCGGGACCCTCGTTGAAGATGCCGTGTACCACCTGTGAAGCCTGTTGAGCAATAACGTGTTGTCGAGCCCGGCGATCATGGATAGTCTTTTGAGCGGAAAGAGGCACAGGCTTGGCAATCCTTTTCTTCGTGCTCTGGCGAGAGGCAAAGGTTGCAGACCTTGTGGTGGTCACCGTGTGGATATTTAGCCCCACACTGGGGGCATTTTTTAAATGGAGTACTTTCCATTAGCCTTAGGCCCTAATGGCGCAGATAGGCCCAGTAGCCCGCGTCGATGACCGGAATCAAGGAGTTTGCGGGTTAGCGCGTCGAAGTCACGCGATCGAAACAATACCATCGAGAAGGGATGGTTTGCGCGTTGAAAAGGTTTGGAAACACTACCGAACCGGAGCGCCGAAAGTCACATCCGACCCCAATGGCGGAAAAAAACAATCTAAAGATGGAGTCGATGCCCATGCGCACTATCGTCTAAGGGAGGAGTCCCTATCTCGTGACTACAAAGACTTCTTCCAAGACAACAACAAACTGCAATCATCCGAGCCCAACACCAGATGGCGATCTATGCACAAGTATGTATTCTGCAGCTCATATGCCTCGAACCTTATTTTTCTGATAAGGTGAGGAATCTGTAAAAAGATATCCTTATCAGTGGGAGGGGAGGGAGAGGGGGAGAGAGGGGGAGGGAGGGGGGGGAGGGAGGGGGAGAGGGGGAAAAGGGGAGGGGGAGGGAGAGAGAGGGGGAGGGAGGGAGGGGGGGAGAGAGAGAGAGAGAGAGGGAGAGGGAGAGGGAGAGAGGGAGGGGGAGGGGGAGGGGGAGAGGGGGAGGGGGCGGGGGCGGTGGAGAGGGAGAGGGAGAGGGAGGGGGAGGGGGAGGGGGAGAGGGAGGGAGAGAGGGAGAGGGAGAGAGGGAGGGGGAAGGGAGAGGGGGAAGGGAGAGGGAGAGGGGTAGGGGTAGGGGGAGGGGGAGAGGGAGGAGGGAGAGGGGGGAGGGGGAGGAGGAGGGAGAGGGGGAGGGGGAGGGAGAGGGAGAGGAGCCAGGTAACCAAGGCACCAACAGTCTCTCAGCTGGCATGGAACGGGCAACAAATACCTTCCCAGATTATATTTCTTGAAACGGGGGTTATAGACATTGATACATTGGATAGACTAATGCAGAACAGTGGGACTGGTCACCACCTCGCCCTTTTAACTTGGTGAACCCAAAGAGATGTTCCTTCACTCTGCCCTTCTGCAGGCAATCAATGTAACATGAAGTTCCAATCTGGGGTTTAGTCTGAGCAACTGCTCCACCCTCCATGGTTGTATGATGAAGGGGGAAGAAAGATGGAAGAGTAATAGACTGGCCCATATAAATTGAAGTCATGATCAGGTGGCTGAAGTTTAGGCAGGTGCAAACGACTACATTTTTCAGGTAGAAAATCTATGAAAGGGGGGCAAACTCACAGGGCCTGAATTTTTCCAGTCCCAAAAGCTGAAGTTAATGAAATCAACTAAACAGTCTTCAAACTAAGATGCTAAACAAGACTATTGTGCATGGGCTTGAATTGGAATGCCACCAAGAAGGCTAGCACAAGAATTACATCACACAGAGGAACAATAAACGGGGTGGGAACAAACAGGTAAAGCAAACCTTTTAGAAAGCACACCACTAGTGGTGATCTAAAGAGGGAAAGTTTAACGGGAAGATGCAGGTTCGTAGACAGGGCAGCCAAATAACTTACTAGTAATCACTGCCAGAACCTGTTGTGCAAGGGACAACAAGAACATATAGGAGAGATTTAAAAGGAGCCAAGACACCAGTCTCGCATCACTTATTGACTCCCATACATGGATTTTGTAGGTGGGTCCCGCCTGTGGAGATAACTGCTACTTCCAGGGACTGTTCTGTGCAAGAGCAGGTCAAATCTGTGCAGGAGAGGTGGCTGAACGGCAAGTGCCAACAGATTAGTGTACAAGATCTTCTGTGAACAATCAGGGGCCAGCAGGGTCAGCTTTGCTTTATTTCCTAACAGCTTCCACAGGACTTGAACAAAGCTACATCCATGAAGTTAGATGCAGCAGGCCAGAGTCAACTATAACTTGAGGATATACACCACGGAACCACTCATAGGAAAGTTAGGATAGCGCACCTGCTCTCACACTGGGGAAGCCTGTGAGATGAGACACTACCAGATAGATTTTTCATTGCTGTATCCACTTGCAAATAAACTTTCTAACATTAGGTCAAAGGCTCCAAGCCACCCTGTTGGATGATATAAAGGATGCTAGCAAAGCTGTTCAGCAGTGAGAATGTTGCTCCCTGAGATGGAAGTGAGAAATGAATCGCATTGCAAGATGACCAACCCACAGCTCGAGCATATTTATGTGCAGATGCTGCCCAGACATGGACCTAAAGGCCAGGTAGTCCTGTTTCTTGGATGTTTACCCCAGCCCACTGAGGAGGCATGTTCACTGTAGCAGGCGGCTATGTAGTGCTGAAAGCCCAACTCACCTAAAGGATGAAGGGGCCATCCACCAGCATAGATCCACATTAACAGAGCGGGAGATCTGCAACAAAGGCGTGAAACCCCCTGATACTGGAGCCACTGAGATCTGAGGCACCACTGAAGGGACCACATTCACCATTTGGTGTGTGACACCAACAAGATGCATGGAGCTATGCAGACAATACCTGCAGAACGGGGATTATAGCCGGAGTCAAATCCTCAGAATCATCTCCCAAATGACCAAGGTTCTATGAGGAGGAAAAACCTTCTTGCAGGTTATGTCCTGCATAACGCATGAATGCCAGACTGTGTAGGAGATGTGAAACTTTTGAGTACTGATGGCAAAGCCAATCTCTGGGAGAAGAATCACCTACTGAAGTTGTTCACTTATAATCAGAGCTGGGGACTCACCTTTAATCAGTCATCCAAGCGTGGGCGTAAATGGACTGCTGACCGCCATAATAGTCCGCACATTCACAAATCATCATTGAGTGGCTGGCAGTCTCGACCGTAAAACTATGAACTGACAGTGCTGGAGTACCAGTGTAAACCTCGGACAATGTCTATGGGCAGGAAGAATTTGAAAATGGAAATTTTAGCTCTCCAGAGAAGCATTTCCAGCAAGGCTTAGGGAAATCATCTTGAACTTGTCCTGCCGAATAAACCACTTTAGAAGTCAGAGATTGAGGATGGGTCTCTGTAAGAAAGTGGCTCTCTATATACTGCACCAAAGTAAGGTTCAGTGTGCACAGAGTCCACAGTCCCCAGAGGTTTGGCAGAGGCTAAAGTTAGATATAACCTTATTCCCTAAAGTGGTAGCTTCGTCGAGCAGTAAGGCAGTATCAGAGGACAGTGTACACCAGATGAAAAAAGGCTCGGGGACTGAGATTCTTCAGGTGTGACCACCACTTCGAGAGGCAAGTTGGGAAGCTGTAGGTTAGGTAGGCACCCAGGAGTTAGGCACAGGGGGCCGCCGGGTGCAGGGGTGCCTTGTGGTGTCGGGAAATCTTACCCTCTCTGCTGGTTGCGGTTGGAGGGGTCCCTGGTTCTGAGGCTGCAGGCGTCAGGAGCTTCTAGGAGGGTCCTTGGGTGCTGGATTCTGGGTCACAGTCGCCGGGGGGGACGTCCTCGTGGTCTTTGTCCACTCAGGAACAGGCTGGGCTCGGCGGGTGCAGGAGTCGCGGTTCCTGGCTGGCACCAGGGGTTTGTTACTTGCTTTGAGCAGAACCACTGCTCGTGGGAGTCCCAGTCTTGGTAGATGAGCAAGGCAGTCAGGTCCTCCGGGGTTTTTGAGGTTGCTGACCACTGGAGACGCTGGGGTTTAGCAGGAGCAGGTGCGAGGGTCGACAGGCCTGTAGGGCTGGGGCCAAGTCAGTTGGTGTCGTCCTTTTGTTAGCAGCTGCACGGCAGGTCTTCTTTCTTCTTCTTTCTTGTTTCGGATTCGGGATTTGAGGGGGGGAAGTTTCAGGGTGCCCCTAAATACTAAATTTAGGGGCGTTACAGGTAGGTAGAGGTCAGGGACCAATGGGTCCCTTCTCTGGGGTGGGTACACCCCCTAGCCTGCCACTCTCCAGTGGGAGGGGGGCAGGAGACTAGTTCTAATTGGGTAGGGCTTCCCATCCTCAAGATGGCGAGAGCCCAGAGTTGTGCTTCACCTCGCTTCCCCCACCTGAGCATGCCTTTGAAGCTTCCCCTGCCCATCCTGGGGGAGGGACCTAGCACCCCGCCCAGGATGTCCATTGTTGCAGACCCACGAGAGCGGATGGCTCTCTACCCAGGGGTCCAGCAACATCTCTGCTGGGTGGCAGCCTAGGCAGCCTCTCAGGCAGGACGCAGGACGCTGGTTGTTGGTTAGGTTCAGGCAGCATCTCTAAGATGCCCTCTGTCGCGCATCTTACATTAAATTCCACACTGGCATCAGTGTGGGTTTAATGTGCTGAGAAGTTTGATACCAAACTTCTCAGTCTTCAGTGTAGTATCATGGTGCTGTGGAGTTTGTGCTGACGGCCTCCCAGCACCATATACTCTTAATGGCAGCACTGCACTTCCAGTGCCCAGGAATGGACCTGGGTACTGTAGGGGTAGAGGACTCATGCACCTGTACCCTCACCACTGGCATAGTGCACCCAGCTAGAGGGGTGGCTGAGGTATGCCAGGGCAGTGTGTTTGTGGGCATGGCACACAGGCATGTGTGCCATTTCGACTGTTTTGTTCTGCACCAAGACACTCAGCCTGCAAAGGCAGTGTGTGTGTGTCAGTGTACAGGGCCTCTAAGGGTGGCACAATAAGTGCTGCAGCCCTTAGGGGCCTTCTCTGGTCACAGTGCCCTGGGTACCTATGGTACCATTTACCAGGGGCTGACATGTGGCAAGAGATGCCAATTGGGTTTAGGCTTCAATGCAGTTTTAGGGAAGGAACACAGGCCCTGGGCACCTGATTGGCAGGAGCCCAGGGCACACAGAGTCTCGGAACTTCATCTTTCTTGAGAACCAAAAAGCATACAGAGAACAATCTTTTGGCCCTTTGTTATAAGGGTACTTCCTTTGTTCAGCATGGCAGAGACTTCCATCTCAAATATTGGGGCATGTGGCGGAGACCATGTCTTAGTGGAAGGCCATTGCTATGAACTAGATGACCCAAATATCAGTTGTGAACGGCTCCCAATTTGTAAAACAAATGGTAGAAAGACCTGAAGATGGAGGCTAGTTGTGCAAAGAGTCAGGTTTTTAGACTGTGGAAATGGTGGAAAAAGGCAGAGAATGAATCCATCATCGCTGCTGTCGGTCATGGTGTCCCCTTGATCAACCAGTGCCACAAAAAGGGATTGGTAGAGTTGATTGTAGGAAAGTGGCTCTATATATACTGTTCCCAAATAGGTACAGTGTGTATAGGGTCCACAGTCCCCAGAGGTTTGGCAGAGGCTAAAGTTAGATATAACCTTACTCTCTAAAGTGGTAGCTTGGTCGAGCAGTAAGGCAGTATCAGAGGACAGTGTAAATCATTTGTTGTACAGTCAGCAAATGGTCTCAAACACTCAATAACTGAACTCTTGTCCAATGGTTTGTATACAAGAATATATGGTTGTTTTATTTTAGAACCAACAAGGAGGTATCAAAATATACTTTCTCAGAATGAGATGCTTTAGTTAAATACTTTGCAAAGGACAATTGACTTGGAATGCAATAGTTACAGTTTGTTGCAATAGGCAACACAATTTCAACCAATAATACATTGAGCTCAATGGGAATTTTATGTTATATGCAATTGATTACTTTCAGGATTACTTTTCTAACTCCAGGACTGGATCCTAGATTCAGCCCTGGGACAGTTCTTGGAAACGAGTAAATACTTTTTAGTTACTGTTGTGATTTTTAAGCAATATTTTGCCATTTTAAAAGTTGACACATAGAAACTTTTTCTGATCAAATTACCAATGTTATCCTATGGAAGGAAGGGAAATGCTACTTACCAGTATGCATCTGTTCTTGGCATGTAGAGCTGCAGATCTACACACTGTGCATAGATCGCCATCTGGTGTTGGGCCCGGATGTTTGCAGTTTTTCCTCTTGGAAAGTCTTTGGAAGTCACGAGGTATGTGATTCCTCCTTTGGATCATATTGCGCATGGGCTTCGGCTCCATCCTCAGATTGTTTTTCGCCAGCAGGGAAATGGAGCGTAGTAATAAGCAGTGAAGATGCCCATGTGTGCTGTATTTAAATAAGATAAACAGAAACAGATAAAGGTAGCCAGGTGGGTGTGTGTGTAGATCTGCAGCTCTACATGCCAAGAACAGATGCATACTGGTAAGTAGCATTTCCCGTTCGAGGCATATGAGCTGCAGATTACACACTGTGCATAGATTATATAGCAGTACTCGCTCCTAGCGGCGACCACCAGTATCTGTTGCAGTCGTTTGAAGGAATGTGCTACTTACCAGTATGCATCTGTTCTTGGCATGTAGAGCTGCAGAGCCACACACTAAGGATAAGATCGCCATCTGGTGTTGGGCTCGGATGATGGCAGGTTGTTGTCTTCGGAAGAAGTCTTTGGTCACGAGATTGGTGACTCCTCCCCTGGACAACAGTGCGCATGGGCATCCACTCACTCCTCAGATTGTTTTTCGCCATGATGGGAAATGATGGTGTGTAAGAAGTAAAGAGAAAGAATGTCCATGTGTAGTGTCTAATTAAGACAATGCTGGAACAGATACAGGTCCCGGGGACGCGTGTGGGGCTCTGCAGCTCTACATGCCAAGAACAGATGCATACTGGTAAGTAGCATATTCCGTTCGAGGCATATGAGCTGCAGATCACACACTAAGGATAGACTATATAGCAGTGTCTCCCCTAGCGGTGGTCACCTGTATCAGTTGCAGCAGTTTCGAATAGAGTTTTTAGGACAGCTTGGCCTACTGAAGCTTGTTGTTTGGATTGCACATCAACACAGTAATGCTTAGTGAAGGTGTGTGTAGTAGACCATGTGGCTGCTTTGCAAATGTCTTCTAAGGGGATGTTCCCTAAGAATGCCATAGAGGCCCCTATTTTACGCGTGGAGTGCGCCCTAGGGGGAACGGTAAGAGTACGTTTAGCTTTTTAGTAACATATTTGGATTCATTTGACTATCCATCTGGCGATACCTGATTTGGAAATAGGGTTGCCTTTGTGTGGTGGAGCGAAAGCAACAAACAGTTGCTTGGTTTTCCGAAAAGGTTTGGTTCTGTCGATGTAATACAGCAAGGCTCTTTTAACATCTAAAGTATGAAGTGCCCTCTCAGCTACTGAGTCTGGATTAGGGAAGAAGACTGGCAGTTCCACTGACTGGTTTAGATGGAAAGGGGAAAGGACTTTAGGGAGGAATTTTGGATTCGTCCTAAGAACCACTTTGTTCCGATGTAGTTGTAGGAAGGGTTCTTCAAGAGTTAAGGCTTGTATTTCACTTACTCTTCGCAGGGATGTGATTGCGATGAGGAAAGCCACTTTCCATGTTAGGAACTGCAGTTCGCATTTGTGCATTGGTTCAAATGGTGGACCCATGAGCCTTGTTAGAACGATATTAAGGTTCCACACCGGGGAAGGTGGTAACCTTGGAGGAATAATTCTTTTAAGACCCTCCATGAATGCTTTAATGGCTGGTACCTTAAAGAGGGACAGGTGTTGTCTATTTTGCAAATAGGCTGCTAATGCCTCTAGATGTAGACGTATAGAGGAATACGCTAAATTGCATCTTTGCAAGTGTAATAAATAGGAAATGATGTTTTGGATGGAAGCATCCAGTGGTTGTATGTCATTGTTAGCGCAGTAAATGGCAAATAGTTTCCATTTTGCAGCATAACATGCCCTAGTAGTAGGTCTCCTGGCTTCTTTAATGATAAACATACAGTCTGGAGGAAGGTTGAGGTACCCGAACTCTAAGACTTCAGGAGCCAGATTGCCAAGTTCAGTGTTTGAGGATCTGGGTGTCTGATTTCTCCATGGTTCTGGGTTACGAGATCCGGGGAGAGATGCAGTTTTTGATGTGGAACTAGCGATAGTTCCAAACGTGTGGTGAACCAGGGTTGACGTGCCCAAGTGGGAGCCACTAGGATGCGTGTCAGCGACTGTTTCAGTTTGCGTACCACAAATGGAATGAAAGGGAGAGGCGGAAAAGCGTACGCAAATCTGCCTGACCAGTTCATCCATATTGCATTGCCCTTTGACCGTGGGTGTGGGAACCTGGCGGCGAAGGTTGGCCATTTTGCGTTTTCTTGTGTGGCGAACAGGTTTATGTCTGGTTGGCCCCACATTTGGAAGAATGGGAGTAAGACTTTGGGGTGTAGTTCCCATTTGTGTATCTGCTGTGTGTGGCGACTTAAGAGGTCGGCCACCTGGTTCTGAACCCCTGGGAGGTGTTCTGCTAGCAGGTAGATGTTTCGGGGAATTGCCCATCTCCAATTTTGTTGCACCAGTTGGGACAGTTGTAGAGAATGTGTCCCTCCTTGTTTCTGTATGTAATACATTGTGGTCATGTTGTCCGTGCGGATGAGGACAGTTTTGTTTTGTAGATGCACTTGGAAGGATTTCAGTGCTAGGAACACCGCTAGAAGTTCTAGGTGATTGATGTGGAACTGTTTTTGTTGAGTGGTCCACCGTCCCCGAGTGGTGTGTTGAAGGAGGTGGGCTCCCCACCCCGTGAGAGATGCGTCGGTGGTCAGCACAACTTGTGGAAGGGGCTCCAAGAACGGCCGCCCTTTGGACAGGTTGATGGTGTTCCACTATTTCAGTGAGCGAAGTGAACGGCTGTCCACCAACACCAGATCGGTAAGTTGTCCGTGGGCCTGATTCCACTGTTGTGCTAGACATTCCTGTAAGGGACGCATTTGAAGGCGTGCTTAGGGTACTATGGAGATGCATGACGCCATCATGCCTAAGAGTTGCATGAACACTCTTGCGGGGAGAGAGTGTTGTGTTTTGATCAGACTTTGTATGTTGGCTATCCTGGCTATGCTGGGATAAGCTACAGCTTTGGCTGTGTCTATGGTGGCTCCCAGGTATTGTTGTAATTGGGAGGGATGTAGTTGAGATTTGGGATAGTTGATGGTAAATCTCAAGTTGTGTAGGGTTTGAATAGTGCGGTGGGTGTGGTGAACGCATTTGTCTAGAGTATTGGCTTTTATGAGCCAATCGTCCAGATAGGGGAAGACATGGATTTCTTGTCTCCTGAGATATGCTGCCACAACTGGCAAGCATTTGGTGAACACCCTGGGTGCAGTTGTTACTCCGAATGGGAGAACTGTAAACTGATAGTGCTGACCGTCTACCACGAATCGTTGATACTTCCTGTGAGCGGGATGCATAGGGATGTGAAAATATGCGTCCTTGAGGTCTAATGAGGCAAGGAAGTCTCCTTGTTGAAGTAATGGAAGGACCTGTTGGAGTGATCATGTGGAAATGATCCGATTGTATGTACTGGTTTAGTAGTCTGAGGTCCAGTATGGGTCTTAAGGTTTTGTCCTTTTTGGGAATGAGGAAGTATAGGGAATATACTTCTGTGCCCTGATGTTGTAGTGGAACAGGTTCTATTGCGGTTTTTTTGAAGCAAAGACTGTATTTCTTGTTTGAGGAGTGTGAGGTGGTGAGACGTCATGGGACGGTGCCTGGGTGGTATGTTTGAGGGCGGGTTTATGAGTTCGAGGCAGTAGCCAGATAGGAAAATTTGTCTTACCCACCGGTCTGTAGTGATGGTATTCCAGACAGGTAGGAACTGTTGAAGTCTGCCCCCGACCAGAGTGGAATGGTCTGGGGTGAGTGGTGGCAAGTCACTGTTTGGTGGCTGTAGAGGTGCGGGTGTTGTTGTTGTTGCCCCGTCCTCGGCCTTTATTATTGTTTCACCGATAACCTCCTCTAAACTATCCTCTGTTAGGGGATGTTTGACCTGATGCTTTGAAGGTGGAAGAGTTGTCTGTTCCCACATTTTTGGAAGCTCCTCTATAAAAGGAGCGACGAAAGGAGCCTCTGGGTTGAGTAGACTGCAATGCTGCCATTGATTTGGCAGTCTCATTATCTTTCTTAATTTTTTCTAGTGCAGTGTCTACTGCAGGGCCGAATAGTTGCTCCTGATTAAAGGGTTGAGCAAGAATGGAGGTTTGTACTTCCGGCTTGAAGCCGGAAATGCGCAGCCATGCGTGGCGTCTAAGCAATACGCTGGTGTTGACTGCCCTAGAGGCGGTGTCCGCTGCGTCTAATGCACATTTAATGGAGGCATTGGATATTAGTTTGCCCTCTTGGATGAGGTCAGTTGGCTGTGTTTTGAAAGGTTCAGGCAGGTGTTGCAAGAGATCCTCTAGTTGATGATAATGGGCTCTATCATAACGAGCCAATAGGGCTTGTGTATTTGCGATACGCCAGTGGTTAGCCGCTTGAGCGGCAACCCTTTTGCCGGAAGCCTCCAGGAGTTTAGACTCTTTGTCTGGGGGTGGCGTGTCTCCGGTTGTTTGGGAGTTGGCACGTTTTCTGGCATTTGAGACGACTAGTGAGTCTAGGGGGAGTTGCGCCTTCATGTACGCAGGATCTTGTGGCGCAGGTCTGTATTTTTTTTCTATTCTGGGGTTGAGAACCCTGGCCCTGACAGGGTCTTTAAAAACCTCAGTGGCATGCTTTATCACTCCCTTAATCATGGGTAGAATGTGGACTGTTTTCTGGGACTGCTCAAAAGTGTCGAGTAGAAAATCCTCCTCAGGAGTGTCGGTGTGCATGGTGACACCATGAAACGATGCTGCTCTGTTAATAAGCTGACCGAACCCTAAATGGTCATCAGGAGGGGAGGGTTTTGAGGGGTATGGAGCGGGGTGAGGCACATCAGGCATAGGGTAAGTCCAGTCATCTACTGGTGCTGTGTCCGGGAGTGTAAAGGGATCAGTAGGATCAGTGGGATCAGTAAAGAAATCTGGGTCTCCCCCTCCCCAAAATCATCATCCTGTGGAGGTGGTGTGTGAGAAGGAGATGGTAGAGGTGAAGGCGGTGGGGGTTGGGGGGATGGAATAGGAGGTAATGTAGGAGAGGAAGGACGTATGGGTGAAGTGGCACAGTCCTTCTTTGGAGGTGCTGGAGGAGGTGTTGAGTCCAGCTTCCTTTTCTTGTAGGGCACCGCTGTGACATGTCCAGTTTTCGGATTTATGTAAATCCGTTTTTGCTTAGGATCAGGCCGAAAGAGTTCCTCACTGTCCGAAGGCGGCTTTGGCGCCAACTTTTTTGGTTCTTTATGGACTTGTTTTGGCACCGAAGATGTTTTGGGTGCCGAAGAACTTTTCGGTTCCAGTGGATTTTTCGGTGCCGATGAGCCTTTCGGTGCAGACGAAGCTTTCGGTGCAGACGAGACTTTGGGTGTCGGTGGAGACCTCGGCGCCGAAGAACGTTTCGGTGCCGTTGGAGATGTCGGTGCCGAGTGACGTTTCTGGCCCGATGGAGATTTCGGTCTCGAAGCCTGCTTCGGTGCCGAAGGTATTATAATGATGAACACTAATGGAGGAGGGCTGGGAGCAGTTAAGCTGAGCCTATAGTATATAAACAAATGAAGTGCTAGAACTGCCCTTCTATTAAAGCTACCATATCATTCTGGGGTACACATTTGGAAAACGTGAAACAAAATGTGTCAGAAGAATAAATTCATTCTATTGTTTGATTGAATCAAAATTTTATTAATCTAATTTGTAGGTCTTTATAACCTTCCTGTTGCCCAAGGGGCTAAATATTTAGAAAGAATAATTAATAGAATATTTACAACATTTGTACATTCAATCCTGACATATCACATACACATCTCATGCAATCACATCCATTCCTACTATCACACAGACTTAATTCACATTGAAGCACAATTTTAACAATCATAGGACCACAGAGTTAATTATAAGAGCGCCAAGTTTGATTTCTAACACTTCTTAATTTTCGGTATTTTAGCCTCTTGTGGTCACAGTATAAGGTCTACGCGTTTCGAGACCCATGGATCATCGGGTCTCTCTTCAGGACCTGTAAAGTGATAATAAACCTAAATCAGTTTGGGTACTTCCCCTTAACCTCTCACAGAAATCTTTGTGAAGGAGCTCAATTGAAGTACCTTGTGTCAGATGGAGACGGACGGGATTAGTCTAAACAAAGAAGAAATAGTGAAAGAGTGTAAGGACAACCATACCTAATTTAGAAAGAAAAGTGCATTCAGAAAATGAGTAAATTCGGGATTGACTTACAGTTGAGTGGGTTTGCTAAACCAACGTGAGGAAATTTGTTTGTTTAACAGGAAAGCAGCTGGTTGGGCTGAACCTGGTTGAGAAATTGAGAGAGCAACAAACATGGCATCAGATGGAGCTTAATGCTTTGGAGGGAAACACCTGGGTGCGTCGCGTGTAAAAGCCAGGGTTTACCTTAAGAGGAAGTCTCTTGTGGTTGTAATTGAGTTTAGGCGTTCGCTGCGGGGACGCCGCTTTTCATCAAAAATGGTGATGGTCAACTCTGTGAGAAATCGGTAAAATAGATTAAGAAACGGAGAGGGGGAAATTAAACAAAGGACTGATTAGACCGTAGTCTCAATCTTCCGGCGTTTCATACCTGTCGAAGTCAGAGGGTTTTCGCAAGGTGTCCGTTCGTTTCCGTGTTTGCTCTGCCGATTATCGTCGCAATGATGGTCCCTTGTTGATGACGTTTTATGCGTCTGGTAGCTGGTTGGTGGAGGGATTGGGCATAGAAAGAGGACTGATCGAGGCGGATCGTTAGTGGTCGAATGTTATACGTGTATCCTTCATAGGATAGCGTTTCGCACAGAGTGGAAAAGTAGTCAAAAAGCGGTGATTCAAAATTAATTAGTTGCATTTAGTTGCGGTCTCCACAGAAGGATGATGAAACTCACGTACTAAATTCCAAGAGATTCAATTAAGTTGCAATACAACGTGGTCCGTGGGTTTGATGGTCCTTAAGCAGACATTTCAGATGTAATACTCAAAAAAAGAAAGGAGAAAGCAAGATCAATTTTGTTTAGATGATGTGGTTGAAGGGTAAACGACCCGGTGAAGGTGGAGGGATGGTTCCTATGGTAGAAGTTGACGTGTCCTCATTAGTACTAGTTCAATGAGAAAGGAGGGCAGGATAAACTAGTTCAACTCGCATGACATCATATGTCAGTCCGTGGATATTGGTTATGGTAGTGTGTGTTATTTCGTGCAGGTTGGTTGTCCTTTTGACACTCATTCTCTTTAGATGGTGGATTGGAAATGATGGTACTTTAGTTTAGAAGTAATACGGTGCTGGTATTCTGACCATGTACTAAGTTAGGTTGTATAGTTCAGAAAGTTCATTCAGGCCTTTGGTGGCAGAGTTGAATTTGAGAATGAGCATGGCTTCTGTTCTAGAGAGTTTCTGCTCCAGGTCGCCACCTCTTGTGTCTCTATTTACTTTGGCGATTACTGTCCATTTTAGATCTTTGATTTGGTGGCTGTTGGTTCGCCAATGGTTGACCAAAGGGGCTGATATAACATTGTTGTTGATCCTAGACTTATGTTGTGACATTCGGATTCGAATTTCTTGGCTAGTTTTGCCTATATAGACTAAATCACACGGACATCGTATGGCATATATCACTGATTTACTTCGACAGTTGGTAAATGATTCGTGTTTCCAGTAAATCTGATTGTGTTCAAAGAGATCGCCTTCGATAGTCGTGTCACAACATGCACATGAGCCACATTTGCGATGGCCCTGAATGGGTTGTAATCCTACATAATCCCGCACTGTTGGTGTTTTTCTTGGTGGCATGGCTGCTCGGATGATTTGATTGGCAATATTGCGATCTTTTTTGAATGCAAATAAAGGATTTTGTTTCAGTGATACGTCTAGATTTTTTATTAGATGCCAGTTCTGTATAATACATTTTCTCATTAGATTGGAGTTAGGACAAAATGTCGAAACACAGACGATCCTTTCTAGTGGATGGCTCTCTCTCTTTTTTAGTAGATCTTCTCGGGATGACCACCAAGCTCTTTTCATTGATCGTTTTAGTAGTTTCGTGGGATATCCTCTCTTCTTTAGATTGTCACATAGTGTAGTCGCGTGGGCCATGTATTCATCCTTGAATTGACAGTTCCTTCGGATCCGTAGAAATTGTCCGAAAGGTAAATTGTCTCGTAAATTTCTCGGATGATAACTTGAATAGTGCAAGGTTTTGTTCCTGTCTGTTTTCTTTTTGAACAAGGTAGTGGCCAAGCTGTTGTCCGAGGGATAGATTTCTACATCAAGAAACGCAATTTTGGTTTGAGAATGGTTAAGAGTAAATTGGATGTCGGCAGTGCGATTATTCAGCCAATGGTGGAAGTTTTTCAGGTTTTCAAGGGGACCAGTCCAAGTCATGAAAACATCGTCAATGTAACGAGTCCATTTGCCGATGTATTGTGAAAAGGGATTATCATTATAAATGAATTTCTCTTCGTATTTGGCCATGAAGAGTATCGCTAATTCCGGTGCAAATGGACATCCCATAGCCACTCCCTTGACTTGAAAATAGAATTCCCCATTGAAGTTGAAGTAGTTTTTTTTAAGTGCAAAGGTGGCAAGTTTCATGATAAATTCTGTTGGTACTTTGGGGTTCACTCTTTTTTCGAGGTATGATTGAATAACTGAAAGCCCGTCATCCTGAGGTATTTGTGTATATAAGGAGACTACGTCCAAAGTAACTAGATGAAATGAATTGGGGATGTAATGTATAGATGAAAGTTTGTTGAGAAAATCTGTAGTGTCAGCTAGGAAAGATGGTACTCCAGCTATGAATGGTTTAAGGAAGCCAGATCGCAAGGTTGAGCTGAGCTGAGCTGGGTCCGGGTGCCTGATCTCTCCATGGTTCTGGGTTAAGAGGCGTGGAGAGAGGTGTAACTTTTGGTGCGGTACTACAGATAGTTCCAGCAGTGTGGTTTACCACGGTTGTCTGGCCCAAGTTGGAGCCACTAGGATGAGAGTGAGGGAGTGCTGCTGTAGTTTGCGCACCACTAATGGAATGAGTGGGAGAGGCGGAAAGGCGTACGCAAATCTGCCTGACCAGTTCATCCATATCGCATTGCCTTTGGACAATGGGTGTGGTTACCTGGCGTCGAAGCTTGGGCATTTGGCGTTTTCGTGGGTGGCGAAGTGGTCTATCTGCGGTTGCCCCCAAATTTGAAAGTACGGGTGAAGAACTTGTGGATGGAGTTCCCACTCGTGGATCTGTTGTGTTTGTCTGCTCAGCAGATCAGCCATAGTGTTTTGGAATCTTGGGACATGTTGGGCTAGGAGAAGGAATATGCTACTTACCAGTATGCATCTGTTCTTGGCATGTAGAGCTGCAGATCTACACACTTTTGCATAGATCGCCATCTGGTGTTGGGCCCGGATGTTTGCAGTTTGTTTTTCCTCTTGGAAAGTCTTTGGAAGTCACGAGGTCGGTGACTCCTCCCTTGTATCGTATTGCGCATGGGCTTCGGCTCCATCCTCAGATTGTTTTTCGCCAACAGGCAAAGATGGAGCGTAGTAATAACAGTGAAGAAACCCATGTGTGTTGTATCTAAATAAGATAGACTAGAACAGATACCTGTAGCCGGGGAGGCGGGTGGGCGTGTGTAGATCTGCAGCTCTACATGCCAAGAACAGATGCATACTGGTAAGTAGCATATTCCGTTCAAGGCATATGAGCTGCAGATTACCCACTTTTGCATAGACTATATAGCAGTTCCCAACCTTAGCGGCGACCACCCGTATCTGTTGCAGTGGTTTGAAATAGTGTTTTTAGTACAGCCTGGCCCACACTAGCTTGTTGCTTGGTTTGCACATCTACACAGTAATGTTCAGTGAAAGTGTGCGGTGTTGACCATGTAGCTGCTTTGCAGATATCATCTAATGGGATGTTCCCTAGAAAAGCCATAGAAGCCCCTATCTTTCGTGTAGAGTGGGCTTTAGGGGGAACAGATAGCGTTTGTTTTGCTTTGTGGTAGCAAATCTGTATGCATTTTACAATCCACCTAGCTATCCCTGATTTTGAGATGGGGTTGCCTTTGTGTGGTGGAAAGAGACAAATAGTTGTTTGGTCTTTCTGAAAGGTTGTGTTCTTTGGATATAGTAAAGTAAGGCCCGTTTAACATCTAGCGTGTGTAGAGCCTTTTCTGCAACAGTTTGAGGTTGCGAGAAAAACACCGGTAATTCTACCGATTGGTTTAGATGAAAAGGGGAAATGACTTTAGGGAGGAATTTTGGGTTGGTACAGAGAACAACCTTGTTCTGGTGCATTTGGGGAAAAGGTTCTTGTATGGTAAGTGCTTGTATCTCACTGACCCTTCTAAGGGAAGTGATGGCTACAAGAAAAGCTGTTTTCCATGTGAGAAATTGCAGTTCGCATTTATGCAAAAGTTCGAAGGGCGGTCCCATTAGCCTTGTGAGAACTATATTTAAGTTCCACACAGGTGAGGGTGGTACTCTGGGGGGAATTATTCGTTTCAGGCCTTCCATGTAGGCTTTAATGGCAGGCACTCTGAAAAGTGATAAGTGCTGTCTGTTTTGTAAGTAAGCTACAATTGCTGCGAGGTGTAGCCGAATGGATGTATATTGAATATGCTACTTACCAGTATGCATCTGTTCTTGGCATGTAGGGCTGCTGACATTCATATCTGTGCATAGATCGCCGCCTAGTGTTGGGTCCGGATGTTTGCACGTTGTTGTCCTGGAAGAGTCTTCGAAGTATCCTTGGATAGGTGACTCCTCCCCTGGACCACAGTGCGCATGGGCATCCTCTCCATCCTCAGATTGTTTTTCGCCATTGTGGCAGTGATGGAGTAGATACAGAAAGTGATGACCATGCTTGCAGTAATTCTGAGAGCTGCAGCTGCGACAGGCGCCGGGGAGGACGATATGAATGTCAGCAGCCCTACATGCCAAGAACAGATGCATACTGGTAAGTAGCATATTCAGTTCGAGGCATGTGGGCTGCTGAATTCATATCTGTGCATAGAATACATAGCAGTGCCCTCTATTGGCGGCGGCTACCCGTGCCAGCTGCAGCGGTCTGAAAAAGTGTTTTGAGAACAGCCTGTCCTACAGCTGCCTGCTGTTTTGACTGCACATCTACGCAATAGTGTTTTGTAAATGTGTGTGTAGTGGACCATGTGGCTGCTCTGCATATATCATGCAGGGGAATATTTCCTAGGAAGGCCATGGAAGCCCCCAACTTACGTGTTGAGTGGGCTCGTGGTGGAATAGTTAATGTGCGTTTTGCTTTTTGATAACAGATTTGAATACACTTAACTATCCATCTGGCTATCCCTGCTTTGGAGATGGCGTTACCTTTGTGGTGTGGGGCAAAGGCAACGAACAGTTGTTTTGTCTTCCTGAAGGGTTTAGTCCTATCGATGTAGTACATGAGGGCCCTCCGTACATCTAGTGTATGTAGTGCCCTTTCTGCAACAGTTTGTGGGTTTTGGAAGAAAACTGGCAGTTCAATAGTTTGATTCATGTGGAACTGCGATATTACTTTGGGCATGAATTTGGGGTTGGTACGTAGTTGGTGTGAACCTGTATAAATGGCTCTTGAACGGTTAGTGCCTGGAGTTCACTAACTCTTCTTAGGGAAGTGATCGCTACAAGGAAGGCCACTTTCCAGGTAAGGAATTGAATCTCGCATGAGTGTAGAGGTTCAAAGGGTGGACCCATCAGGCGTGTGAGGACCAAGTTGAGGTTCCACATTGGAGCCGGTGGGTGGCTTGGTGGAATGACTCGTTTGAGTCCTTCCAAGAATGCTTTGATGGCAGGCACTCTGAATAGAGAGAGGTGCTGCCTGGTTTGCAGATAGGCTGAGATTGCGGTCAAATGGACACGTATAGAGGTGTACGCCAGATTGCATCGATATAGGTGTAAGAGATAACAGATGATGTTTTGGATGGATGCGTCCAGCGGGTTGATGTCATTATTACCGCAATAAATGACAAACCTTTTCCATTTGGCTGCATAGCAAGCTCTGGTAGTGGGTCTCCTGGCCTCCTTGATGATGTCCATACAGTCAGGTGGCAGGTTGAGATAGCCAAACTCTAGGACTTCAGGAGCCAGATCGCCAGATTCAGCTGTTGCGGATCTGGGTGCTGAACCTCTCCATGGTTCTGCGTCAAATGCGCGGGTTTGAGCCGCAGCCTTTGATGCGGCACCACGGAAAGTTCGAGGAAGGTGGTGTACCACGGCTGGCGTGCCCACGTGGGAGCAACTAGGACGAGTGTCAGGGAGTGTTGTCGGAGTTTGCGGGCCACTAGCGGTATCAATGGCGCTGGGGGAAAAGCGTACGCAAATCTGCCGGACCAGTTCATCCATATCGCATTGCCCTACGACTGCGGATGTGGGAATCTGGCGGCGAAGCTTTGGCATTTTGCGTTTTCGCTTGTCGCGAATAGGTCTATCTCCGGATGACCCCACTGCTGGAAGTACGGTTGGAGTACTGATGGGTGTAACTCCCACTCGTGCATCTGGTGGCTGTGTCTGCTGAGCAGATCCGCCATCTGGTTGTCCTTGCCAGGGAGGTGTTCCGCCATGAGGAACATGTTCCTTTGAATGGCCCACTTCCACATGCTCTGAGCCAGATGAGACAACTGTGGAGAGTGTGTTCCTCCCTGTTTCTGTATGTAGTACATTGCGGTCATGTTGTCCGTCCGGATCAACACGACCTTGTTGCATAGATGTACTTTGAATGCCTTCATGGCTAGGAAGATTGCCATCAGTTCCAGAAGGTTGATGTGCAACTTCTTTTGTTGTGTTGTCCATAGTCCCTGCACTGTGTAGTGGAGTACATGAGCTCCCCATCCCTGGAGAGACGCGTTCGCTGTCAGTACTATCTGTGGGACAGGCTCTTGGAATGGTCGGCCCTTGCAAAGGTTTTGTGGATTCCACCAATGCAGAGAGTTGTATGCCCGACCGCTCACCAACACTAGGTCCTTTAACTGTCCTTGAGCCTGATTCCACTGACGTGCTAGGCACTCCTGAAGTGGGCGCATATGTAATCTCGCGTGCAGGACTATGAAGATGCAGGAGGCCATCATGCCTATCAACTGCATAAACACTCGCGCTGGAAGTGAGTGATTGGGTTTGAACTTGGAGATCAGCAGTTGTATGCTGTTGATCCTCACTAAGTTTGGCTGAGCTGTGGCCGCCAGAGTGTCTATAGTCGCACCTAGGTACTGTTGTACGTGTGCGGGCTGGAGATGGGACTTTGGATAATTTAGTGAGAATCCCAAACTGTGAAGAAGGTGAATGGTGCGGGACATGTGGCTTGCACATTGCTGGGCTGACTTCGCTTGAACGAGCCAGTCGTCTAGGTAGGGGTAGACGTGTATATGCTGCCTCCGTAGATGTGCTGCCACCGTAGCTAGGCACTTCGTGAAAACCCTGGGCGCTGTTGTCACGCCGAAGGGAAGGACTTTGAACTGATAGTGCTGCCCCTGAACAGTGAACCTGAGGTATTTTTTGTGTGAGGGGTGGATGGGTATGTGAAAGTACGCATCTTTGAGGTCCAGTGTGGCTAGGAAGTCTCCCTGCTTGAGAAGCGGAAGGACTTGCTGTAGAGTGAGCATGTGAAAGTGCTCTGAAAGAATGTATTGGTTTAGGGGTCTCAGGTCTAATATAGGTCTGAGCGACCCGTCCTTTTTTGGAATTAAGAAGTAGAGGGAGTACACTCCCGCACCCTGCTCGTGGATGGGTACGACCTCTATAGCGCCTTTTAGAAGCATACTTTGCACTTCTTGCTGTAAGAGCGTTAAGTGCTCTGAGGACATAGGACGGCTTCTTGGTGGTATTGTGGGTGGAGTGGAGGTTAACTCCAGACAGTAACCGTATTTTATAATATCTTTGACCCACCTGTCCGTGGTGATGGAATTCCACGTGGACAGGAACCTTTGTAGCCTTCCCCCGACAGGTGTTATGTGGTCGGGAGGAAGGGAGAGGGCGTCACTGCTTGTTCTTGGGGGAGGACCTGGTGTTGCCGTAGCCGCGTCCTCTGCCCTTTGTGCTGGAGCCACGATATCCACCTCGGGTGTTTTTATCATAGGTGGTCTGTGTATTGCCTTTGTTATATGTTTGTTGTGACCCCTGTCCTCTACCTGCTCCCTTGTTTCCGGGGCGACGAAAGGAGCCGCTCCGAAAGGACTGAGTTTGTAGGGCGCCCATGGACTTCGCAGTGTCCGTGTCCTTTTTTATCTTTTCGAGGGTGGTGTCAACCTCTGGCCCGAATAAGTAGTCGGGGGTTGACGGGCTGGTTCAGTATATTGTTTTGTACCTCAGGCTTGAATCCTGAGATCCGTAGCCAGGCATGTCGTCGCAGCATGACGCTTGTGTTTATGGCTCTGGCAGCCGTGTCTGCAGCATCTAGTGCGCATTTGATGGAAGCGTTCGTTAGTAGCTGTCCTTCCCTGATGAGCATTTCTGCGCCTTCCTTGAACTGGTCAGGGAGATGTTGGAATATTTGCTCCAGTGTATCGTAGTGCGCTCTATCATAGCGAGCAAGGAGCGCTTGAGTGTTGGCTATGCGCCATATGTTGGCAGCTTGGGCGGCAACTCGCTTGCCAGAGGTTTCTAACACCTTGGACTCTTTGTCCGGGGGAGGAGCGTCACCTGTCGTTTGCGAGTGTGCCCTCTTGCGTGCATTCGCTACGACGATGGAGTCTAGTGGTAATTGTCCTCTGATGTAAGTAGGATCCCCAGGTGCTGATCTGTATTTTTTATCAATCCTGGGGTTTATCACTCGTGCCCTGGTGGGTTCCTTGAAAATGTCCTTGGCTGGTTTGAGGACCCCCTTCAACATTGGCAGAGTCTTTACATGTCTTTCTGAGGATGCAAAGGTGTCCATTAGAAAGTCATCTTCGATGGTATCAGAGTGAAGCTGTACCCCATGGTTATTTGCAGCACGTTCGATAAGAGCCTTGAACGCCGCAGTGTCCTCCGTAGGAGATGTTTTCGCCCCATAGAGTTGTTGGTCCTGTGCATCGAGAGGTGCATTGGGGTCTGCAGGGTCACCCCAAGTTTGATCAGGGTCCTGCTGGTCATCAGGGTCCGTGTCTACATGGTAGGGGACTTGGTCACCCATGTAGTCCTCTAATGCATCCGTATCGGAGCGTGTGGGGGAGAACCGGTGTAGATCCTGGTAGGATGAATGGAAGGGTTCATAAAGGAGTGGTTCCGATTCAGCAGGCAACTTCCTTTTTAGTGGGATCCTGAAAGGGTCCAATGGCGGCTCCGAAGTTATCCTTCGGTCGTGGAGAATCATCCTGCCAGTGTCGGCGTCGATGATACGTGCCGAAGACGTCTCAGCAGGTGTGACCGTAGGTTGGGTGACCTGTGTCCTGAGTTGGAACATTTTTGGGATTGTCGACGGAGGCAAGCCGAAGGTAATATTGGCCGGCACCGAAGAGGCTGCTGGAGCTCCGATCGAACCGGAACCCGACGTGTCCTGGAGGACAGCTGTGGTTTTGCTGCCTTGCGTCGCACCAGGTCGTACTTGGGGCGCCTTCGAGGCTTTGGCACCGGCTAGGCTTGTAGAGGCGGCCGTGGCTTTTTTCGGCGCCGGCGGTTCATCGAGTCGAGGTGCAGAGATCACCGTCGAAGTCTTCGATACCTGAGGCTTAGGTGTCATCGAGGGAGTGATGCGAGACACAGCAGGCGGTACGGCCCTTGGTGTCGTCGGTGCCGGTGGCCGAGCAGGTTTGTCTGTGCCGATGGCTTTTTTACGTTTGTCGACTCCAACGTCGCCCGCTTCAAGTTCGGCACCGAAGTCCCTCTTGGTACGGCTGGTGCCGACGCGGTGCGCTGGCGTCGAAGGCCTCGATCCGACTAGCGCCACTTTCAGTTTCGGTGGAACCGGAGTAGCTTTCGGTTTCGGTTTTGTGGTAGGGAAACCAGCCTGTTTATGTAGTAATGGCTGCCGCTGAACGTCCGAGGCCGGGCCCGAGGGCGGAGCCGAAGGACTGCGGGATGGGTCTCGGGTAAGGCCCGAAGGCGATCCCTCGACCGGAGCCATAGGCTGTGGCACTGGTGTTTCAACGGTTTGAACAGGTAGGCCTTGTTCATCATTGGAGCTACTCTCTTCGGCCCCTAAGGCCTCCTCGTCGTCTCCTACCTCGGTGTCGTCTTCACCTCTGTGGAAGAGTGACTCGTCTACCTCGTCCGATCCGGGTTCGTGTTCGGAAACGGGACTGGAGGGCAAGACTTCTAATTCCTCGACGTCTTCGGCCTCGTCGAAGATGTCTGTTGGGGCCGGTGCCGCGTGCTGCGCCTCGAGTCTCGCCGCTCGTCGATTCCGCAAAGTCTTCTTGGAACGGAACCGGGCACAGGCCATGCATGTCGATTCGTCGTGGTCCGGCGAAAGGCATTTGTTGCACACCGGGTGGACGTCGATGTGTGGGTACTTCGCATTGCATACCGGACACCTTTTGAATGGCGTCCTCGATTCCATCGTCGAAGTAGTCGATGGACAGGTAAATGCGAAAAAAGTCGGTGCTGAAAGTTAGTAAACTAACAGGATTGGATCGAAACCCGATCGATAAACAGTACCGACGCAAACTAAAGGCCTTTTGGCCTCGAAAAAATATTTTCCTAACTTGAGCT
Source organism: Triturus cristatus (assembly GCF_964204655.1). NCBI lineage: Eukaryota > Metazoa > Chordata > Amphibia > Caudata > Salamandridae > Triturus > Triturus cristatus. The sequence continues at coordinate 802,795,014 of NC_140579.1, read as the reverse complement.
AAGATAGCACATCCGAACCCAATGGCGGAAAAAAACAATCTGAGGATGGAGAGGATGCCCATGCGCACTGTAGTCCAGGGGAGGAGTCACCTATCCAAGGATACTTCGAAGACTCTTCCAGGACAACAACGTGCAAACATCCGGACCCAACACTAGGCGGCGATCTATGCACAGATATGAATTCAGCAGCCCACATGCCTCGAACGCTAGGTTACACCTTAGTAGATGGAGCAAGTAGCATATGATGTGTTGTATAGATACGTCTAGAGGATTGATTGTGTTGTTATGGCAATAAACAACAAATCTTTTCCACTTGGCAGCGTAGCAGGCTCTAGTGGTAGGGCGTCTAGCTTCTCTGATGACGTTCATACAGTCAGGGGGAAGGTTAAGGTATCCGAATTCTAGGATCTCAGGAGCCAGATCGCAAGGTTGAGCTGAGCTGGGTCCGGGTGCCTGATCTCTCCATGGTTCTGGGTTAGGAGGCATGGCGAGAGGTGTAGCTTTTGGTGTGGTAGTACCGATAGTTCCAGCAGTGTGGTGTACCACGGTTGTCTGGCCCATGTTGGAGCTACTAGGATCAGTGTGAGGGAATGCTGTTGTAGCTTTCGCACCACTAATGGAATTATTGAGAGAGGTGGAAAGGCGTACGCAAATTTGCCTGACCAGTTCATCCATATCGCATTGCCTTTGGACAATGGGTGTGGGTGTCTGGCGGCGAAGCTTGGGCATTTTTTGTTTTCGTGGGTGGCGAAGAGGTCTATGTGTGGATGCCCCCACATCTGAAAGAACGGGTGAAGAACCTGTGGGTGAAGTTCCCACTCGTGGATCGTCTGCTGAGCAGATCTGCCATGGTGTTTTGGGCTCCTGGGACATGTTGGGCTAGGAGAAAGATTTTGTGTGGAATTGCCCATCTCCATATGCTCTGTGCTAGTTGAGAGAGCTGTGGAGAGTGTGTGCCGCCTTGTTTTTGAATGTAGTAAATGGCCGTCATGTTGTCTGTGCGAATGAGGACTGCCTTGCCTAAAATCTGTGTTTGAAAGGATTTTAGGGCTAGAAAGATTGGCAGTAACTCCAGATGGTTGATGTGGAGTAACTTTTGTTGCGGCGTCCATGTGCCCTGCACTGTGAGGTGTAATAGATGAGCTCCCCAGCCGGAGAGCCATGCGTCTGTTAGTATTATTTGTGGAACCGGGTCCAGGAACGGTCGACCTCTGGAAAGATTGGTGGTGTTCCACCACTGCAGAGAGCGATGGGTGTGACCGTCTACCAACACCAGATCTGTCAGTTGCCCCTGGGCCTGGTTCCATTGGCGCGCAAAGCACTCTTGGGAGTGGACGCATCTGGAGTCTTGCGTGAGGCACTATGAAAATGCAAGAGGCCATCATCCCTATTAGTTGCATAAACACTCTTGCTGGAAGAGAGTGTTGAGGTATGAATCTTTGACGCAAAGCCTGAATGCTTGCAATCCTGGCAGGATTGGGGTAGGCTATGGCTTTTGAGGTGTCTATTGTGGCACCGAGGTATTGCTTTATGTGGGATGGTACTAGCTGGGACTTTGGTGGTTCACCGTGAAGCCTAGCTGGTGAAGTAGTTGGATTGTAGTGGCGGTGTGCTGTACACATTGGTTGTAAGACGTGGCTTTTATCAGCCAGTCGTCCAAATATGGGAAGACGTGGATGTGCTGTCTTCTGAGGTGTGCCGCCACTATCGCTAGGCACTTGGTGAATACCCTTGGTGCTGTTGTGACCCCGAATGGGAGCACCTTGAACTGGTAGTGTTGCCCGTCCACTACAAATCTGAGGTACTTTCTGTGAGCATGGTGTACTGGAATGTGAAAGTGTGCGTCTTTCAAGTCCAGTGTGGTGAGAAAGTCGTTCTGGGAGAGGAGCAGAAGCACCTGCTGAAGTGTTACCATGTGAAAATGGTCCGAATGTATGTATGTGTTTAGAGGCCGGAGATCTAGAATAGGTCGTAAAGTCTCGTCTCTTTTTGGTATTAGAAAATATAGGGAGTAGACCCCTAAATTTTGCTGATTGGCGGGAACTTGTTCTATTGCCTGTTTTTGTAGGAGGGAGTTTACCTCCTGTTTTAGTAATGTGGAATGTTCTTGTGACATTGGGCGTTGCCTGGGTGGAATGTTTGGGGGGGTAGATGTAAACTCTAGGCAGTACCCTGAGCGAATAATTTGGGTCACCCATTTGTCTGAGGTGATGGTCTCCCAGACCTGAAGGAAATTTTGTAGCCCGCCCCCGACCAGAGTGGGATGGTCTGGACTGGAGGTAGCGGGGGGGGGGGAGAACGGAGTCATTAGGTAGGCGGTGTGGCAGAGCGGGCGGTATTTGTTTTGCCTCTGCCTTTGTTATTGCCCCTATAGCCGCCTCTTTGATAACCCCTTGTGAAGGTGGACTGACCAGGGGATTTGTAGGAAGTGGACGCGCTATCTGAGGAGTAGCCTCAAGCGGTACACCGAAAGGAGCGCCTAGGAGGGTGTGACTGCAGGGCTCCCATAGATTTCGCTGTATCCGTGTCCTTCTTCAGGTGTTCTTGGTCAAAGGGATGATTAAGGATGGAGGCCTGCACCTCAGGTTTGAAGCCTGATACTCTCAGCCAAGCATGGCGACGGAGGACGCTAGTGTTAATGGCTCTGGAGGCTGTGTCTGCTGCGTCTAAGGCACAGCGTATGGAGGTGTTAGTTATAGTTTCACCCTCTTGAATTCATTCATTGGCCCTATTTTTGTATCTTTCTGGGAGATGGTGCATTATGGTTTCTAATTGATCATAATGCGCTCTATCGTATCTGGCCAATAGCGCTTGAGTGTTGGCGATACGCCACATATTGGCTGCCTGTGACGCAGTGCGCTTTCCTGACGCGTCCAGTAGCTTTGACTCTTTGTCAGGTGGTGGTGCTTCGCCTGACGCCTGGGAGTTTGACCTCTTCCGTGCAGTGGAAACCACTAGGGAATGCAGTGGCGCTGGTCCTTTGATATAGGCAGGATCTGTGGGGGCAGCTTTGTACTTTTTCTCTATGCGTGGGTTAATGACCCTAGCCCTGACTGGGTCCTTAAAAACCTCTGGCGCATGTTTTATCACCCCCTTGAGCATAGGTAGTATGGAGGTAGACCTATGTGCGGTATCAAAGGTGTCGAGAAGGAAATCCTCCTCTACTGGGTCAGTGTGTAGCTCTACCCCGTGATAATGTGCCGCCCTCTGAAGTAGGTGGTGGAAACCTAATGAGTCTTGCGGTGGAGATGGCCTGGAAGGGTAAAGGTCATCTTGTGGGACGTCTGAAATGTCTGGATTATTGTAGTTTTCCCATGGGTCTGGGGATCCTGTAGGGGTGGGGTCTTGGGGCACATCCCCTGGATCATAATATGGGTCCCCCTGATCATCATCGTCTGGAGATGGGGACGGGGAGCGAGGAGGTGGGGAAAGCGGAGGGGTGGAGGTGGAGAGGGTGGAGGAGGTGGGGAAGGCATTCTGAAGGGGGAGGTAGCAGATTCCTTCCTCTTTGGAGGTAGAGGCGGAGCCGGTTTGTCCAAATGTCTCTTTTTAGAAGAGTGCCAAATGTCCAGTTGTTGGATCCTTGGTAAGAAAGAGTCTTTTGCAAGGGATCCGGTGTAAACAGTTCCTGTGACATTGATTGTTTTGTCGGCGGCGAAGGTTTCGGGGCCGATGACTTTTTAGGCTTGTCCGTGCCGTGCTTAGCACTGGGCTTGGGAACCTCCGATTTCTTGGTCGGCGCAGAGGTGGGCTTTGGCGTCGATGTGTCGGTGCCGAGGGCCTTATGGGGTTTGGTCGGTACCGAAAGGCTGGGTTTCGACACCGAGGACTTTGGTGCAGAGCTCGGTGTCAAGGAAGAGGCCGGTCTCTTTTTCGGTGCCGAAGTGTGTTTCTCGGCACCGCTGGAGGGCTGGCTCGAGCCCGAGCAGCCGGAAGGCTTCTTCACCGTGCCCGAAGGTGGGGTGTTTGAAGCAGTGTCTCTGGTCTTGCCTAGGCCCGGAGGCGAAGGCGTGACCGAAGCCTTTTTGGGTGTCGGCGCAGGTGTGGGAGGGGGTATAGTACTCCCGACCCTCTGCGCCGGGGTGATGTCCTCCACATCTGAGTCGTCGGCTTCGGAAGCACGGACGAGGTAGTCTTCGGTGTGCTGCTGTCCCGGATCTTCGACGTCGTCCCCGAAGATGTCGACTGGAACGGAGGTCGAGGAGTGCGCCATGTTTCATCTGGCTCTTCGATCTCGAATAGTCTTTTTTCGATCTGAAAGACTTGCAGGCCGGACAGTCTCGAGCCTCGTGTTCAGGGAAGAGGCAGAGGCTGCACACCTCATGAAGATCGGTGTGGGGGAATTTGGACCCACAGAGGGCACTTCTTGAAAGGAGTTCTTTCCATCAGCCGTGACCAGAGCTTGGGTAGGTCCGAAGGCCGCCGTCGACGACTGGAATCGAAGGTGTGTCGAAGAGAAGGTGATTGAGGAGATCTGGATCTGAATACCGCGATGAGCGAGGATTCCGCTTCGATCGTCAAACTGGAAATGTTCGGAACCGGAGCGCGAAGTATTACATCCGAGCCCGATGGCGGAAAAAAACAATCTGAGGATGGAGCCGAAGCCCATGCGCAATACGATCCAAGGGAGGAGTCACCGACCTCGTGACTTTCAAAGACTTTCCAAGAGGAAAAACAAACTGTAAACATCCGGGCCCAACACCAGATGGCGATCTACACAAAAGTGTGTAATCTGCAGCTCATATGCCTCGAACAGATTTTTTGGGGGAATGGCCCATCTACATATGCTCTGTGCTAGCTGAGAGAGCTGCGGAGAGTGTGTGCCACCTTGTTTTTGTATATAGTACACGGCTGTCAGGTTGTCTGTGCGGACTAGGACGGCCTTGCCTGAGATGTGTTTGAAAGGCCTTTAGGGCTAAGAATATGGCTAGCAACTCCAGATGGTTGATGTGGAGTAACTTTTGTTGAGGTGTCCACCTGCCCTGCATGGTGTGATGTAGTAGGTGAGCTCCCCAGCCGGAGAGCGATGTGTCCGCTGTCAGTACTATCTGAGGAACCGGTTCCAGGAACGGTCGCCCTTTGGAAAGGTTTTTGGTGGTCCACCACTGCAGAGAGCGATGGGCACGACCGTCTACCAACACCAGATTGTCAATTGACCCTGGGTCTGGTTCCATTGGCGCGCTAAGCACTCTTGGAGAGGACGCATCTGTAGTCTTGAGTGAGGTACTATGAATATGCAAGAGGCCATCATTCCTATAAGTTGCCTGAACACTCTAGCTGGAAGAGTGTTCTGGTTGAAATTTGGCACGTAGAGCCTGAATGCTTGCTATACTGGCAGGACTGAGATAGGCTAGCGCTTTTGAGGTGTCTATGGTGGCACCGAGGTATTGTTTTACGTGGGACGGTTGCAGATAGGACTTTGTGTGGTTTACTGTGAAGCCCAGTTCGTGAAGTAGTTGGATAATGGCGTGAGTGTGTTGTACACATTGGTTGTATGAGCTGGCTTTTATTAGCCAGTCGTCTAGGTATGGGAAGACGTGGATGTGTTGTCTTCGCAGGTGTGCTGCCACTACCGCTAGGCACTTGGTAAACACCCGTGGTGCTGTGGTGACTCCGAATGGGAGTACTTTGAATTGATAGTGTTGACTGTCCAGTACAAATCTGAGAAACTTCCGGTGAACGGGAATGTGGAAATAGGCGTCCTTGAGGTCTAGGGTGGCAAGGAAGTAGTTCTGGGAGAGTAGGGGGAAGTACCTGCTGGAGGGTGACCATGTGGAAATGGTCTGAGTGTATGTAGTGGTTTAGGGGTCTGAGGTCCAGGATGGGCCTTAGAGTGTCGTCCCTTTTCGGTATGAGAAAATATAGGGAGTAAACTCCCTTGTTTTGTTGGTGGGCAGGAACTGGTTCTATTGCACTCTTTTGTAGGAGGGAGATTACCTCCTGCTTTAAAAGTGACAAATGTTCCTGTGATATTGGGCGCTGTTTGGGTGGAATGTTTGGGGGTGTAGATGTTAGTTCGAGGCAGTAGCCTGACCGAATTATCTGTGTCACCCATCTGTCTGAGGTGATGGTAGTCCAGACAGGAAGGAAATTGTGGAGTCTGCCCCCGACCGGAGTGGGATGGTCTGGGGGGAGTGGAGGGAAGTCATCGGGCAGGGGAGGAGGCAGAGCGGGAGGTGTTAGTTGTGCCACTGCCTTTATTGCTGTTACCCCTGTAGCCGCCTCTCTGGTAAACCCTAGTGAAGGTGGATTGGGTAGGGGCCTTATAGGAAGTGGAGGCGCTGTCGGAGGAGTAGCCTCTGGAGTTGCTTCTAAAGGAAGAGGGGCGAAAGGAGCGCCTGGATTTTGCCATGTCGGTGTCCTTTTTCATTTTTTCAAGGGCAACGTCGACGTTGGGGCCAAACAGATGTTGCTCGTCAAAGGGGTGGTTGAGGATGGAACTCTGCACCTCAGGTTTGAAACCTGAAATTCGTAGCCAGGCATGCCTACGCAGGAGGATGCTGGTGTTAATTGCTCTAGAGGCGGTGTCAGCTACATCGAGGGCACAACAAATGGAGGTGTTGGTGATGATTTTAACCTTCTGAATTAGCTCTCTGGCCCTATTGTTGTATTTGTCAGGGAGGTGTTGCATTAAGGCTTCGAGTTCATCATAATGTGCCCTGTCATATCTTGCTAAAAGCGCATGGGTGTTTGCAATGCGCCATATGTTGGCAGCCTGGGATGCAGTTCGCTTGCCAGAGGCGTCCAGGAGTTTGGACTCCTTATCGGGTGGTGGAGCCTCACCCGATGCCTGGGAGTTTGCACGCTTCCTCGCAATGGAGACTACTAGGGAGTCTAGTGGTGCGGGGCCTCTGATGTAGATGGGGTCTGTAGGGGCAGCCTTATACTTTTTCAATGCGAGGGTTGATGACCCTGGCCCTGACCGGGTCTTTAAAGACCTCCGGTGCGTGCTTAATAACCCCTTTAAGCATGGGCAGAATGGAAGTGGCCCTCTGTGTAGTGTCAAAAGTATCTAGGAGGAAGTCCTCCACGAGATCTGTATGGATATCAACTCCGTGGTAGTGTGCAGCCCTATGGAGCAATTGGTTAAACCCTATTGTGTCTTCAGGGGGGACGGTCTTGAAGGGTAAAGGTCGTCCTGCGGGATGTTAGGGACGTCTGGGATGTTTTAATCGTCCCATGGGTCTGGGGAGCCAGTAGGAATGGGGTCCCCTGTGGGCTGGTCATGCGGCCCGTCCCCTGTGTCGTCGTAGACGTCATCATCCTTATCAGGAGAGGGTGTGGGAGAATGATGAGGTGGAGGAGAAGGAGGTGGAGGAGAAAGCAGTCTCAAAAGGGAGGTAGCAAAGTCTCTTCTCTTTGGAGGTGGAGCTGGGGCAGGCTTGGCCAGCGGTCTCTTTTTGATGCTGAGCATTAAATGTCCAGTTTTAGGGTCCTTCACAAGTGTTTTTTGTAGTGAATCGGGACGAAATAGTTCATCTGAGGGGGGCCGAACCTTCGGTGTCGGAGGCGGTGGTTTCTTAGGCTTCGACTCTGCATCGGTTCGTTGTTTTGAACCGTGGGGCTTCAAAATGTCTTTGTTTCCTCGGTTCCGAGATGACTTTTGGCTTCGAGGTGTGGGTTTCGAGGGCCTTTGGTTTTTTGCTCGGCTCCGGGGATGGTGTCGGTACCGAGGAGCTAGTGCCAGTCTTCAGCGCCGAGTGCTTCGGTGTGGAGCTCAGCACGGAGGAGGCGGCGGCAATCATCTTTTTAGGTGCTGGTACCGAGGAGTGTTTCTCGGCACCGACGGCAGGCTGGCTCGCGCCAGAGCCGCCGGAAGACTTGATGGGCTTCTTAACCAGGCCCGAAAGTGAGGTATGGGAAGCAGTGTCTTTGGTCGTACCTAGGCCCGAGGGCGAAGGCGTGACCGAAGCCTTTTTCGATGTCGAGGGTGGGGGTCGATGTTAGTACTCACGCCCCTCTGTGCCGGAGTGATGTCCTCGACATCAGAGTCGTCAGCTTCAGAGGCGCTGACGAGGCCCTCTTCAGTGTGCTGCTCATCCGGAACATAGACGCCTTCGCCGAAGATGTCGTCGGGGATGGAAGTCGACGAGTGAGCCTTTGTTCTCGTCGGTCCCGAATAGTCTTCTTCGAACTGAAGGATTTGCAAGCCGGACAGTCTCTTGCCTCGTGTTCTGGGGAGAGGCAGAGGTTGCACACCTCATGTAGATTGGTGTGGGGAAACTTCGACCCACAGAGGACACTTTTTGAATGGCATCCTTTCCATCAGCCAGGACAGGAGGCCAGCTAGGCTCGAAGGCCTTCGTCGACGACCAGAATAGAAGACTTAGAATGATGAGTCGCGTCGAGTGTGGAGATCGCGATCGAAACAATACCGCGGAAAGGGAAAGGATTGCGCGCCAATCAGAAGAACTGTAAACGGTTCGGAACCGGAGTGCGAAGAACACATCCGAGCCCGATGGCGGAAAAAAAACAATCTGAAGATGGAGCCGAAGCCCATGCGCAATATGATCCAAAGGAGGAGTCACATACCTTGTGACTTCCAAAGACTTTCCAAGAGGAAAAACTGCAAACATCCGGGCTAAACACCAGATGGCGAATTATGCACAGTGTGTAATCTGCAGCTCATATGCCTCGAACATTCACATAGCAGATAAGTGGGGTTATGGTTACTTTTTCTGGGTCAGTGTTGGATCCTGGATCCAGAACTAGTGTACCACCTGTAAGAAGTTGAGAAACTGCATTTAAGTTATACAAGCAATTTTTAAAGAATATTTATAAGTTGGCAAAATCGACACCTAGAAGAAATTTCACAGAAAAACAGTCAATGGTTTCCCATGGAAGAAAATTCGAGTTACAGGTAAAGTAGGTTCTCGTTACTTATGTAATCCAGTGCTGGGTTCCTAGGCTCAGTACTGGGACATCTATCTAAAACAGGTAAGTAATTACGTTTCCACAGTTGGTACGACTTTTAAAGAATATTTGTAGTTTGCAAAAATCGACACTTAGAAGAAATTTCACAGAACACCAGTCAACGGTTTCCTATGGGAGAAAATGGAGTTAGTGGTTAGTACAGTTGGGAGTAATTTTCCGAGTCGGTGCTGGGCACCAAGATCCAGCACTGGGATCTCGCCTTAATAGCAGGTGAGTATTTCAGTTTGATACTCAGTTGATTTTAGGTGAATATTTTAAAGTTTAGAGACTCAACACTTAGAAGAAATTTCAGAAGAAGCCAGTCAATGTTACCCTATGGAAGAAAAGTGAGTTATCTGCTTTTGGATAAGTACTCGGCTGGCAGAGTTAAGGTTCTGGGCACAGACTCAGGGGTCTCCCAGGGTCAGGTAAGTACAGTTGTTACACCCTCAGCGGCACAGTGGCAGCCGGGTGCAGAGTGAGTTAGGCCCAATGTTATCCTACGGGAGGCAGGGGGGCCTTGGTTGGTGGCTGCTGACTAGCAGGCCACGCGGCTGTGGGAAAACAAGGAACTTTCAGTATAACACACCTAAAGAATATGAGATAAGATATCACATCAATTGTAAAACGAATTATGTTGTCTTATATAATAGGATGTGGGTGCAATAAGATATATGTGGGCAGTACAGTGCGATCGCTCAAACTACGCATACAAGAGCATGTCCGAGCACTAAAAAACTATGATCTAAAATACCCTATGACATACTACATGAGGGAATACCATGGAAATGATGGCAGGATATGGTTCCATGGCATTGATCATGTTCCAGCCCACCCACATGGTGGAAACAGAGAACTCACTCTCCGTAAGAGGGAGGCTATGTGGATATGCCGCCTTAGATGTATAGAAATGGGGCATAACAGATGATGAAATGCACTTCCATCTGTGAACTGAATTAGAACTGTCCTATTAGTTATTTATGTTATCATTGTTTCGGTCATCCCTGCCTTTCCGACGAGAATGTCAGGTGTTTTGCACTTAATAAATGAAGGGGAACATCCTTGCCTTAAGTACATCTGCCATGGCATATTGTCAAATGTTTTGTTGTGACTCATTAGATCTATCAGAACCAACTGAATCAGTTATTGTGACAAATAGCTCACTATTTTTATTATACATATTCCTCTCTGAGATGGGGTTCTTGTTAGATATTGCTCTTAGAGCTCCGTTTATGTATGTAGCCTTGATCCTACTTTTCTTTTCTCCAAGCCTGAAATATTTGGCAGTCCAGTGATGAATTTTTCGCACTGTCACTGTCGGAGTGTTGTAGTGTTATAATGTGTAAATTGTGTGTCGAATTAAAGGCACACCTTTTTGTCAACTTTTTCGTGTTCCATAAGGAGCAGCCGGTATACAATGCTGTTATATAGACTTTGGTACACAGCGCCTCAAATACTCGGTAAGAGGTTTGTTTACCACTTAGATTTGTAATATATATGGACAAGTGTTTGTGTCGAGGCAACTCGTTTAGCTTTGGGGTCTATGATAAAGTTCATACCTTACATCTCTTAAGATTTGGTTAATATGTCAACAATTCAAATTGGTCTTTGGACCATAATTAGGTCCTTTGTGAAATCAATTCCATTATTATGGAAATGCGCTATCATGCTCCATTTCTTATGAAAAAAATCTATATGTGCACTTTTGAATCACCGATTGCGGGCATTCGAATATGTGCACTCTGGTTCCTTTGTACATTTAAATATGGCGGCGATACTAGACTTAAGAATCTGCCCGCAAATATATACTCAAATTTCAGGCTCCATCAAGAGCGTGGCTCTGTAGATATCGGTCAGGGACAATGTGGAACAACGAGGTGCATGTTTTTCGAGCACATAATTATGCACTATTTATAATAGGAGATACGGTATAGGGTAATATTACAATACATCTATTTAGCATTTGCTCTTATAAATATTTTAATCATTATGTAATTTACTAAGGCGTCACCTTCATTTGAAAACATTAGGATGATAATGCATGGTTAGATGTGTTTTCGGGTAGTGGGCCGGCGATAATGTGCGTTCTTGGGTTATTTCAGCCCATTTAAATATGGCGGCCCTTTTTGAGATCTATACTTTGCCCCAACATACCATTTGGTATCACAAACGTGAGGCCATGACGTAGGCTACGTGCCGATCAGCTGCTTTAAGATACTAAAAAGGGCCTCGCCCCTGGTTTGCAATACGGGCGGGAATCGGGACGCTAAGAGATCGTTTCGGGCGGATAGGCCCAGTCGATACGGTAAAGACGAAGGGCATTGGGTAGGATATTGGTTACCGTGTTTTAAACGATCCGCGGGATCCAGCTACATAGAGTATGCTGCACATATACTTTGTTGTCATGGTAAATTCCAAGTGATATCAGTGTGATTGCACGATATGTTTTAATGTGGCCATGAATTGGATATTTTTCTTTCCTGGGTTGACAACGTAGATGTTGCATCACCATGACTTCTGGTTCTTTGCGGCAACATTCGATTATATGATGTGAGTTAGTAGTGGATGAGCATGATAGGCTTGATATCAGTGTTATGGCCCGATATGTTTTAATGTGGCCATGAATTGGATAGTTCTCTTTCCTGGGCTGACAATGTAGATGTTGCATCACCATGACCCCTGGTTCTTTGCGGCAACACTCGATTATATGATGCGAGTTAGTAGTGGATGAGCGCGATATCCAATGGATACATGTTTTGGTCCTATACCAGCAAATATTTTATGATATTGTTTGGATTCCCATAGGCATGGTGTATACTGGGTCCGACATATGAAACGGACTGGATATTTTGAATTGACTACCATATTATCACATCGTACTTGGAGCTTTTGGATTGTTGTTTGAGGACGTCAAGTTTATCATCAGGTAGGCTTGTGTTTCTCCCTGTTCACATGTGGATTATATATGACAGTATCAGCATATAGATGATAAACTGTTACAATTGTTTTCTTCCTTTTTTTCTTTTCCCTCTATTGTCTTGTTCTTATATAGATTTGGAAGCACAATATCAACATTCATAACAAAGAGGAAATTATCACCTCATAGCAACATATTTTCTATTTGCTCCGAGAGACTTATGAATGGTATGTTTCTTTGACATTTATATTTCTGTCCAAGTGTTTCATCTTCTCTTACTTATGATTCAACGATGCATTGTTTTTTTTTATTGGGACACCTATGGTTCGTCTTGCTATCTCTCATATAGATGTTTATTTGCACGCTGTCCATTTGTAGACCGGTTTATATCAACAGCTCATGTCTAATGTAGGGATAAGAGTTCGGTTGCGGGCATTTTCTGATTTGAATCAGACTGGGAATAGAATTTGGTTGCCCATATAGGTGAGAAACGATTTACTTGGTCTAGACATCAGATGGAATAACAAAAAAACGTTTTTTTATAAGGGTCTGATGCGCTTTGCTTTCACTTCTATGTCTTTATTTTTCTGATTATGGATTGTTGTTTTTTCAATATGTTTTGCTGAAACCCTCATATTGCGTAATGGTGTGCCATGCAGGTAGACATGTATGTCTGTTGACGGAACACCTTGTGGTTATATGTAACGTATGGTCCTACACATGTCTGTTTTTATGTACTTGATAGGGTTATATGGGTTATGTCTAATGTGGTTTTGTCAGTGATATTTTTATGTATTTACATGTCATATTTGTTATGTCGAATGTGGTTTTTAATGTATAGTATTGTATTTGATATGAAATCTTTATATGTATTTTTATGTGTTTTATATATGTTTTAACCGAACAGCCCTGAAGAAGTTCTGTTCGCAGAACGAAACGCGTCGGATGTGGCTTAATTATAAAGAAAAATAAAAGCACTTAAAGAATCACATTCATCTCTTCAATATGGACTCAATGTGAAATGATCTGATTGTACATATCTGGAAGGTGGTGCAGCTTCAATATAAGCGATATACAAGACTGACCCTGTTTATGAGGGTGGTGTACTTGGACAGAGAGCACCTTTGGAGTTGGCAAACAGAATTATTTTTGTGTTTAGCTAATTATTGGTCTATTTTCTGAGGTTGGTGCTTATTGCAGGCAAATTGGTCCACTATCCAGTTTATGTGTGTAACAGTCAATAAATTATGCACACAACTCAATAAGGAGATCCACACCAATTTATTAAACGAACACATATCTTTATATAAATTTAGGCACCAGAATCAATACGATCAGTAAGTATGTTTGTCAAGAGAAATACTCGTGTTTAAAAAGTTGGCATTTTTCAGAAGATGCAATGTTATCCTTTGGGAGGAAAAATAAGTACGGCATTATGGTACAATACAACAACTTAAAGAGACCAATCCCCTGGACTGAAGGTAAGTATGGGGCAAGGTCCAACACAGCACAGCAGGTCACCTCAATTGGCACCAGGGCAGCAGGGGGCAGTGGTGCAATACAGCGTTGGGTGCCCAATGTTAGTCAATGGGACCGGTTTGCGGGAAAATAGGCTGCAGGTTTCGAGAGGTTCATTGGGCTGAACCAACCAGAAGGTTCAAGATTTGCGATCCTGGGGGACTTGGGCACGCCAGTGGTTCTCTTCTCCCAGGGCCGGGGCGGCCGGGTGCAGAGGGTCTTTGAGGTGTTGGGTTTCATCGTCCTGGAGCACTCGCTGTTGAGAAGGCCTGCAAACAGAGGCTGCAGGCGACTTCGGGGAGTTCACGAGGGCTGAAACCAAAGTGGACTTGGTCTCTTCAGGACTTGAGGACCATGCTTCCACCATTGTTCCATTTCGACTCAGGCTGGGAAGCTAGGCTACAGTGGTGCTTGGCGGCATCAGGTTGGCGGTTCCGGAGTCCTAGCTCTTCATCTTGGGGTGCCTGCAGGATGCAGGAGAACAGCTCCGCAACTCCACAGGAGTTTTTGAGTCTTTATTGAAGGCAGGCAGTCCTCCCAGGCTTTGGAGGCACAACAGCTCGAGGTCAAGATGTCTTTGGCGCAATTTGATGGGGAACAACAGACAGGCTGTAAGGGCTGGTGCCAAGTCAGTTGCTCTTCTTCAGTCTTTGCTTTCGCTGCTCTTCAGTGGTGTCCTTCTTCGTAGGTTGTCAGGATCTGATTTCCTGGTGCCAGGAGCTCCCCTAAATACTGAATTTAGGGGCATTAGGGGAGTGTAGGGTAGTAGCCAATGGTCTATCTACCCCTGCGGTCACTTCTCCCCCTATATGAACACTTCCTGTGGTAAGTGGGCATAACACTGTCCCAGAGTACCTACATTTGCCATCACCAAGATGGCTTACTCTGAAAAGCATAATAGGTATGCAAGATAGGACAACCATCAAGCACTACATGTATAGTATCATTGCGGTGTGAATATAGAGAGGAAAATATTGTTCACAAGTGGATGAACCCCCTCCTCACATACATGCCCTATTTCCAGTTACTTTGTGGTTAGACTTGGGGATGTGCCCCCTTCATGGTAATTGATAGACCGTCGCTTCCAGCTCTGTCTATCCCTCAGCTCGATGCATCCTCCAGGGTTCGCTATGGATACCATACACTAACCCTCTGCAACCAAAACCTAAAGTGTAAGCTTTGCCTCGGCTGTGAAATCCAATTCTAAGGTCTAGATAAAGCGCAAGTAAGGTTAAGGTGTGATATTCTAGCAGCATGTTAAATTAAGAGGCCTACTTTGAAGATTTATAGTCTGACCTCCTAAAGACAGTAAAGTGCAGTATTTGCCTTTAGTACAAAGCCCAAATCTAAGGCCTAGGTAACATGCAGGGTTTTTAGCAGCATGTTCAACTAAAAAGGTCTTGCATGCAGAAAATGAAATGCGTTACTTACCTGTAACTGCAGTTATCCAGTATTGGTATCTTTCATAGATTCACTTGCCTGAATCATTCCCAGTCGTCGGGATGGGAGTCCCTGGTACATAAGAAAAGTAATGTCTCACTAGACATAGAGAGATAGGACAATGGCCTCACATTAATAACATATCCAGGTCCTTTTGTAATGAGGACCAAACTCTAGAGAACAACCAATCAGCTATCACCACCCTCTGGAACCTTCCTGGAAGGAGCTCTAGTCCCTCAGATTTTCGTAAGCACAGTGCTAAGTGGATGTATCACATAGAACTAGGTGAGCCCTTCCAGGGGAGGTGGGTGGGTTGCATGTGAATCTATGAAAGATACCAATACTGGATAACTGCAGTTACAGGTAAGTAACGCATTTCTTATCCAGTATTAGGGTATCTTTCATAGATTGACATGCTTGAATCAGAGTAGTAAGCAATGATAGGAACATTTCGGATGGAAGAGAATGTACAAGTTCACCAGATAATAACATCAATGTGAAAAGAGAAAGTGACAAATTGCAATCAAAGTTAAACAGTACAGAACACAATGGAGAACTGTGCATGTAAAAAGAAAGGATGGTGTTGTGAAAAGAAGGCTCACCTCTATCGAAATATATGACGTAGCACCGCCTGTCCCACTGCAGCATCCTTCATGAGTTCCGTATCCAAGCAGTAATGCTTGGTAAATGTATGCGGCGTCTTCCATGTTGCCACTCTGCAAATGTCTGATAGGCACACCTGCAAAGAGTGCCATGGAGGTAGAAATCGCCATAGTGGAATGGGCATGAACTGTCGAGTGCAAGGGTTGGCCCGCTTGCTGGTGACAAAGTAATAGCGCCAGAGATCCACCGAGAAATACTCTGTTTGGTAAGTGGAAAACCTTTCCTAGGTAGACTAAGTCACAGAGTTGGTTGGATTTGCGTAACGTCTTTGTCCTATCAAGGTAGAATTTAAGGCAGCGTTTAAGATACAGTGAATGCAGAGCTCTTTCTGCCGCCGTTTGAGGATTTGGAAAAAAGGTTGATAAGACTATAGGCTCATTCAGGTGAAAGTCCAACGGGACTTTGGGCACAAACTTGGGATTAGTCCGAAGTATAACCCTATCATGTTTGAATTGAAGAAAAGTGTCTTGAATTGAAAATGCATGAAGCTCGCTCACTCGCCTTGCATCTGCAAGGGCTAGAAGGAGTGCCTTCTTCCAAGAGAGAAACTTGAGGTTGGCTCTGTGTATCGGCTCAAAAGGGTGTTTCATAAGCGGAGCAAGAACGATGTTGAGTTGCCAAGTTGGAGGTGGAGACTTCACGGGAGGGGAAGGCCTAAACACACCCTTGATAAATTGTTTAATCAGTCTATTTGACCAAAGAAAAGGACCTGTAATAGATCTCCTGAAACAGGATATCGCTGCCAAGTGAACTTTAATAGAGGCGTGAGCAAGACCTGAAGTCGCCAGATGGAGAAGGGAAGGCAATATTTGCTCCGGAGAAGTGAAAGGGTGTATATTCGCAGACTTACACCAGACGCAGAATCTTTTCCATTTCAAGGAATATGTCTTGTGTGTACTGTCGGCTTGAGCCCGAGCCAGAACTGCCCTGCAGTCTGGAGAAATGTCTAGGCCATGCTCTCGGAACTCAGGAGCCAAGCCGATAATTTGAGAGATGCTGGATCCGGATGTCGGACTGGTTCCCGGTCCATTGTGAGGAAAGAGGGAAAAGGTTTCAACGGAATTGGCAGTTCCAGGGAGAGAAGATGGAGCTCCGTGAACCAATGCTGGCGAGGCCACGCCGGCGCGATCAGGATTAGCGTGCAGGGTTCTGCCTTACACTTCCTGAGGACCTTGGGAATCAGGGGGAATCTGTGGAAAAGCATAAGCAAAGATGTTGAACCATGCTATCGAAAATACATTCCCTAGAGATCCCCGTTGGGGATGCCAACTTGCGAAGTTTTGGCATTTGGCGTTGTGCTGGGTGGCAAATAGATCCAAGAGAGGTGTGCCCCATTGAGAGAATATGCCGTTGAGTCTGCTGGTTCAACTCCCATTCGTGACATGTTTATTGCCTTAGTGAATCGGCCAGCACATTGTCGGTTCCTGGAACATACTCCGGTCTTAGGGAAATGTGTTGAAGCAACCAGTTTCAGATCCCTTGAAATTCACGAGAGTGGCAATGAAGGAGTACCTCCCTGCTTGTTCAGGTAGTGCATTGTCGTAGTATTGTCCGTCCGGACAAGCACCAGAGAACCTTTGATCCTGGGAAAGAACGCCAGGACGGCCAGATAAACAGCTCGTAGTTCGAGGAGGTTTATGTGAAGCTTCTGCTCGGAAGGAGACCACTTTCCGCTGATCCAAAGTCCCTGGAGAAAAGCTCCCCAATCCTCCAGGGACGCATCCGTTGTGATTATCTGTGGAGAGACTTGAAGTAAAAAAAGGCAGGCCTAGAGAAAGATTCCGTGGACGAGTCCACCACTGTAGAGCAGTGACAATCTGAGGAGTCACCTGAACGACATCGAAGGATCCTTCGGCTTGAATCCACTGAGTGGAGAGTGATTCCTGGAGAGGACGCATGTGGAGGCGACGGTAGGGAACCAGCAGAATACAGGATGACATTCAGAGAAGAGATTTGAACAGGCGCACTGAGAGAAACTTCCTGGATCTTATGCAGTTCGCCAAGTGAAGAAGTTTGCACTGTCGCTCTTGTGACGGGAAAGCTTTCTTCTGATTTGTATCGAGAATAGCACCCAGAAAAGTTATCCGTTGAGAAGGTTGTAGGATGGATTTGTCTGGATTGAGAGTGAGCCCCAAGCAACTGAAAAGCTGTAGACAGGCGTTGGAAGATCTGTTCGCACCGTCTAGAGAAGGTGCCTTGACGAGCCAGTCGTCGAGATAGGGAAAAACTTGGTGACGTGACTGCCTGAGGTATGCAGCCACTGTAGAAAAGCACTTTGTGAAAATGCGAGGGGCTGACTTAAGTCCGAAGGGCTGGACTCGGAATTGGTAATGTCTGCCTGCCACAGCGAATCTCAAATTTTTGGTGATTCCGGTGGATAGGGATATGAAAGTAGGCATCTTGAAGATCCAAAGATACCATGTAGTCGTTTGCATTAAGAAGTTGCAGTACTTCTTGAATGGTTACCATGCGAAACGATTGTTTCTTTAAGAACTTGAGACTTCTCAAATCTAGGATTGGTCTCCATTTCTTCTCCTTTTTGCGCACCAAGAAAAACCGGGAGTAAAAACCTTTACCCCGCTGACGAAGAGGAACCCACTCTATAGCCCCTTTCTGGATCATTAGTGAGATTTCCAGGAGCAAAAGGTGCAGATTTTATTGTGAAGCATAGGTCGAGGAGGGGTCTGCAGAGGAGTCTGAACGAACTCCAGGTGTCCAAATTGTACCAGTTGAAGAACCCAACGGTCCGTTACTTATTTCCAATTGTGTAAAAAGTGGGACATTTTTCCTCCTACTTACGAGGGCGGAGAGGAAATGGAGACCGGCGGTAGAGAAAAGTCATTGACGTCGGGTGGAATCCTGTCATACGCCCTTTCCGCGAAAGGAGGACTTATTGTATGAAGATTGCTGCTGTTGAAATTTCGGCCGATATTGCTGGTTGGAGGAGGAATAGGAAGACAGATATTATTGGTAGGTTCCTCTAGCAGAAGATGGTCCTCTACCCTGTGAGCCTCGAAAAGGGGGGTTTTTAAATTGAAGGGTACCCAAAGCCCTGGCCGTGTCTGTATCCTTTTTTATGTCTTGAAAGGCTTCATCAATACGAGTGCCAAAAAGAAGATGACCATCATAAGGCATGTCTAGAATCTTCGTCTGGATTTCCGGCCGAAATGTTGTTGCCTTAAGCCAACCTTGGCGTCGGAGGACTGCAGCCCCAGCCAATTGGCAGAAACCAGTAGAGGCGATGTCCATTGCACAATCGATTTCGGAAGCCGACCGTTCGCCCTCTAACAAAATTTTCTTCGCCTCCTCTTTCGAGTCGTCCGGCAGGACCTCCAAGTATGGTGCAATGTCCGTCCACATCTGCCTGTTGTAGCGCCCCAATAACGCTAAAGAATTAGACACACGCACTGTTAATGCAGACATAGAAGAAAAACGCTTCCCAATATTGTCTAGTCGTCTGCCCTCCCTATCTGGAGGGGCTGATAGCCGAGCAGAAGGGTTTTTAGACCTCCGCTGAGCTGCCTGAGTGATGACTGAATCAGGCTTGGGATGCCCGGTAAGACAGGCTGGAGCAGTGTCTGGAGCTCTGTACTGCTTGTCCAGACGAGGCAACACTTGGGGGACTGTAGAAGTATTTTGCATGATTTTAATGCCTTGATCCCAGATGTCGTCTGTGATAGGCACAGATCTCACTGATTTCTTATAAGGTTTCTTAAAGTCATACAGGAAACAGTCTTGTTGGTGAGAAGGCATAGGAATTTGGAACCGCTGTGCAGCTCTTTCTAAAACATTATGGAAACCCCCAATATCCTCAGGAGGCGAATCTGCTTGAGGAGGCACCGGAGACGCTGGAAAAGGGATGACGTAGTCGTCCCACTCATCACGAGTTGATTGGGAATCATGAACCTCTCCCTCTTCCTGTTGTTCATCCTCCTCATCATCTGTGGAAGGGGGAGGTGGTATTGTGATAGGCACAGCTTGTGGAGGCGGAACCTGTAACCTTGGTGGTGGAGAGAGAACTGGGGCAGAAGACGGAGCAGAAGTAGGGAATCTCTGCTTGTAGTCGGAAAATAAAAATTGGAGGTCAGAAACCAAAGACGCAGGGAGACAAACCATGGGTGGTTGGCGAAGATGGCTGTCGTCTGGATAATATGCCTGATCTTCTGAGTCTTGTTCGTCATAGTCTGAATCCTCCTGGTACTTGACATGAAGTTCAGAGGGACGTGTTGCAGCCCTGAACATGCTGCCCTCATCTGAATCCTCCTCCTATTCCAAAAGGTGAGACGGAGGCAATGGCTGGACCCTGCTAGGTGATGTAAGGGAAGGCGTCAGCATGCGTTTAGTGACCTTGAGGTGAACATATGCACTGTCCATTTTTGACGGTGTCGTCGACGAGGCCGTCGTCGGTGACGAGGAAACACAAACGGATACAACCAATGGTAGCGTCGACGAAGCCCCTGTCGACGGAGCAGTCGTCGACGGAAGACTCTTCGTGGACATACTCGGCGATGCGCTAGTCGTCGAGCGTGGCGTCGACAACGATTTTTTAATCTTGATCGTCGACGATTATGGTATAACAGCTGTCAACGATGATGTAGTCGATGCTGAGGACGCCAAGAGTGTAGAGACTGTCGTAGTCGACGAGGTTACTCCCACAGCTGTAGAAGGAGATTTCGTCGACGAGGCCACCATCGACAAGGTGGTCATCGACAGGGCTGAAGCAGGTTTTTTAAAGGTGTGTACAATCCTCGGCGGAGGCTCCTTGGTTGGTAAAGCCTTAAGTTGTGCCTCTGAAGACTTTCTGCGTCTTCTTTTGAGGGGGCTGCAAAGAAGGACCTGGAGAAGCATCTCTGGACCTTTTCTGTGATGTTTTTGAAGACTTTATGGAGCCCTCACTCTCCTCAGAGGACAAGGGGTATTCTTTGTCCTTAAGCCTCTGCAGCCAAATTAAAAGCCGTCCCTCACGGTCTTTAAGAGTCTTTGAAGAAAAGGTACGACATACCTTACAGTCCTTGGAGGAATGGTCTGGATAAAGACAGTAGAGGCAGTCTTTATGCTGGTCGTCGACATGTAGCCTCTTCTTATTGCAGGAAGCAGAGGGGCCTCAAAAGGCCTTTCTTAGGAATGTCTGACATGAAGACAGAAGACTTCACTCAGAAGAAGTAATTCTGAAGAAAAAATCCACTTGAATTCCAGAAACAAGGAAAAGCTGAGCAGAGCTCAGTGGAGACTCCCTTAGCACGATGTGCGGTAGAAAATCTGAGGGACTAGAGCTCCTTCCAGGAAGGTTCCAGAGGGTGGTGATAGCTGATTGGTTCTTCTCTAGAGTTTGGTCCTCATTACAAAAGGACCGGGTTATGTTACTGTGAGGCCTTTGGCCTATCTCTCTATATGTCTAGTGAGACATTACTTTTCTTATGTACCGGGGACTCCCATCCGGACGACGGGGAATGATTCAGGCATGTGGATCTATGAAAGATACCCTAATACTGGATAATATTAAGTGCCCGCATAAAAACCAAATCTTAAGCAGCAACCTCAGCAGTCCGTAGCAGGCGGCAGAGAATTTCGCCGCTTGGTGATTAAAGCTGAGGGAGCGGTCCAGCCATATGCCAAGGCTTTTGATCTGGTCTTTGGGTACTGGAGCGGGGCCCAGGCATTTTGGCCAAAGTTGCTCCGAGCTGAAAGAGGGGGAAGTTTCTGAGACGCATAAGCTCAGTTTTGTCCCCGTTGAGTTTTAGTCAAGAGAGTTCCATCAATTTGCCACCTCCTCAAGACATCTTTCAAGATTACTTGGTGATTTTTCGGGGTGGTTTAATGCCACCACAGGCGGAGTGTCATCGGCGTAGGTGATGATTTTTATGCCAAATGAAAGGACAATCTCTGCCAAGGGTCTCGTGTAAATATTGAATAGTGTGGGGCTCAGGGAGGAACCCTGAGGCACACCACAGCTGAGGGGCATCCGTTTAGAGACAACATCGTCTTCAAAGACCTGGAGGAATCGTTTGCCTAGGAGGGATTGTAACCAGGCGATTGCATTGCCTGGGTGTCCCTAAGTCTCAAGATCAGCGTGTCTTGGTTTACAGCGTTTACAGGTTGTTACACCGGGATAGAGCATAGTCAGAGGTTGGCTGCTTCTGGGGCAGTTTTGAAAGGGTTTTGGCAATCTGGAAGATTACCTTGGGAGAGTTAGGAGCTGCCTTGATTTTTTCCTCGTAGAAGGCGGCTTGAGCGAGTTTAATTTCAAATGTATAGGTTTTTATCACCTCCCTATATTCGGATTTGCTAGGGGCTGCATCGGTCTGCCTCCATTTCCTCTCTAACCTTTGGCAGTGTTGTTTGAGCTCCCGTACTTTAGGGGAGTACCAGGGGGACGTCTTTGCTCTGAATTTTTTGTGGGTGTGCCTTATGGGGAGCACGTCGTCTAAGGAGCTCTGGATCCAGCAATTTCATTTCTCGTTGGCTAAGGTGGGGTTGGGTTCCCTGTTAGGTCTGGAGGTTTCGAGGGCTGAGATCCAAAGTTCTCCGGAAAGCTTGGACCAATTGCGTTCCCGGCATAAGGTTGAATTAGAAGAAAGGGTGTAGTTTAGGATTTCCCAAGTCAAAGGAATCAGGAAGTGGTTAGAGAAGCGGTCAGGGAAGCGGAGATGGCACCCCTGATGTAAGATCGGAGCAATGGGTAAAGTCGGGGTCAAGTAAGTGGCCTTTAATGTGGGTGGGTTTGAATACTAACTGCTTTAGCTGAAGTGCGGATAGGCTCAAGTTTAGTTCATTAGTGGTGTGATCAGAGGTGTTGTCTGGGTGAATATTAAGACCCCCCAATACTGTGAAGTTGGATGGCGAGCAGGCTAAATTAGCGATGGTTATAGGGAGGTTATTGAGGAATTGACCCAGGGGTCCGGGTGGGCGATAAATTAGTAACTCAGAGAAGGTGATAGTGGGGGAGAAGAGGAAACTCGTAGTCTGATACCTGATCTGGAGAGATGCGGCAATTAAAGTGGTCTTTGAAAACAATCGCTAAGCCTCCCCTCTGCCTTCCTTCCGGTCCTCTCTCTGTATGACGTAGCCGTAAGGGAGATTTTGAGCTCGGACTCATTATTAAGCCATGTTTCCATCAGGAAGAGAGCATCAAGTTTAAGTTCCTCCAACAGTAGGGCGATTTCAGTGGCATGCTTAGGGAACAATCTGCAGTTTAACAGGAACATCTTTATACTGGCCCGATTTACAGGGGGGTTCTGTGCTTAAGCGACCGGACGAAAGTTAAACCCACAGTGAGGAGTCGGTCTGTTCAACTGCTACATTCCACAGGTGAAGGCAGTTGTCAGATGTCGTTCCTCTGAGGTTACGTAGGGTGTGTGGACTAAAGGATCTGATGTAGGTCGGGGAACAACCAGGGGTTCAGGCCCCAGCCGGGCGCAGACGGGCTTGTCACTGGCGTGCCGGTGGCGCGCCCGCTGCGTGCGTCCGCTGCACAAAGCTTGTGGCATGTGGAATAAATAGTGGGAAAGCTCCGACCCCTCCGGTCTCCTGCCCGGAAGTGGGTGGGAAATGTTGCCGTCATCCTATGTGGTAAAGTCTTGTCCTCATATATTATGCTGTTTGAAGGATCTTTAGCTGGACCGGACAGAAGCCCGCCCTTATGGCGACCACTCTGGGTTATCAGCATGCCTCACCCCATGCATCCTCCTTTAGAGTCCCAAGGTCCCATCCTCACTTGTCCCTCAGATTGGTAAGCGGGAAAAAGCTGTGACACAGCAGGATGTTGTAGATCTGGACAATTGTAGGTTTCATCAAGGGAATCTCAGGACTTTATATTCTTGTGGGGAGTCTTCTGCTATATCCTGTAGTAGATCTGCATAGCCATGTATGATATGCCCAATCTTGAGGTATGGTAGATGTTGACTCCCTTAGAGGGCATAGAGACTCTGTAGGTCAGGGAAGGATAGATGACTTACTTGTCCATATGTCTCCCAGCTTAGAAATGCAGAGGATGTCCCATTTTCTGTGACCTCCACTTTTTATAGGTTTCAAAGGATTCAGTCCCCCGGACCACTCTATTCCCCCAGCCCAGCAGTCTCATCAATATTCTCAAAATGTGCACCATGACGGAGATCAGACTTGGGAGTCTCGCCAAGAGGTTACTACCGTGGAGGAGCTAAACAAATCCCTCCAGGTCCGTTGCCCTCCTGTCTGCCAGGAGCAAGGGTTCCTACTGCAGGGAAACGGTCCAGTCATTAACAAACAGCAGCTGGGACGCCAAGTAATAGAGGCTGAGCTACAGTAAACCACCCCAGCCCACCCGTCCTTGGGTTTTATGCTCAGTGTGGACAATATACTCTGGCCCCTCATTCCACAGAATGTAATCTCGTCATTCTATCCGCCGACTGATAGAAGCGATCGGAAATCTATAATGGCTAGCTCTGCAGGACAGATAAAAACTTAGCCAGGTATATCATTTTATAGAGGTCTGCCCTACCAAATAAAGACAGGAGTAGGTGTCTCTAGTGTCCCACATCCCTCCGGTATTCCTCCAGTGTTTTATCTGGGTTGTGGGAGCTTGATTGGCTGTCAGAGACCTCCAGGTTGGTAAACCTGATCATTTCCCACTTCAGTGAGCATTCTCAGTCAGGTACAGCCCTCCACTGCGGCAAGGGGAATAAGATCGATTTATGGCACTTAATATGGACCCCAGAATATTCAACCAACAACCCCAAGGTATCAAGAACCTGGGTCGACCAGACAATAAAATATTGCCTGCATGCTGGAATATAATGGCTTCCCAGTCTAGATACCACCTCAGACGCCGGAGCAGGGCATCACAACTCACTCAGGATGCCAGGGATTTTAACGCCACGGTAAAGAGCATAGGGAACAATGGACATCCGTGTGGTGCCCCCACCAATCAAAATGCTTCTGAAAGGGTACTGTTAACTTTGACCCTAGTCATCTACTGGTTGCAAATTAACTTCACCCACTTCAAGAAGGAAGACCATGCTGGTTCTCTTAGGTGGTCGCGGAGGGTCAGGCAGCCAAATAACCATTGGAGATTATGACTGGTTGCCCTGTATGGCAGAACGCATGCTTGGTCTGGCGCAATTAGGGTATCCACTGAGCTGTGGAGTGAGAGGTATGAGGGGACAGGGAGCCTGATTGGGAGGTCCAAAAGCCCGTGCTCCTATGTAGAATTAAAATCTCAATAAAGGGCTAATGTTCCTGAGAAGGATAGAAAAGGGGAGGGCACGGCCTCTCAAAAGGTGGAGAGTGCCCAAGTCAGAGTACTGGATAGGGACAGTCAGCAGGACTGTTTAAGGTGCCCTCACACATCCCTAGAGGATATCATAGGGCGGTGCTCCTCGAACCGGCTGGCGCTGCAATGCCCTACGGGTCCCCCAAAGGGGCACTTTGGCAGAGATATTTTGAGAGGCTGCTGTATGACGAGTGCGGGTGAGGTGGTTCATGAAGTGGTGGGGTTTGAAATAAAAGATTAAAACTGGTAAGGGAGATCCTGTACTATACTTTAATGAGGGGATTGCCCTTCCAGGGAAACAAACCTATGGCAGGTGAGTGCTACCCTAGAGTTTAAAGGAACCCTGGTAGACTGGGTGCTAAGACTAGATAGGGAAAGTCTCCTACTGTCTCTGGGGAGGGACCCAACTGCAGTACCTCCTTGAAAAGAGTAGACCTGTTTCACGCCTAAAACTTGTCATATGGATTCCAGGCGCTTCATCAGGACAAAAAAAAAAAAAAAACATAGTGAACAAAACTACCCCCACACTGAGTTAGTGCCCCTAGGTGCTACCTACTGTGTGTGTATTTTTCCGGGTCCCACCTGTGGGGAGGGAAAAACAAAGTAAAAGAAAATTAAAAATCCTGGTACAACAGGCAGTGATCTACCAGTGATAACCTTAAGTCATGTACCCTTATAGTAGTACACCAACCATGTAGAGCAAGAATAGGGGCGTAAAGAGCATATAAAAATGCATTAAAGAATTGCATACTTGGATAACGAAACATAAAAGACACAGGGGAGAATCGCTGTGGGGTGCCCAAAAAGGTGAGCCGTCACAGTGATGTCCGCAGGAGACTACGTCACTGTGACCCTGGTACCTACAGTTAACAAATAACTCCCTCTTTAGTATCAGGGCTATGTATCTGAGGCAAGAGGAATACATGTAGTTGTAAGGAATCAGGGTTATGTCGTAAATGATGCTTTCATAGGTTTCCTGGAACTGCAGGAATGTCTGGCTTACAAGCCGATTCCAGTCATTAAAAAACTCATGCCCCAAGTGCACACTGTGAGGGGGAGGAAATCGCCATCCTCATTATGGCTCTGGTGACAGACGTAGCAGACACAAACAGTACAAACATGTATGTATCACACCCAGTCCTTTAAATGGGCCGGTACTCACAGGTACGGAGTACCGGCACTTCTCCGTTTTCTCCCCCCCGAGTCCTGGAAGGAGTAGTTTCTTTTCTGTAACTCCAGTTCTGTAGTAGGGGTATCTCTGTTATAGTCATAATCTAGTGAATAGTCCCGCACATGTGCGTGGACCCCGGAGCAATACAAAATAATCTCTAAAAGGTGACAAATCATGCAGACCTGCATACACCTTTAAGAGAGAATTTAATTTAAAGACAGATAATGCAGCCTATACCCACAGGCTACACTGTCCAGTACTTCAACTAGAATTCCACCAACATCCACAAACAGCACTGCCTGTCTAGTTTTTCTCCCCATAGGAAAAAACCCTGCCTCTACCAGCAAAAGCCTCTGGAATGATAGAGAGGAAGGAGTGGACAGACAAGCCCCATAGGCTGCCATTATGTGGCTTAAAACAGGATACTGTGCCTTTAAGAAAACTTTACAGGTTTCCAGAACTTTCCCCAGTATCCCAGAATGCCCAGCAGGTCCCATTTACTTTCAGTTCTTTTTGAAGGCGTAGCACGCCAGACCTGTAGCATTCTACATATGAATAAGTATCTCTCCACCGGGGAGGAGGGCGGGCGCTTAGGACTATAACAGAGATACCCCTACTACAGAACTGGAGTTACAGAAAAGAAACTACTTCTTCTGTAGTAGGGGATCTCTGTGAATAGTCATACTCTAGTGAATAGAATGGCAAGCCCATCCCCACACAACAAAAGCGGTGGAGAACACACAAGACACTACCACTACTGTGCGAACAAATTTCGCAGCGAAGCCTGCCCAACCTGAGCATCTGCCCTGGCATCTGTGTCCAGACAGTAATGCGCAGCAAAGGTATGGACCGATTGCCAAGTGGCCGCCTTGCAGATTTCCGCAATCGGAACATTACGCAGCAAAGCCGTCGTGGCAGCTTTGCCCCTGGTGGAATGAGCCTTAGGTTTACCCCCTAAGGTCTTATTAGCCTTTTGATAACACAATTGTATGCAGGACACAATCCACCGAGAAATGGACTGCTTAGAGGTCGCAAGACCAGTCCTGACTGAGCCATAATTAACAAACAATTGGTCAGACCTACGAATATCCTTGGTCTTATCCAGATAAAATTTCAACACCCTCCGAACATCCAGGGAATGGAGAGACCTTTCCGCTGGCGAAGAGGGATTCTGAAAGAACGTAGGTAAAGTTATGGTCTGGTTGACATGAAAATCAGAGATAACCTTAGGAAGAAATTTAGGGTGAGTACGCATCACAACCTTAGCAGCATGAAATACAGTATAAGGTTCTTGACAACATAATGCCTGAAGTTCACTCACCCTGCGGGCCGATGTAATGGCCACTAGTTCCTAGATAGGTGCTGCAATGAAGCCTTGTGAATGGGTTCAAAAGGCTCCTTCATCAGTCTGGACAGCACCACATTCAAGTCCCAGGAAGGTGAGGGAAGTCTGACGGGAGGAAACACTTTCTTCAAGCCTTCCAAAAAATCCTTGACCACAGGGATCTGAAAGAAGGAAGTCTGTGAAGGGCATTTCCTGTAAGCAGTCAAAGCAGCCAGATGAACCTTAATGGAATGGAAATTAAGGCCAGACTGCGCCAGATGTAACAGGTACGGAAGGATGACATCTTCCTTACATGTCGTCGGATCAAAGTTCTTGGACTTACACCAGATACAGAACCTCTTCCACTTGTAAGCATAGGATGTCCTAGTGGAAGGTCGTTTAGACTCCTTCAGAATGTCCATACAATCGTCTGGTAGATTCAGATGGCCATATTGCACTATTTCAGGAGCCATGCCGCCAAACTCAAAGACGAGAGGTTGGGGTGCACCATCCGCCCCCCGAACTTCGTGAGAAGGTCCGGCCTGCACGGCAACCGCATGTGAGGAAGGAGAGACCGGTGAAGAAGGTCCGTGAACCACCACTGCCTGGGCCACTCCGGGGCGATCAGGATCATCCGCGCCCTGGACTGGGACAGCTTGATGAGTACCGCCGGAATCAGGGGAATGGGTGGAAAAGCGTACAGAAAGCTGTTCGACCAATCGATCCATAGCGCATTCCCGGGCGTCCCCCGCTGGTAGTACCTGGATGCGAAGTCTCGGCATTTGCTGTTTTCGGCGGTGGCGAACAGATCTACGTCTGGAGTCCCCCACCTTGCGAAGACTTCTCCTAGTACTTCGTCGTTTATGACCCATTCGTGGTTTTCCTGAATCAGCCTGCTCAAGGCGTCCGCCTGAGCATTCTGCACCCCTGGCAGATGCGTGGCCGTAATAGTCAGTCCTCGGGCCAGCAGCCAGCGCCAGATCGCCTGCGCCTCCTGTGACAGAGTGCGCGATCTCGACCCCCCCTGCTTGTTGAGGTAATACATCGTGGTTGTATTGTCCGTCTGTATCAGCAGCAAGTTGGTCTGGAATGACGGAAGGAAGGCCTTCAGTGCCAGGAAGACAGATCTGAGTTCCAGGAAATTGATGTGGTACGTCGATTCCAGAGGAGACCACTTCCCTTGAATCTGCAAGTCCCCGGAATGCGCTCCCCAGCCCTGGAGAGAAGCATCCGTCACTACACTCGTCGTGGGAATGTCCTTGTGGAAGGGAACCCCTTTGAGGAGGTTTTCCGCCGAACACCACCACTTCAGAGATTGAAGAGCATGCAGCGACAGTCGTATCTTGTCGTCCCAAGAGCCTGTCCTCTGATCCCACTGATCCTCCAAGCACTCCTGCAGTGGCCTCATGTGTAGCCGTGCGTGAGGCGTGAGGAAGATACAGGAGGCCATCGATCCCAGTAGAGAAGACACCTTCCTCACTGTCGTCGATGGAGCAGTCCTGAGCCTTCCGAAGGAGTGATAACCGTCTCTCCTCCGAAGGAGACACGCTTGCTGACCGCGTATCGATGGAGGCCCCCAGGTACTGTATGCAGTGGACCGGAGTCGTGACCGATTTGGACATGTTGACGTGTAACGCCAGCTTGTGTAAGAGAGCGCACGTCCATCGGAAGTGATCTTGTGCTTCCGAGAAGGATGAAGCCTTGATCAGCCAATCGTCCAGATACGGGTAGACAAACACCTTGTTCCTCCGCAGGTGTGCCGCCACCACCGCCATGCACTTCGAGAAGGTCCTGGGAGCAGACTTTAGCCCGAATGGCAGTACTGTGTATTGATAGTGATTGGCGCCGACTTGGAATCGCAGGAACTTCCTGTGCTTCCTCGCTATGGGCACATGGAAGTACGCATCCTGTAGATCTATGGCACAGAGCCAGTCTCCCCGTTGCAGCTGAGGGTAAATCTGGTGCAACGATAGCATGCGGAACTTCTCTCTGCGAATCCATTTGTTTGCCTGTAGCAAATCCAGAATGGGCCTCAACTCGTTCTTGTCCTTCTTGAAGAACCGAGAGTACAGACCTCTTCCCCTTTGAGACAGAGGTACCTCTTCTACCGCCTTTTTTCTCAACAAGATGTCTGCCTCCGCCTGGAGCTCTCTCAGCTGGAATCGAGAGCTGACCAGCGGAATCGCTGGAGGCGGGCTGATAAACCGAAGACTGTATCCATTGCAAACAATATTCAGCACCCACTTGTCCTGAGTAATGTTTCTCCACTCTGCCGGAAAAAATTGAATGCTTCCCCCCACTGGAGTGGGTAACGGTTGAGGGGGAAGTAGCCGCTCAGGGACGAGACCCGGCCGGGCCCTTGGTAGTGGTAGTAGCCTGCTGGCCTCCTCTACCCCTCTGGCGCTTCTGGAAGGGCTTGCGGAACTGCTGCTGTTGCTGCTGCTGCTGTCCCGAACCCTGCCCACGCCCTCTGCCCGAAGACCCGAACCGCCTCTGGAACGGGCGCTTCTTCTTCTCGGCCTTCTCCAACCCAACGGCAGTCAGGGTTTCCGCCTCCGCCTTCATGCGGGCCTTCTCATCGTCCGCATGTTTCCCGAACAGGGTTTCCCCCGAGAAGGGCAGGTTGGCCACCCTTTGCTGCGCCTCTGGCTTGAGGGACGTCAGGCGCAGCCACGAATGCCGCCTCTGGTGAACGCCATGGCAGTAAGCGTGGGCGGCCAGCAAGGATACATCCGCCGCTGCGCCGATCACCTGGTTAGAAACCAGCATGCCTTCGCGCACTGTCTCCAAGAAGTCCTCCTTGTCCCGGGGCAGTAGGTCCGCGCATACTGCTGCAGGGACTCCCACAGGGCCCGGTCGTAACGGCCCAACAAAGCCCCTGCACTCGCCGCCTTCATGGTAGTGGCGGCGGTCCCACACACCTTCCTGCCCGCAGAGTCCAGCCAGCGGCTTTCCTTGTCCGGCGGGACCGTCGACGAAGGCGCGGTCGCATGTTGTTTCCTCGCCACCGTCACGATGACCGAATCCGGCTTCGGGTCCACTCTCAAAAAGGTAGGGTCCGACTCCGGGGCCCTATACTTTTTCATGAGCCTGGAGGGGGCGGCCTTCGTCATCGCGGGAGTGAGGAACAGCTCCAACGCGGGTTCCACCAGTCCTGGTACAAGAGGCAGTAGAGGGCGAGACAGATGTTTCTTATGAAGTGTCTCGAATATCACGGACGTCGTGGGTGTTGGAACCGTCACCGTGATACCCAACTTTGCTGCCCCTCTCAACAGCACCTCTTGGAAAGAGACCAAATCGTCCACCGGCGACACCCTAGTCCCCGGTGAGTCCGACAGCGTCTGGGAAAAGTCTCTGGTCGAGGAGCGCGTGTGTGACCGGGACCTGTGCCTCCTACGGTGTCGTCCGGAGTCAGACGATGACCGTCCACGGCTCCGTGACCTTCTCCTCCTGTGAGAGCGGGAGCGCGACCTCTTCGGCCTGTCCGCCGGTGTAGCCGGTCCCGGCGACCGCGGGCGTCGTGGCTTCGGGGTCCCCTGCGGCGGAGTCGGGTACCTCGGAAGGAAAACCGACCGCGGGGGAACCGGCGGCGGTCCCACCGGAGTGCGTGGCAGCGACCTAGGTGGGGGCGGCGGAGGTAGTGTCCGCGGCTGTGGAGGCGGTGGTGGCGGTGGAGGCGGCGGTGGTGGTGGTGATGGCGGAGGAGTCGGCGGAGGCGGGAGAGGAGGCGGTGACGGAGGCATCCGAGGGGGCGTATACACCACAGAGTACACCGATTCCGGTGACTCTCTTCCTCGACGGCGACCTTCGCCTCGACGGCGACCTGTGCCTCGACGGCGACCTGTGCCTCGACGGCGACCTGTGCCTCGACGGCGACCTGTGCCTCGACGGCGACCTGTGCCTCGACGGCGATCTCCTCTACCTCGAGCGTCTCGACGTCGATCTCCTCTTCGGAGGCGACGTCGACCGTCTCCTCTTCATCGACGGCGAACGGCGATCTCCCCTCGACGGCGAGCGCCGACGCCGGGTCCGATCTCGACGCCGACTGCGCCGAAGACGGCGTCGATGTAGTCGACGGCGGCCTATTCAGGTCCCTCGACGGCGATCTTCGATGCCGCTTCTCCCCAGAGCCCTGGGGAGATGGCGAACAGACGGTGGTCATCCTCCTCGACGTCGCCGTCGACGCCCTCGACGTGGAGTGGGAGCGCTTACTGGTCTTCCTGCCCCTGGGGAGCCCCCCAGAGGCCTCAGTATGGGGCAAATCAGCCCCTCCAGACCCACCTGGTGCCTTCAGTCTTCTCTCCTCCAGAACTTGAAGCCTGATTTTCATCCTGTCCCTCAGGGTCCTGGCTGAGAACGAGTGGCAGATGGTACAGTTTTCAGGCACGTGGAACTGGGGAAGGCAACCTATACACACCTCGTGTGGATCAGTTTTAGCCTTCTTTCTACCACATTCCGGGCACTTGTCGAACAAGCCAGGCATGTTGACAGTACCAGCTACTAAACACTTGAAAAAGTGACAAAAATTTACAAAATCTCCAAAAAACCCTTGAAAAGGGGAGAGCTCAATGCTCCAGGGTCCTGCAAGCAGGAGCCGGAAAAAAGAACTGAAAGTAAATGGGACCTGCTGGGCATTCTGGGATAAGTTCTGGAAACCTGGAAAGTTTTCTTAAAGGCACAGTATCCTGTTTTAAGCCACACAATGGCAGCCTATGGGGCTTGTCTGTCCACTCCTTCCTCTCTATCATTCCAGAGGCTTTTGCTGGTAGAG
Source organism: Triturus cristatus (assembly GCF_964204655.1). Classification (NCBI taxonomy): domain Eukaryota; kingdom Metazoa; phylum Chordata; class Amphibia; order Caudata; family Salamandridae; genus Triturus; species Triturus cristatus. The sequence goes on along the minus strand of NC_140579.1, from coordinate 802,763,050 downwards.
GCAGGGATTTTTCCTATGGGGAGAAAAACTAGACAGGCAGTGCTGTTTGTGGATGTTGGTGGAATTCTAGTTGAAGTACTGGACAGTGTAGCCTGTGGGTATAGGCTGCATTATCTGTCTTTAAATTAAATTCTCTCTTAAAGGTGTATGCAGGTCTGCATGATTTGTCACCTTTTAGAGATTATTTGTTATTGCTCCGGGGTCCACGCACATGGGCGGGACTATTCACTAGATTATGACTATACACAGAGATCCCCTACTACAGAACTTATTTTCAGGCAAGGAGAGTACCGGTACTCCATGAAGCAGCAGGGCTCAGGCCATGAAGTATGGGTACGTGCAACAGATGGTGCGTGTTGAGGTGCTGCTCTGGCTGGCAACAGCCTGTGTATTTCTGCGCTGAGTTGCTCCTGCAGTGTTTGGTTATCATCAGGCGAGCAAGTCCATTAGGATCAAAGGGTTCAGACACCCCCCCCCCCCCCCCCATCGTGTGGCAGCCCGGGATGAGACAGCTTACCGGGCGCAAACACTGCCGCGCCCGAGTACTTCACAGGTCTTTAAAAAACCAATTGCTTTTTCATGAGGATTGGTTGTTTCTCACCCTTAGAGCCCCTGCATCTCTGCTGCCTATTGCTGAAAGAATTAGCCCCCCACCCCCCCTGAAATTTGACTCTAGTTGTGGCTATGGTTCTCATTGGCATCGCAACAAGAATGAGGATACGGTCAGAGGTGCCGAGAGTGGAACTGAAGAACCAGGGTCGAATCCCGACGTCCGCTCATCATCCTGTCGTTCTGGACAACTTCCTTAACCAAGGGTCTTAAAAACAGTAAGCTTTAATGCAGGTGTTCTCGTATGTAAATCGCTTAAATGCCCATGGCCCAAATTCACGCAATATCAAACTGCCAAAAATTAGGCTCTGTACGTAGGACATAGAAGCTGATGCTTGCCATGTCTCTGATGTAAGGAGGCAGTTTGATTTTACGCGAATTTGGCCCATGGGCATTTAAGCGCTTAGGCATGTGGCTATTAAATTCCTGGCTCACAGAAACGCCCCTAGCCACGCCCCTAAATATCTAAAGTCTTAGTGAGTTCCGGCACTTCTAATTTCCCATTTAAAGTACTGATCACACCTCAAAAGGTTTAGGTTTCCCTGTAACTACAGGGTTGTATAGAAACTAAGCTGACCCCGGGCATCAAACATCATGCCTCAATTACAGCGCTGTGGGGAAGAAAATGAGGAAAAGACCACCTTCATCATAACTCTTCTGACTGACATCGTAGACATGGACGATAAACAAAACACATGTAAAGCTTAACAGTGCCCCTCGAATATTCATGCCTCAAAGTGCTCAGCGTAGCTGTCCGGAAAACAATTGGTGAACAGTTCTTTGCAGCAATAACATGTTAAACATATAGAAATATATTGCCCCTTGACACCGTGCTCGCTTCACACACGTGTGGTGTCATTCATTGTGGTGCTGAGATTGCGACTCAAAAACTGATCAATGAGACCTTGGTTGTTGCGCTTACCTATGTTGGGCAAGGTTGTGGCTACATCAGATGGCGCAGAGGACCCGCATTGAAGCGTGCTATCTGGAAGAGGTAGCAGGTATCAAATGCGGGAAGGTTACAGATTAAAGCGGGAAAGAAAAAGAAAATCGGTTGATCGGGGATCAGCTTCCTCATTGATTAGGTGTGCAGACTTCGTGTCAGCAACTACCAGTCTTCATGTCCCCGGGAGAATGATCCCAGGAGGGGGTCGGAGCTTGTTTTGACTGCTTCCTAACTAAGAATACTAGGGCGTTAAACAGCCGATGTGCTGATATCGCGCATGCGCCGGCAGCCATCTTGAAGTGGTCACAAGTAACACATGGGTTACTAGATACATTTGGTGAATTATACTCCAGGGTGAATATGTAATGTAAGTATCGCAGGATGGCTTCAGAAAATATAATATGGGGGTGGTCTATTCCCAAGGGGGAGTTTGTATTGCGGGTCTGACAGCGAGAACCCTTGGTACGGTCCCTGCAGGTAGGTTTCCAGTAAAAGGGGTGTGTCACCGAAAAGGCGTCATCTCATAACCATTAGTGCAGGAGGACCTAAAAGGTGATAGGGTCCCAACTTGGAGGTTATGATCTTGATAGATATAAAAGGCACTATCAGAGGAGCTTTTGAGGTGTCAAGCAAGGCTGGCTCTTTGTTTGGGTGTATGTATAGTCTAATGGGGTGTTGGGGCACAAAGAAACTCAGTATAGACCCTGCCCAAGGACTTTAGTACCGTTATAAGCAGGAGCTTGCAAAAAAAAAAAAAAAAAAAAAAAAAAAGAAAAAAAAGAAAAAAAAAGAAAAAGAGGGTTGTGGGTCTTTAACGTCCAGGCTGTCATGGGACCGATCCTGTGTCAGCCTGACGATGTTAGTAAGGACATTCTTAGCAGGTGGGGGTAGGTGGTTTAGATCTCTGTCGACGGGATCTCATCATTAAGTCAGTTTTTGTTGGACTGGAGGCGAAATACTCACCATTGTTCCCGACCGAAGAGAACGCTAGCGTTCCAAGAAGGATCCGCTTCCAGAACGATCCATTTTAGGACTTTGGTGATTGCTCATTTTGGTCGCACTTCGGCCACATCGGATGGTGCTTCTGTGTTCTCCCATTCTGATCTACACTGGTCTTGTGGTCATGCCTACGTAGTACATAGTGCATGGGTAGGTGATCAGGTAAATACAGTTTTTTGTGTTGCAGTGTGTGTGCTGCTTTTGGATCCACCAGAAGGGGCCCAACTAGAGGACGGTGGAGTAGGTAGTAGAGTTGCACGCGGTACAACTGCCACAGGCGGTTGGTCAAGACTTTCAACAAAACCTTCGTCTACAAACTGAGGAGCGAACTCGGCCTGCATGAGGCACGATCCTCCAGTGGTTTCCATCTTTTGGGTAGGAGTACAATGTTTGATCGCCCCCCCCACCGGGGAAGGATTCCTTTGGCTCTATTGTAAAACAACATTCTTAGTGGTCCCACAATAAGGCTCTTCATGCATTTAAAAAATGTCGGGAATACGTGTCCGGGCCTGGGGATTTCCTGCTCTTCAGCTGCGAGGAGACTTCAACGTCCTTGCTTCTGTCAGGGCTTTATCCACATGGCCCTAGCGTCTTGCCCTAGGATGGGATTCTGGAGACATGTTACAAACCTGTCTAGGTCACTGGCTTTGCTTGGCAGCCATATCAATGGCAATCAAACAAAGTAGGCCACACTTCAAGAATTTTTGGGATGCATACAAACTGTTATTGACCAGATACAACAATGTTTTTTTCATGTCGTCTGGCAAGCTGATCATTGCCAACTCCCATAAAGCACGAATTTAGCCAATGAGAAAAGTTGCCTTTGCAGCGCAGAGAGTACGGTTATCGCGAGTAAAAAGTTTTAGAACCACAGATTGAGATTTTTTCGCCCATCAGTAGCTGCAGTGGGTTAGACATTCAGGTTCTGCTTGGAGGATTAAATTGGATTGCCACATTTCCTAAATCCAAACATAAGCCAGCAACAGGGTTACAGTAGGGAAGGAAGTTAACACCCTCCAACGAATTATATTCTGTGTGGCCATAATCTTTATCAGCTATTGCCAAGGGAGGCAGAGCTTAAGACCTTTTCCATCTGAGTGAATTTGGGTGCTGGAAAGGTGCTCCATCAAGAAAGTAATGGAAATTTCTCGAATGTTTTCTCTCGCGACACAACAGTTTCTTCAACACAGAGTGCAGCATCGTAGCCTGCTCTTCAGTCTGCATCACAGCAGGAGGCAGCTTTAACATGAAGAGCAATGGGACCTTGGAATTTCTACTTCTTGGACATCGGAGCCCGAAGAAGCAAGGCATCTCTGCTGCCACAAGAAATTTCTTCCCCTTTCTGTATGACCAGAGGATACATGAGCAGTCTGAACTGATGTATCAAACCCAGCCTGAAGTCCTTGACCTCGACAGGTTTAGCCAATCTAGCTGAAAAGTTTGATCTCATCTTTTTCAAAGCATAGAACTTATCTGACGGAAGGGAAGAGTCTGGCATTGGCAAATGGCGTACAGACTCCAACAGGTTTCTGGAATAAGAACATTTCTAGCAGGAAGAGGATTTCTCCTTTCTAGGACAGCTTTTGTGCTTCTTAGAGGTCTTTTATTGGCAGGTGACTTTGATGGAGTTGAGGGAAAGAACTCTTGCGTCTCCCTGCAGGCTTTACCCAAAACGAAGTTAGGCCTCCTTATCCTCTGGTTACCTTTATAGGTCATGGAGTCACAGGAATAACAGTCCATGGCCTTTTGTTCCAATCTCAAACACCACATGCAGATGTTATTGAGGTTAGAAAGGACATCATCGTGCAATATCTGCTAAAACGTTTTAACCCAGAAGCTTTTGGAGGTGGACTATGAGCTAGGCACTTTACGACAGAGTGCTCTGGAGACTCTGAAAAACAAACTGCAGCAGCACCAGTTGGCTTCCAAAATACTCTGGTGTTATGTTTGGAGGTAAAATCATGGCAGCATCTGCGTGGGTAGTAGGAAGCAATGTATAAAGGAAGAATTTTGTATTGTATGTAAAGTATTTCTTGTTTAATTTGTGTGTGTATTTGTGGACCTCCGTAAGAGTACCATATCAAAATTAATTAAATTGATTGATGGCAGCATCTGCGTGGCATCACCCGACAGTGCTGGAAGGCTTTCTGGAGTTTTGCAGACCAGTCTGAAGCCTGCAAGGACAATTCATAAGATGAAGGATCTGCACTAAGACAGTATATTCCTGCATTTAGCAAGTACGGTGAGACTGATAATCAATATGTCCAGACTACTATTGTGTTCTAGAAAAGCAAAACCTGTATGCATACAAGTTAAGACATTGCAAAATACCTCACAGTAGAAAACATTAAAGACCCATTAGAACTTTGTGAATGCTCTCTCTTGACTGGATACCTTTCACAAGAAGACTTTCAGAAAACTCACTGTTAAATCAAGAATTCTTTTTTCTACCAATTGTATTTCTACAGCCCAATTTAGGCTCTACACCTAAACTAGAAACCCTACATCACGCACGGCATTGCTGCTAACCATTCCCCCCATAGGGAACCCATGTGGATATGAGCACTGTCTGGTGCAAAGTGTGGAACACCCTAACTCACAGATGAAAGGACAATTGGAACCACTTAATTCAGAAATATAATAAAAACTTGTGTTTTCCTACCATATTCAACTCACCCTAAGCATGAAGTTTTTCAGGCTGATAGCATAATATATCATACTATTGCGATAATCTATGATCGTCACACTCCCAATTGACTTCAGATGACACTTCCAGGCAGCTTAGTCTTCAATACTTCTGGGTAATGTCACTCTTTGCTAGATTTATTAAACTTCCACCTGATGGATTCAATGTCAGACCTTTAACCCCCAATGTAGGACCAGATAGCAATAGTAACTTTTTGATAGTTTACAACTAGCCGCTGCGCATAGCATCTAACCGGTTTGATCACATCAGCACCCGCTTTTCTTTTGAACACTCGCCATGATATAGACTTGCATGTGAAGCTGTGTCTGTAATGCTCCCTGCTTATGTACCCTTTTACACCTAAAAGCCTTGTGCACTGTACATAACTCCATTAATCTACGACAAACTACGAACAGTACCCTTTTAACCATACATTCAAAGGGTGTCCAGGAATTCGTAACAAATCAAAATGCTATATGACCTCATTAAGACCATGAAGCTCTGTATGCAAGATACATAAAGAATAGCTACCTAACAATCTAGAAAGAGCTTTGATCTTTTAGCGCAGTCAGTGCTACATAAATACTAATGGAATATAACTTCAAAGCTCAAATCTATGGGAAGGTACTTCTATTACACTTGTTTTCAACGCATCCTTCCTTCAGGGTCTCAGTCTACTTCAGGTTCACTCTTGTCTCCAACTTTTTTCTTTTTAGACTTACCAGACCATTCTTTTCACTTGTCAAACGCATTCAACTAGTGACGCTCTATGTATAAATGTACCTAACAGGCCCTCTAACACACCCTGTTTCATCAAAACTCATAACTAACTCATCCTTACTTGGTTTTTAAAATAGACAGATTGTGCCTGATGCATGGAATCATTCTTTACTATTTCCCAGACAACATCTCCATAATGATAAAACTTAACTGGTCAAGACATTCTGTCGCAATGTACATGAATGCTTGAGCAAGTTTCTTACCATCTGGGAATGATAAAACAGGGTGAACGCAGGAATCAAGCTGGGCAAGACATTCGGAAAGTGGAGCCTCGTAAACTATTTCTGGTGACACACAACTTCGACAACCACAAAGTGCACATGCTGGGTTTACATCACAGCTACTCCTTGTCATACCAGCACGCTGCACCTACAAAATAGGAAAAAGGGATAGAATTGTCAAAATTTAATCTCTGAAGAAGTTGCTAGGTTGCAAAAAACGTATTAATCCAAACAGTTTGCTGTAACCGATTCTTTACAAGTAATACCCAACGAAGAGTGCTCTTCCCCCTTATTACAGCTGTAGGACGTTGGGTTCTACTGCAGTAACCCCCCACCCCACACCTTTTTGCCAGACTACTGATGAACTTTGACTGGATGTGCCCTGGGTCCCTGCCTATCAGGGTCCCAGTGTTCTTTCCCAAAACTGCACTTTTAACCCCCAATAGGAACCTCTCTGGCCACGTCAGTCCCTTGTAGAAGGTACCATAAGTACCAAGAGACCTGTGGCCAGGGGAGGCCTATATGGGCTGCAACACTTATTGTGCCACCCTTAGATGCCCTGTACCCACACACACACACACACACACACACACACACACACACACACAGCAGGCGGTGTGCTTTAGTGCAGAAGTGAAGAGTATACATGGCACACATACATGTTTGTCATGCCTACAACTCATTGCTCTGGCATACGTCAGCCACACCTCTAGCTTGGTGCACTATACCAGTGGTGAGGGTACAGATGCATGAGCCCTGTACCCCTACAATGTCTAGATCAATTCTTAGACATAGTAAGTGCAGTAATGCCATTAAGATTATATGGTGCTGGGAGTTGGCCATTAAAAACTCCACAGCACCATAATGGCTTCACTAAACTGGGAAGTTCGGTATCAAACTTCTCAGCACATTAAACCCACACTGATGCCAGTGTGGGATTCAATGAAAAATGAACTCAGGGCATCTTAGAGATGCCCCCTGAAAAACGACCACCCTCTGGTGTGTTCCCTCACTGGTAAACACCAGCCTGCCACCACCAGACAGGTTTCTGGACCCCTGGGGTGGGAGCCATCGCTCCCCGAGAACAGAAACAAAGCCTTTCCAGGGCGGAAGTGGTCACAACTTCCCCAGGTCAGCAACAGCCATCTGTGGCAGGGGAGCTTCAAAGGCCTTGCCGCCTTTGTAACGTGACCCCCAACCTCTAGAGCCATCAGGAGCAGGCCCCCTTCCCGTCTCCCCTCCTTTTCGGTGGTAAGACAGGCGGGAAAAATTAGAACAGGGCAGAAAGTGTGCCCACTTCTGCCATCCCCACCCTTCAGGTGGGGGAGGTGAAACCCACTCTTCAGTGCAAGTCATCTTGCAGATAGCAGGCACTCTCCAATCAGGATTAGGGATTGTGCCACACTCTCCCACGTGGGGTGAGCACACCAAGAATGTAGTCACCATAATAGCCCATTGGGTACTGACCTCAAGACCCCTAAAACGCCCCCTAAATACAGTATTTAGGGGCATCCCAGAACAAAGAAGACAGATTCCCGCAACCTACAAAGGACGACGAAAGAAGACACCCAGCAGAGAAAAACTGACTTGGCCCCGGCCCGTCTGCAGTTTCCAGAGATACTGTGTGAAAAGTCACCTTGTCCTGCAGACAGCAACCCCCAGAACCCTGGGAGGACTGACTGCCTTCAACAAAGACCGACTCTCCTGTGAACAGCAGATCTGTTCAAAAGAAACAGCCAAGAAAGACTCCAAGCCTACTGAGGACAAAGAAACCCGATGCCTGGAACCCCCACTGCACCAGACGCCTACGGCCTAAGTCCGAGGGACCCATTGGTCCCAGAGAGGGCCCTTAGCACCCCAGAGTCCGAGTCCACCATGGGTGACACCTCCAGGACTCCCATACGTCGGCCTGCAGCCTCTGCATGGTAACCCGCCCCAAACGCGAGTGGCCCAGTAACGTGAAATCCAACCTCAAAAGAAACCCCAGCATCCAGAAGCCCTGCGCCCTGGAGAAGAGAGCCCTCCAACTAACCTGTCCAGCTGCTGGTTCCTCCCGCAAGTCTACCTGGACCGAGCCTGCAGCCAAAACCCAAAACCAGCAGCCCCCATTTAAAACAAGGCACCCAACGCGAAAACAGCACCCTGCACAAGCCGCCGCAGCAGGTGCACTTTTGGGTGCTAACTCGAATCCCCCTTTGCCCTGAGCCTAACACCAGGAGCTTTGCTCCCCCAACCATGTGGCCTGCTTGTGAGCAGCCACCAACCGGTCCCCCATTGGATAACATTAGGCCATGGTACTCTGCACCCGGCCAACCTAGTGCCACTGAGGGTTTTCCGAGTGCCTCCTCGACCCTGGGTGAACCCCGCTTCAAATCCCAGAATACCAACTCCCACAAATAAGTACTTACCTGCAAGCTGTTAACTTAATTTCCTTCCATAGGATTGCATTGACTGCTTTTCCTTGAAAATTCTTTTAAGTGTGGAGTTGGTTTGTATGAAAAATTGAAAAACTGCAAATATACTAAAAGTGAATTACTTACCTGTTGTCTGGGAAATGTCTGTGTGATATCTAGACATCACTGATTAGCAAAAGTAACTTAAAAAGTAATCTAAAAAGTAAAGTGTGCAGTAATCTGTAAAGTAACTGAAAAGTTATTTCGAACTGTTGACTTACTGTAATTGTACTGTAATTCAACCAACTGCATTTTAACCTGCATTCAAGTGTAAATCACTGCATTAGATTTTGCAAAGTATTATTTCACTTATTTGCACCAGGTATGGCATGGTTATAGAAATAAAATAACTAAATAATATTTTTGATATATACAAACTGGTCTGAGTTCAGTCTTTGAGTTTGTGCCATCATTTCTTGCCTGAGTGTGTACAACAAATGCTTACCACTACCCTGTGCTAAAGCCTTACTGCTCACCCACAATAAAACAAATAGAGATTAAGGTGCTATCTACCTTTACCAATGCCTTCCTTTGGGCTTCCACTCGACTGCACACTATACCCCATTTTGGTCTAGTATATACAGAGCCAGCTTCCTACGACTGCCTTAAACCCATTTTTTTTTTTTTAACTCCTGCTCTTTGGGCTGATCAATTTTGAGGAGCCAACCATAATGTGGATACAGCTTTTAATACAGTAAGCATAATCCTAATGTTAGCACTACTCTACTGCAATTTAGAGCCATCTGAAGATCAGCTAGTTTTCATGTATGTAGCATAAGAAGGTCAGTGCTACACCTTCTAGACAACTGGCTTGCGCCTCTTTTAAGCATAACTTTCCAAGGTGTATCAGCGTTTGCCCACAACTGTCATCAAGAGATCGAGATTCATCCTAGATAACTGGAGGAGCATTAAGCCTACTCATCTCCTCCTTGCTCCACTAAATTTATTCAAAACTCTGAGACTGCTAGTCTCAACTACTCCTGGCTGGCCCTTAGATGCATGGTTTCATTTCGATTTGAGTGGACAATGGACTTCCATTCAGTCTTGAGTGTTCTCTTGAGTCCAGAGGGTCATCTTCATAGCCTGGTCCTTTTCTGCTAGCTTGAACTGACAACTTGGAAGGACCCAGAAGCAATGACTTCTGCAGCCTGTTGCATAACTCATGGTCCGTCTTCTACCTCGGGAAAACAGGTACACTGATGAGGTAACATGGATTGACTGGAGTGTGGTTCTCCATCCCCACTTCCTCCTATAGAAGTGCCTATCCATCAAGAAGGATTGTTTAGTGTGCAGCACAATTTAAAAGGTATACTTCAAGAGGCAGTCCTCCCTTGTTACTCCTCCAAGTGGAATGTTAATTCTCATGCACGCTTCCTGACAAAGGCTCCTACAAACCTAGACCTCAAGCACTCCTTCTAAAGCGAACAATGCTCCTTAGACTCTATCCCATGGTGAGGTGTACAACATTAAGGCCCTCTCAGTTTCCAACCATATTGGTATCATAACATAGGGAAGTTCTAAATTTATGGAGTAAGACAGCTTTCCTTTTGGTCTTCAGACCATATTTTGCATCAAGGTCTTTACTTGGCATCAATGAATACCTTAAAGAACAAGTTACTTGCCTTCGGCAACAATATGTGTAAGAGAAATATATTAGTTATAGATTCCTTACCTTAGAATTACCCCGAGACGTCAGACTGGATCCGGAGAATTTTTCTTCAGCAGTACCCCTGTGCGCCAGTAGGTGGCGGTCGACTACGAGTTAGTCGTTGGCGTCGTGATCGCCGGAATGACGTCGCGGTATCTACTTAGATGCCACCCCTATGGCTGATGTCAGTTCTTTACACGACATTCCACGCCAGAAGCACAGAGCCATGCAAGACACTGACCACTGGTGCACAAAACTCGGGCCCTGAAAGGGATTCACTTACTCTAGAAGTCAGTTCGCAGAGCCTTGAGGATAGGTGGGGCACTAAGGAATCTATAGCTAATATATGTCTCTTATAGATATATCGTTACCGAAGGTAAGTAACTTGTTCATCTGAAAGACTATTAGTTATAGAGTCCTTACCTGACAATAGATACCCCAGCGATACCAACCCTGAGGTGAGTCTGCGAACCAAATTCACACCAGAAAGTCCTGGAGAACTGAACGGCCAAGGAAGCCGTCTCTCCGGACTTGGCTATCCAGGCATAGTGTTTAGTGAAGGTGTGCAATGATGCCCACGTGGCTGCCTGGCAGATGTCATTGAGAGGGACTCCACGTCCCAAAGCAGTAGCATCTGCCGTAGCCCTGGTGGAATGGCGTGCAACCCAACAGGAGGCTCGTTTTTCACCAAGGAATAACAAATTTTAATGCAAAGAACAACCCATCGAGAGATGGTTCTTTTTTGCACAGCCCGACCTTTCTTGACACCCACATAGCCAACAAAGAGCTGATCTTCCATCCGGAATTGTTTGTGCAATCCAGATAAAATGATAGCACACGTTTTGGATCCAAATGGTGGAGCCTCTCTTCTTTAGAAGGATGCGGGGCGGGAAGAAGGTGGGCAAAGTGATGGTCTGTCCTATGTGGAAAGAGGTAACCACTTTGGGAAGAAGTTCTAGTTCGAAGGACAACCTTGTCCGGATGAACAGCAAGAAAAGGCGGTTTAGAAGAAAGAGCCTGAAGCTCACTCACCCTGCGAGCAGGGGTGATGGCAACCAGTCAATAAGGCCAAGAGCCTGAGAGGACAATTATGTAGTGGCTCGAAAGGAGCACACATAAGGTAAGTTAAGACCAGATTCAAGTCCCACTTGGGCATTACGAAAGGAATAGGAGGAAAGAGCTGAGTAATGCCCTTAAGAAGTCCATTTACAATAGGAGACTTGAAAAGAGAAGGCAGATCAGTAAGGTGAAGAAAGGGCAAAATGGCCAAAAGATAGCCTTTAAGGGTGCCCAGGGCAGAGCCCTGCTGGGCCAAAGAAAAATGAAGAGGAGAACCTCTTAAAGAGGGGGAGAAAGGGGATCCACAGCCTTTGCTGTGCACCATGCCACAAATGTGTTCCACCTACAGACGTATACCATTTTAGATGAGGGACGGCTGGCTGCCAAGATGACATTACAGATGAAGCTTTAAAATCCGTCACAATCCTGAAGATGACAGCTCCCTGACCTCCTGGCCCCGGCGTTCTTACCTTCATCTCGTCTCAGGGTGCCGCTGGACGCTTTCTGCACCTTGCTCCGCCGCTCCTGTGCTGAGCTCTATTCCTGGGCCTGCACCTTGGACTCGGGCCTTCCAAATGCTGCCTCAAGGATTCATCGCCTCAGACCGACTGCGCCTGGAGCGCGGCCCCGGCTTGTGTCCTTTCTTGCTACCGGAGGGGCCTGGTGAGTGTTCCACCTGCCGGGGGCTCTCGGGGACGGGGCTTTGGGGCCCGCGCGCCATACTGCCAGGTCTTCTCTGCCAAAAACCACGGGCGCCGGCCGATCCCTTATCAGCGCCCGCTGGGTCCTTGCTCGCTCCACTAAGGCCGGGCGACGTAGGTGGCGAGCCCCCCGCAACCCACCCCACCGCTGCTCCTCTCTTGGTGGTGCGACTCCCACCCTCATCGGCAGCCGGATGCAGACTTAATAACTCTCCGCCACCCGGCCTCACCTTGAGGCCTGCCTCCCTGCCTGGAACCTAACCAGCCCGGCCGTACACCCGCCTTTGCCCTGCACTGCTGCTGGCTGCCTTGAACCACATCGACCTCCCGCCTCGGGCGCGGTCCCGATGCGGGGCTGCCCTTCCACAGGCGATACCGGGGGTCTCCATACGCTGTGGCTTCTCCGGGCGGGCCTCCCTGCCTTTCACTGCTGCCAGCTCCTGATACGGCCTGATTGCTGCCCGTCTACAGCGGACTGGGGTGTGTGCCAACGCTGTTGGGGGCCGCTGCGGCTGGGTTGGGGGTAGCGTGTGCCACACCGCGGGGCCTCTGCTCCTGTTTAGTCTCTACGCTCCTGTCACCCCGTGGGGTTCGGCCCCGTGCGTGCTAGGCCTCGCGCCCCTCCTCGCATCCCTGCCGCGCCGCTCCCCGCAGCTGCACTCCTGTCAACACCTGCACTGCTGTCACTATCGGTGTCCCCTGACATGTGGCCCATGGACCCCTTCACAGCTCTTGTCTCCGGATTTGGACTGCCACATTGGTGCCACGCGCTGCTGGGTCGCTTTCCTATCTGCTAGCTGACCTGACCGCCTGGGGGGGGCCTGCAAACACTTTGTCGCGGCGAGCGACCACAAGGATCGTCTTTGCTCCCTCCTCCTGGTGTTTTCCCAGGTGTCGCCTTCAGCACCTTCTTCTTGCTTTGTCAGATGCCCTTGCAGCTGTGTGTGTTGATCCGCCACCAAGCGGTGTTCCCTGTTCACTCTCCTCTCGACTGGTGTCATGGGCAAGGCCGACCCCAAGCAGCCTAGGTTCACCTTCAATCAACGCCGCCAGACGCGCCAGAACGGTGCGGCCGCCGACGGAGGATCCCAACCCCCTCGCAGAGATGGCCGCCTCCCGGGAGGACGATCTCAAGGCCATCATGCTGGAGGTCAAATCCGCCGTCTCTGGCATCGCTGGCCAGCTGGACCAGCTTTCCTCACGTCTTGACGTGGTAAAGTCACGAGTGCACTCGCACAACAACCACCTCCTGCATGCCGAGACGAGGATCTCTGACGTTGAGGATGTCGCCACTCAGGATCGCCGAAAACTACTTCAAATGGACAAAATCCTGGAGCTAATACGCACCAAAAGCGAGGACTTGGAGGCACACTCCAGAAGAAGTAACCTCCGCATCTCTGGGGTACCAGAGTCCACAAACATCTCTGGTATGGAAGATTTCGTGGAGCAACTTGTGCGTGAACTGTTTGGAGACCTGCTCTCCCCAGTCTTTATTGTTGAGCGTGCCCACCGCTCCTTTGGCCCCCGTCCTGCACCTGGATCGCCGGCTCGCACTATCAGCGCCAAAATCCTCAACTTCCGGGACTGCAATGCCATCCTCTGGGCGGCAAGGGACAGGGGTGAGGTCCGTTATGAAGGCAACGCCTTGTCCTTCTACCCGGATGACACTCTGTCGGTGCAGGCTACCCGACGCGAGTTTCTGCCTGCAAAGCGAATCCTCCAAAAACATGAGATCCCGTACTCCCTCATGTATCCAGCCAAGCTGCGGGTCCGACAGGGCTCCAAAACTCTCGTCTTCCCTGAGCCTAAAGATGCTCTCACCTTTGCCAAGAAGCTCAATCGCACCAACCGTTACACTCCAGCCCTCTCTCAGGACTCCGCCTCTGGCGTCTTAAGTGACAATGACGGACTTCATCGTCTTCTGCGGAGCTAGTTGAATTCTGCTCTCCACCTGGACTCCCCCGCCCGGAGACCCGACAGACTTAACCTGCACTAAACGGCTCTCGGAGGTTTTGATGAGGAGCCAGGACTAAATGTACCTTTGCAAAAACTCTGCATATTCTGTCACCTGCTCTTAATTTTTGGCTTGGCCACCCTGTCTCTTAGACAGGGGCATATGCAGAGCGTTGCCATGACCCAGCGGGATAATTCCCACTTTGGCTCTTGACTGATCCTTTCCCAGTAGTGGTTCCCTAGGGCGGGTCTGGGTGGTCTCTCAAACTGTTTAAGGGGTTGGTGTGGGTGGTGGGTTCCTTTGGGGTGTTAAAAGCCTCCTGCTGGGGCTTCTTTGTTTTTGTCACATTGCTTTTGGTTTATGTATTGCACTTTTGATGATGTTGCTCCAGAACTGTTTCGATGCACAGCTCTGTACCGCCTTATCTGTTCCTCCGATGCCACAACACTGCGCATGGTACCTGCTCCCACCTCCTCTCACATGTTGGACCTATTGGCTCCCCCATGAAGCCCAGTCGCAGCAACTTCTAGGTTGTCCTTTCTTATACCCTTTGTTGTTGCACTGCTTTTTGCCTTCACCATTGGTTCGCGCACTCACCCACACGTGGGCCCTTACCAGCTTCACCACATTCTGCATGATTATCCCTCACAATATGACTATTATTCCAGGGACATGGAACATTCGTGATCTAAATGATCACCGCAAGGCTCACCAATTTGGGTGGGGGGTCCTTGGGGATTTGCCTCCTCCTTCTGAGGTGTGTTGGTTTTGGTTATTTTGTATTGCCCTGCCCTTCAGCTTGCCCTGCGATGCCATTCTAGCCTGGCTCTGCTATGCCATGCTGCGCTGCCTTGCGCACCACCCCAAGACTCTGCTCCTGGGCACGACACTAATCAGCATCCTCCTTTCGGGGTTTGCAGCTCTCCTTGCTGCCCCGCTACCTGTCGCGGCTGGCCCTCGGCTGTCCTGGTTTCACCCCTTCGCCGCTGCATTACTCGTCGCTTTCTCAGTTAGTCAGCAACACCATATGCACCCGCACGAAGACCCAGGCCATACTCATCACACTTCGTTTAATTATTCTCCACAGCATGACTGAATGACTGACATTACTTGCTGGACATGGAACATTCGGGGCCTCCACGACCACCGCAAGGCTCAACTTGTCCATGCGCATCTGGTCCGACACAAGGTAGACATCTGTCTGCTACAGGAGACAACTGCTTCCTACATCTGCTGCCAGACTGCTCTCCCGGCACTGGGGAGAATCGCACTCCTCTTTCTATTCCAACTATTCTCAGAGGGTCTCTATTCTCTTACGTAGGGGGCTCCCTTGGCAAACCTCCCATGCTATAACCGACCCCGCAGGGCACTTTGTTGTTCTGCATGGCTCCCTTCAGGCCCAACCCTACACAATAGCTGCAATCTTATAAGGATGACCCAGATTTTTTCGCGCAGGTATGGCACCACATTTCACCCCTTGGCCACACTGCGCTCCTCTGGGGTGGGGACTTGAATGTTTAGCTTTCCACCGTCCTGGATCGCTCTGGCTTTCATGCCTCCCACCCCCATGCTGTGGCATTTCTCCACCCTAGCCGAGAACTCCCTGTACGACGCTTGGCGCCACACGCATCCGGATGCCCACGAGGGCACTTGCGTCACCGGCACACGTGGTTGTTGGCCCCGGCTGGATCTCTGGATCTCCTCTCCTGATGTCCTTTCCTGGCTCACTTCCGTTGATCAAATGGCGCAAACTCTTTTCGACCACGCGCCAGTTCAGTTCGGTTTCCGTCTAACTCTGTCCCCCCCGACGTGCTTTCTCCTGGCGGCTACCATCTAACTCTCTGCGTGATTCCGTCTTTTGTAATGAGATCAAGACCGTGATCACTAACTACTTTGAGTTCAATGAGGGCTCTGTGGACTCTTCTTCCACTCTTTGGGAGGGTTTCAAAGTCGTCATTCGCTGTGTATGCATCTCTAAACAGCCCGGGGTCCTGCGCTCCATCCACAACACTCTTAAGCAGTAATTCGATATTAAATGCTTACTCATTCTCAAGCTCTTGATCCTAGCCCAGTTACACTCCCCCCGCCTTCGTGAGAAACATACTGAATTCACTGAGGAGGCTAACGGAGCTCTTGTTCCTTGGTAGGGAGGCCCGGGCACGCCGTTTCAGCGAGGGTTACCGACCAGGTAAAACCATGGCCAACCTTCTCCGCCCAGTCCGTGCTGAATCCTACATCATAGCGCTCCGGGACGGTGGCCCAGCTCGTACCTACTCTCCCGAGGAGATCAAGGCGCATTTCACTGATTTTTATACGCAATTGTACACAGCAGGTTCCGCCCCCACCCTGCGTGAGGCCCTCGACCAGTATTTCGATACCCTCAAGCTCTTATGGCTCGAAAACTATCATCGGGAATACCTGTATGAGCTCTTCTCTAAAGAGAAAATTCTAGCCGCCATCAACAGCATGCCTGGTGATAAGGCTCCTGGTCTGGACAGCTTGACCGTCTCCTTTTATAAGACTTTCGCTCCACTACTGGTGCCGCATCTGGCCGCCATGTATAATGAGTCCTTCGAGAGTGGCCAATTTCCATCTTCGCTCAGTGAGGCCATGCTGACCCTTCTTCTCAAGCCGGACAAACCCCCCCCCGAACTGTGTGACTCTTATCGCCCCCTGTCCCTCAATATTGATAACAAAATCTTTGCCAAACTGCTAGCGTCGCGTCTTCTCCCTCTCATGCCGCTCATCGCTCGCCCAGATCAGTCCGGCTTCATACCAGGCCGGGCAACCTCCCACAATCTTCGGACCATCTTTTTCGTCCTTCACCAAATCAACCCAGCACTCCCTGTGGTGGCCGTCCTGCTTGACGCCACCAAGGCCTTCGATACCCTGGAATGGCCCTTCCTCTTCTCTATCCTCCCACGTCTCCGCTTTAGTTTGGTTTTTATTCGCAAAGTCATTATTGTACACTCTCCCCACCACTTGTCTACGGATCAATGGCATGGTATCCGATCCCATCCCCGCCAGGGGTGCCAGCTCCCACCTTTGCTATTCGCTATTGCGATGGAACCACTGGCGGCTAGACTGACAACACCACACACAGAGGGGAATCGGGTTTGCGGTACGCGCTCTCTTGGTTTCTATGTATGCGGACGACATCACTTTATATGTTCGTCATCCCCAGGAACATCTAAGTCCGTTAGTACACGAGATCATACGATTTGGGGGTTATTCGGGCATACAGGTCAACTGGAACAAGTCGATCCTCTTCCCTCTCACGGACGCCACCATCCCTTTCACCTCGGACTATCCTTTTGTTTGAGCGTCAGGTACCACTCGCTATTTAGGTGTCTGGTTGAGCAGGGACGTGGACGAACTCTGGAGGGGTCATTTCGGTCGTGCAGTGGACTTGCTCGAGTCGAAGATCCCCCTTTGGAGCCGGCTGCCCCTGTCGTTAGCCGGTCGAATAGCCATTGTCAAGATGGTCGTCCTTCCAAAATTCTTATATTCATTCCTGAACATACCTGTTCCCCTCACCGCCCATTTTCTCGCAGGGTTCGCTCGTTGATCATCTCTCTTGTCTGGGCCAGCAGGCAACACAGGATCGCATATGACGTTCTCACTCTCCCAATGTCATGCGATGGCCTTGGCGCCCCGAACTTCAATCTCTATGCAATGTGTGCTCAGGCCAGCTTCTTGCATTTTTGGCTTCACCCCACTCCCTTTCAACCGCACGTGGCGGTCGAGGCGGATCTTGCTGCCCCGTGGCCGCTCACCACTGTCCTATTTACCTCGGCCAAACTTCCACATACTGAAATAGACACGGTGGAGACCTTATGCTGGGCCTGGGAGTGTCTTCGTTGTTTCTTTGGTGCCCCCTTGCTTTCGGCAAATTCAATGCAGATAGTTCGGCACCCGGCTTTTCCTCCTCTCCAACCATCTGGCATGGCTAAACACGCCACCCGCCTGGGGCTGAATACGGTAGCGGATCTCTATCCAGGGAATACGTTTTATTCCCTGGCGGAGGACTCCGGCCCCATGGACACACTGCTTTTTTATCAGTTGCGGGCCATCTGTAAGGAGTTACACCCTGCGCTCCCTCTGCCTCCCACCTCGATGACCGCTCTGGAGTTTCTGTATTCGTCTTCCTCCCCTCGGAAGTTGGTAACCAAACTATGCCCTTACGCTAGCGGCCACCTCTATCTCCACTGGTCGCGCTTGTGTGGCGAGGACCTTGGCATAGATCTCTAAAGCCGATTGGCTATACTGTTGTAAGCAGACTAAGCGATTGTCTCCTAACTATCGCCTGCGCCATATCCATTTCAAATACTTGCATAGGCTCTACCACACCCCTGTTCAGTTGCACAAGCGGAGACTTATTCCCAGTGATAGATGTCTACGCTGTTCAGCTCCTGCGGTGGATTTCGCTCACCTTGCCTGGTTGTGCCCCAAGGTCTCAGATTACTGGCGCGAGGTTTGTTCTGCTATATTAGAGATCACCTCCTCGCCAGTTCAGCCTGACCTCCCGCTCTGCCTCCTCGGCTTTGTTAAATTCTGCCCGGACGCTTCCCGTCATCCAATTGCCATGCTGCTGGTCCTCGCATGGTGCAGGGTTTACATGTGTTGGGGTTACAAACCTGCACCTAAATTCGCTCAATGGCTCACGGATGCATTGTGCTGCCAGACCCTGCTGTCTGAGTTGGGGGACACTTGTCTCATACCTCCTTGCTCGTTCCCCCCCAGCGCCTGGCTTCCTCTCCTGTGCTTCCGCCGGTGTAGAATAGTAACTGGCCTCCCCCGCCCCTTTTTCTTCTCAGCAGGGCCTGATCTCCCCCCCCCCCCCCCCCCCCCCGAGACTTGTGCATCTCATACCAATGGCTGTTTCCTGTCCAAATGAGTCTGTTACATTTGCTATGCTGCCGTTTTATGATGCTCTGAGCTATTGGTCCCCTTTATGATTTTTAATTGTGCTCATATGCATGGTGCTTTGTTTCAGTGCAAGAATGTAATTTGCCTATGCAATTTTGTCAAAGGTTTTTGAAAAAGAAAAAAAGAAAGACGACATTACAGACTTCGGGAGGAAGGTCAAAAGCAGTCAACTGTCGCTGCTCAATCTCTAGGCAAGGAGGTGGAGGCTGGACAGGTTCGGGTGGAGGACTGTCCCCTGCTGCTGTGACAGAAGATCCTCCTGTAGAGGCAGTCTGATCAGAGGATCGATGGCCATGTTCAACAGCTTGGGATACCAGACTCGTCGTGCCCAATCTGGAGCCACAAGAAGGACTTGGACCCAGTCGCGCTTGATCTTCAGCACTTCCACTCGCAATGAAACGCCACACCGAGAGAGTGCTGCCTTGGAAATTCCGAAGCGCAGAACTGCTGACATTGCGCGTTATGTTCGGTGGCGAACAGACCTAATGAAAGCTCTCCCCACTGCTGAAAGAGACCTTGCACCACCTCCGAGTGAAGACTCCATTCGCGATCCATCATGCACCGGCAGTGGAGTTCATCCGCTCTGGCGTTCAGGGAACCTGCCAGGTGTTGAAACACCAGGAACATGCCCTGAAGTTCTAGCCACGTCCAGAGACTGAGAGCTTCTTGATATAGGGTCCACGACACCGCCACACCCTGTTTTTGCAGTACCACATGGCGGCTTTGCCCGTGAACACCTGCACTACTCTTCCTTTGACAGAAGGAAGGAATGCTTTTAGTGCAAGAGGGATTGCCTGGAGCTCCAACAGGTTGATGTGGAGCCCGGACTCCGCCGAAGACCAGAGGCCTCTGATCTCCGCCTCTCCCATGCGGCAGCCCCATCCCAGAAGTGACGCATAGCGCACCACTGTGAGGTCTGGTTGGGGGAAGGGAGAGGGATCTGCTGCTGACCCAATCCCGGTTCGTTAGCCACCACTGCAATTGGTGTGCAGTGCCCTCCGAAATCTGAACAACATTGGAAAGATGCCACTGATGCTGCCTACACTGGAACTTCAGGTCCCACTGCAGAGCTGGAGGCCATGAGGCCCAGCAGCCTCGGTCATTCTCACAGAAATTCGGGATTCAGGCTGAAATATCTATCTAAGCCCGAATAACCCAGACTCGCTGTTCGGAAAGATACGACCAAAACTGGGCTGTATCCGGAACTGCTCCAATGAAAAAGAGCTTCCAGTAGTGAATAAGCACGTTGATAGTAAACCCCAGCGAGTGCAGGAGGTCCACCGCAGTCTGGAGGTGAGAGATAGCCTGGGGTGAGCCCGCCTTCAAAAACCAGTGGTCGAGATAGGGGCAAGACTGGAACCCCTGATCTCCACAGATGAGCTGCGACCACCATCACTTTAGAGAATACCCGAGGGGCGCACATTAGGGCAAAGGGGAGCGGGGTAAACTGAAAATGCTCGTGGCCTACCTTAGGTAACGCCTGTGGGCTGGCATGACGGGGATGTGGAAATAAGCATCCAGCAAATGCAACGCTACCATCCAGTCTCCAGGATCGAGGGCAGACAGGACCTGAGCGAATGTCAACATTTTGAACTTCTTCTGGAGGAAGAAGTTGACGTCCCTGAGATCCAAGATAGGACGCAGGCGGGAGGCGCTAGGTGGCGCTGAACCAAGATGGCCGCACCGATGTGAGGCTCTGGATGCCTGACCCCGAAATCCGTCAATAATCCGTACAAGGACCCCTCGCCGACGAGTGCATGCCATATGGAAGTGTGCCAACAATGCTTACGGAGACTCGCTGAAAGTTTGACGGTACGGCGACAATCCCCTGTGAAGTAATCGAGCCCTGACTGGTCTCGGGGAGGAGGCGCGCCCCTCTGGCGGGCGATCGCGGCGGCTCTGCTGGCTACTCGAGGGTCGGGGCGCCCACGAGATGACAGGCCTGATTGCGCCATTTCCCTGCTGCATACCCTGCTGAGTGGGCTCCGGCCGGCGACTCGCACAGCGGACATAGAGAGGGGGACGGAGTAATGTCGGCGGGGCCTCCGAGGCCGCCGTGCTTCGTGCTCTCGACGACTGAGATTGCTGGGGCCCGCTGTTGTCGCTCGGTGAGCTGCGGGGCGCTGATCCGGTGGGCCTGAGAGAGGAAGCGCCCCGACGGAGCTGAAGCGGTGGCGGCGCTACGCTGGGTGAGATGCTACTACTACTGTAGGCTGGTGCGCCAATGCCCCGTACCATTGCTGCGACACGGGGGATGTGAAGGAGCGGCGCTGTGGGAGCGCCGGTCGCCATAGGACGGACGACGGAGTCACCGAGGAGACCCCAGCACTGCGGGGGAGGCTGTGACTGCTCATCTGCGACCCCTGATCACGAAACTGTCGAGCCTTGGGCTCGGGCGTGAAGGAGATAAGACACCGCAGTGCTGACACGGTACGCAGGCGGAAAGCGCTTGGAGGAGCCATAGTGGACGATCCTGTGGCCTGGCGGCCTGTGGGGCGCTGCACAGCCTGTGGTCGGGGGTCGATAAGAGGATGTCTGAGCGCGAGACTGCCCCCCCACGTGCCCTTTGGAGGTGCTGATAGCGCTGAGGACAGCGCCATACGATTCAAGGAAAACGGCTGGGGCATCTCCTAGTGAGGGCTGCCGCTAGAGGACATATCTGCTCCCCCCATCCGTATAGTGAAGGGGGCGCCACGGCGCGAAGACCTGCCCCTTTGCTGGCTGGAACCAGACTGCAGGGACTCGGTCCACGTCGTCAGCTGAGGTGCGGCTGGCGCCTGGGTCCAGTGGCGTCGGTGCGAAGGCGCAGCTGGGCTGCCGGAGGTAGGTGCTCCTTCCTGGGCGCTCAGCCCGAAACCCACTGTCATGGGGAAAGCGGAGGCACGCCAGTCCAAGCTCCCTTTCGATCAGAAAAAAGCGGCCACGCGCCCTGTTACTGAAGACACTGGGGCGTCTGTCCCGGAGACGTCAGCCGCTCCAGAGTCTGCCCCCAGTGATGAACTAAAAACTATGCTAATCTCGATGCAACAGAGCCTAAATGTCCTATCGGGAAAAATGGACGCCATGAATATCAGGCTCGACTTTTTGGTGCTTAAGGTGGACAAGCACGATGAGCAGATAAAGGAGGCTGAAAAACGAATCTCCGCCACCGAAGATAGCTCCACGGAGATGGCTCGACAACTGACTCAAATGGACAAACTGCTGAGTGATTGCAGCGAAAAGCGAGGACTTGGAGGCGCGCAGTCGACGCAATAACATACGCCTGGTGGGTATACCGGAGTCCACGGCCACGGGAAGGATGGAAGAGTACGTGGAACGACTACTCGTGTCCTCTATGGGAGCGGAATCCTTCTCGGCGCATATGATGGTGGAAAGAGCGCACAGAGCGTTGGGCCCGCGGCCGCCGGCTGGGGCTCCGCCGAGACCCATAGTGGCAAGGCTGCTTAATTACAGGGACCGGGACGTGGCCCTACACAAGGCGAGAGAACTTCAGAACTTACAATACGACGGCAACCCGTTCCCCCTTTATCCAGATTTCACCCTGGCGGTTCAGGAGGCTCGCCGGAAATACCTAGGGGTGAAACAGAGACTGCGCCATTCGAACATCGAATATGCTCTGTTATACCCGGCTCGACTACGGATACGACACCGTGATCGCACGATAATATGCACGAACCCACAGCGGGCAGAGGACTTCCTCAAGACTTTGAAACGACCATCTCCGTCACAGGGAAATAAGGGGGTGCGTTCGGATTCACACTCGCCCAGTGCCGAGGATTGAAAACCGTGTACCAATGTACTCGATTGTCTGGGAGAGGCACGGCGGTTCGTTGCTGGGTTCCGCGGCGGCGGGGGAGGCGAGAGCGCCTCCATGATGCCTGGGAATGGACTTGCTCCTGCGAGATCTGGCTGCTGCCGGAGAGGATGGTGGGCCCCTGGTCTACCGATTGAATGGAGAAGACCCTCTGCTTGAGTTGGCCTCGTCAGATGAGTATCTTGTGCGATTTCTTTAAACGAACATGTACTGATGTTACACTGGGGGCCCCCCCGGGACTGTTTAGCCAGCGCTGTGCATGTTTATGATAACTTTGCTGGACTGTTAGACTGTACTGGGCTTGAAGGGGTCTGCTTCAGTGGGAAGGGCACCCCCGACTCTAATCCTCCTCCATACCAGCCTACCTGGGGAGGAGACAGAGTCCTGCTGTACGGTAGGATACGGGGGCTTCGGAGGCAACCTGGCGCCCCACTGAGGAAGGTCCCCTGCACGCAAAAGTTAAGAGCTAGACGAGGTCCAGGGTTTGGTTCACTTTTATTTTGCTGCATCTTGGCATTTTGTGTTTTCACTTGATTAATGTTGTGGGAGGCGGGCGAAGAGGGAGGGTGTTGGGATACCGGCACGTTTGGGGCACCGTTGTGGGAGGGTAGGGTGGGAGGGAGGGATGGGAGACAGTTTCACGGAGCAGAGAGAACAGAACAGGGTAGAGATAGAGCGGGATACACTTTTAAAACATTGCGTCACTGCACCATGACAGCTAACGCGGCCACGCGCGGCACAGCCCTAGGGACTATTGCGCCGTTTACTGGGGAGGCCTGGGCGATCCTCCAAGGCACTGTAACATGACAGTGGAGGGTGGACGGAGAAACAGTCTGAAGCTTTTGTCATGGAATGTGAGAGGGCTGCGGGATCCCAGGAAGAGGCGGCAGATACTCTCTTACCATGACCGACACGACATCAGCATAGTGGCACTGCAGGAAACTCACACTGACCCTAGATGCTCCCCCACCTTTGGTAGTAGATGGGCTTCAGATAGGATATTTTCTGCTTACTCTACCTATGCTCGGGGCACGGCCATTTTGGTCAAAAGAGGCACCCCCTTTAGGTGCGCTGGAACGCGGAGTGATAGGGAGGGCAGGTTCTGCATGATGTGGGGCGCCTTAGGCGCGCAGTCAGTGGTGGTCATCAGCTATTATGGCCCTAACGTTGACAACCCGGACATCCTGCACGTACTGTGGGGACAGATACTTGCAGTGGGTGCCACTCACATTCTCTGGGCGGGCGACCTTAATACAGTCTGCGACCCGGTGCTGGACCGTTCTCCTCACTTGCCCCATCACTATATGAGAAGTCAAGCTGCACTGGGGGGACTGTTGGAGGGAGGCGGGCTGGTGGACTTATGGAGGCACAGACACCCCGGGAAGCGAGAGGGAACATTTCACTCCACATTACATGAGTCTTGGTCGCGACTGGACTATTGGTTGGGATCTAGGGGGCTGTGCTCTTGGGTGCGGAGTGTGATTTACCTGGCCCCGCACCCTGTCTGATCATGCCCCGGTATGCCTGATGGTGGACGTTCCGACTTTAGCTAACAGTGTCAGATGCTGGAGACTTGCCCCATAGGCGTTGCTTGACGAGGTGTTTAGAAGTGAACTGGAGGCGGCAATCACAGACTTCTTTGACCGGAATAGAGGATCGGTCGACCACGTGGGAACACTTTGGGAGGCGTTTAAGGTCACCATGCGGGGGATATGTATGGCTAAAAGTTTTGGGGTACTGGGAGACATTCGCAGACTGCTACATCTACTGGAGAAGTCGCTCAAAGACCTTGAGGCAGATATTTGGCGAAGGGGTAATGGAGAGGGCAGGGCCAAGATGAGAGAGCTATTGAACGAATACAAAGACATGGCAGACAGAGGTGAAATTTAGAGGGAAATACGCCCAGGCGCGACGATACGGGGAGGGGGGGAGGCCTGGGAAAGCCTTGGCACAGGACATTAGACAGCCTCGCCACGCTACCTACATTATAGAGGTGGAGGATGGCGATGGCAACTGCCAGAAAGATAGTGCCAAAATACTGCAGGCCTTCACTGACTTCTATGCGGAGCTTTACCGCTCAAAAGCGACTTTCGGGAAGTGTACACAGAGGCGCAGGAGACACAGATGTTGCCTCCCACGATGAGAGAGGCCCTAATCCTGTCTATTCTGAAGCCGGGGAAACCAGCTCATAAATGCGACTCCTATCGACCGCTGTCCCTCATCAATGTGGACAGTAAAATCCTCACTAAAATGGTAGCTAACCGGCTGAATCTCCTGATGGACAAACTGATCCTGCCGGATCAGGCGGGATTTATTCCTGGACGCTCCACATCCCACAACCTCTGCACTCTATTCTCGATCATTCAGCAGGTAGACCCGCAACTGCCGTTGGCGGCCGTCTTCTTAGACACCACTAAGGCCTTCGACTCGGTGGAGTGGGACTATCTGCATGCAGTGCTTCGCTGTATGGGATTCCCGGTTGGCTTCTACGCCCTGCTTAAAATGCTCTATACTGACCCAGTGGCCCGGGTGCAGATCAATGGGCACACGTCTCAGGCGACATCATTATCGCGGGGCACCAGGCAGGGGTGCCCACTATTGCCACTGCTGTTCGCCCTGGCGATGGAGCCGCTGGCGGCCAGGGTGCGCCAGCACCATCAGGAGAAGGCCCTAAGGTGCCTTTTGCGTCTCATACTGATTTCGTTATATGCGGACGATGTCACCCTGTATGTAAAGGATCCGGCTAATAACCTAAACCCGCTCTTGCGAGAATTTGTGCGATTCGGTGGCCTCTCGGGCATACACATTAACTGGGCGAAATCTCAGATCCTACCCCTTACTCCGGCTGCCGCTCCCTTTGCGGTGGACTTCCCCTTGGAATGGTGCGACTCCTCGGTTCGGTACCTGGGGGTGAATGTCGCCCTGGATCGGGAGGAGCTGATTCGCGACAATTACGGCCGAGCCATCGACACATTACGAGATTCTATAACAAGGTTGGTGGCTATGCCATTGTCCATCGCTGACAGAATTTCCTTAGTTAAGATGACGGTGCTGCCTAAGTTTCTCTACTATTTCCTGAACATCCCCTATCACCCTGGCCACACTTTTTTTTACACGTTGAGGACGGAGCTACTGCGCCTTGTCTGGGGCGGCAAGCAGCCGCGGATTAGTTGGGAAACGATGGCCAGCCCCTATGAGACGGGGGGCCTTGAGCTCCCTAACTTTGAACTCTATTACATGTGTGCGCAAGCGCATTATGCGCACTACTCGTTCCGAGGCCCGAAATACACGGCCCATGTGGCTACGGAGCACTTGCTTGTGGAGCCTGTTCCGCTGGAGGGGGCGATCTTGCTCCCGAAGGGGGGGGCGCGAACGCGATCCCACAACTGTCGACTGCACAGTGAGAGCGTGGAATTGGATCGCGCGCAAGATGCAAGCCTCAATGATCTATTCCCCCCGCCTGCCATTGACGTTTCATCCCCAACTGACCCTCCTACAAGAGGGAATTTTTAAAAGATTCCAGCGGCAGCGGGGAATCGACACATGGGGCGACATATACAACGGCGGGAGGTTCGCTACCCTCCAGCAGCTGTGTGCAGAGCCCCCCCCAACTGGAATGGAGACATTCCTCTACGCTCGTTTACGGGAGGGAATACTGGCATGTACGCCTGACTACCCGCGTGAGCCGCCGATGCTCCCTCAGCTACACACCCTGCTGGGAGCGGAAACTGCTTCCCACTCGGTGTCCGCTTTATACAGGTCTGTATATATTGAACTTGGCACCTCGCATGGCCCTGCCCGGGCTAAATGGGCTAGTGAAGTCGGACAGGACATTATGGACCGGGAATGGCACTACTGCTGTACACAGACGGAGAGGGTGTCTGCTAGTGGCAGGTTGCGCATCACGCATTTCAAATTCCTGCAAAGATACTATTACACCCCTGCTAGACTACATAGATTTGGGCTCCAGGAGAACGCTCGATGTGACAGATGCCGTGCGGATGGTGCTGATATGCTGCACTTGCCCTGGAGCTGCCCGGCTCTTCAGTTATACTGGGAACAAGTCTTTGAGGCAGTAGGGAAAATGATAGACACTGCGCTTCCGCCTACTCCCTCGATAGGCATTTTGGGGTATACTGCAGGCCTCCCAGTGTTGGATAGAAAATTAGCTTCGCTGTGCTTCCTTCTTACCAAATGGAAGATAGCCTGCAGATGGGGCAGGGGGAGGGCACCTAAATTCAAAGATTGGTTGGAGACAATGATCCTTTGGCAAGATCAACTTGCTCTTTACTCTGATCTCCTCCCGAGCGGTTCCCGGGACATATGGGACCCCTTGAAGACGTACTTGTTGCAATATCCGCTGTTGCCTGAGGTGGCCCCCCCCCCCCCACCCCCCGACTGGATTAGACACTGCTTAGCGTGCAGAGAGAGTATGGCCGGTGTTGTTGACCCTTGGGGGGCTGTTGTGGCCTCTCAGTGTCGAGTCGCCTTCGGCGGCTGGCTGGGTGCTGAAGCAAGTGGGGTGCTTGCGTGGCTGGCTGCGATTATGGTGCGACAATGAGGCTGCTTAAAGGATTGCCATTAATACAGTTCAGATAGGCATGGCAGTGACTACGGCTCTCAGAGTGGGGTCTATTGACCCAGCTGCTTCCTGGCTCGTTCCGAGGCATCCTTGTTGGACTATTCCTTCTCTCACCGTGAGGCTGGTTCTGAATGGGTTATTTAGTTGGCATTTTTTTTGATTACTGGGGTTTTTTTTTCTTTGTTTTATTAAAATGCAAAACCCATCTATACTGTTGCGCGGCCTGCCCTTTCGGGTTGTTGGCATTTCGCTGTGAACAGCTCTATTCCTCTGTTTGTTATGATGCGCTGCCGGCCCGAGGTGGATGTAGGCGGGACGCTGTGTGATGCTTCTATTTGCTGAATAAAGGTTTTGAAAAAAAATAAAAAAAAGATAGGACGCAGGCCTTTGTCCTTCTTGGGCACCAGGAAGTGGTGGGAGTAACAACCATGACCTAATTCTGGGACAGGGACTTGCTCGACAGCCGTAACTTCCTGACAGCGAAGGGCCAAGTGTTCCTCCGACTTGCTGGCATGGAGGGAAGAGTAGTCGATAAAGGGGAAGGAGAAGCCCCTTCGGACTGTCTGCAAAACCCACCTGTCCGACGTGATGTTGTGCCAGTGGGGGAGGGGATTGCGGATCCTGCTGCCCACTGGCAACTGGTGGCCCAGAAATGTCAGACTAGGAAGGCTTAGAGGCTGCTGCAGAGGGAGCACTGGCCCGCCCGCTGGCCCCCAGACCCACGGCATTGGGTCCCATGTCCTCTGCCGCGCAGACACTGGGTGGATTGCGCCAGCCTATGGCCCTGGGCGGAACGTGGTTGGGGACCCCATCCATAGCCACGCACAGGACGAGAGGTGGTAGCAAGGCCCAAGGATCTGGCCGTAGCTCTAGAATCCTTTAAAAAAAAAAAAATACTTTTTTGTAATTTTCCAACAATGGAAAAAATAAACTTGAGCCGTCATTTACAGAATCCTTTGAGACAGTTCTTATTGACACATTCTTTAGTCCATGCATGAGAGTCCCAGGTGGCCATTACAGGTCATTGTACTTTTACAATTCCCATGGCATAGCAGCACATTCAGTGACAATACAAAGAACGTCAGGGCTGACATAGGCACCTCACACATTATTTTCCCCCTCAGACCCACTAGACTGCTCACCACCTGATTCTCTCCAACTTATTTCCTCAGCTAGCTTTTCGTCCCTTCGACATGCCTTGATATGCAACTCCTCAGCCAAAGACCACTGGGCTACATCCCTTAGCCAGTTCTCAAAAGAGGGAGATCTCGCACCCATCCAACAGATGGCTACACTCCGTTTAGCCAACACCAGTGCCAATTGTACCAGCTTATTTACCATTTTTCATTTTTTTGCGTCGCGGCACTAACCTCAGAAGGCAGTGCCTAGGTGTTGCCTCCAGCTCAAATCCCACCGTCCGCGGATTCGCACTACTACATCAATCCAGTACTGGTGAAGTTCTGGTCAATCCCACACCAGATGCATGAAACCCGCATGTACGCCATGACATCTAGGGCACTCAAGCAATCGGGAGGCATCTATGCGATGGAGCCTTGCCGGAGCCATGTACACCCGGTGCAAGAAATTATAGTGCAGCAACTTAAACTGGGCGTTGCAGGACACCTTACGCGTTAGCGAACACGCACTTCCCCACTCTTTTTCCTGTTTCGACTCCTGCAAATCCGTATTCCACGCGTTCCACGTCTTAAGGGCCAAGAAGCCAGAGTCAGCCCTCATAGCTTTATACAACAAGGACACCAACCTGTACCCACCTCCACAAGTTAGCATTATATCTAGGGTTTCTGTGGTCCGGGGCATGGCCGGGTACACGGGCCACGTCATCTTGGCCACTTCCATCAGACCAGCATATTGTAGGTATTGCCCCGGACCCAAGCCAAATCCCTCAAACGCCTGCTCAAACGTGATATAGGTGTCATTAATATACAAGTCTGCCAACACCATACAGCCACCCTCTCGCCAGGCCTGAAAAGACGTTGTCCACCATCCTATGCATCGTAACTGCCAGATGGACAGTTCCACCTCTAGAATCCTTGAAGCGCTCCAGCGCATGGTCCGCTTTGTCGCCAAGCAGACGACGGCCATCAAAGGGCATGTCCAAAAGAGTATATTGGACATCCCCAGAAAAGCCAGTGGATGCTTGCCAGGCGTAGCATCTTAGGGCTACTGACGTAGAAATCGTTCTACCCAGCGAGTCGGCGGTGTCCAGCCCAGAGCGGATGGCGAACTTTGCGTAACTGCACAGGAGTGTGAGACCCGGGCTTCCGAAGGACACTGCGGCAGCACCTGCGCAACCATATCCTACACAGAGTGGGTGTAATAGCCCAAGAGACATGCGGTGTTCACCAACCACAGTCCTAAGCTGGTGAAAGAAAACATCTTCCCAAGATGGTCCAGCTTCTTGGATTCCCTATCTGGCGGAGCAGAAGGTAAAGTCACTCTGAAGTCGTTCGAATGGGAAGACTTTGAATAGGCAATGTTTGCCTGCTATCACAAATCTTAGGTATTTGTGATGTACTGGATGTATTGGAATGTTAAAGTAGGCGTCCTTTAAGTCTAAGGGCTGACAGAAAGTCGCCTTGCTGGAGACTTGGGATCATGTCTTGGAGACTGACCACATGGAAATGCTCCAGCAAGTCATCAGATCTCAGATTGGCTGTAAAGATCGGTCTTTTTCTGGAAATTAGGGAGTATACTCCTGACCCCTGATGTTGTAGAGGGACAGGTTCTATAGGTTCTTTGAGCACAATAGCATAAACGTCCTGTTTGAGTAGTGTATGGTATTCAGAGAGCCTGAGAGTGTGAGGTGTGATAATAAACTCCAGACAATAACCATGTTGGCTAATGTCCAACACCCACCGACCACTCTGAAATCAATTGCCATGTGGGCAGAAAATCCTTTAATAGTCCATAAGGAGGAGAAGGGTGGGTTGGATGTGAATCTATGAAAGATACCAATACTGGATAACCGTAGTTACAGGTAAGTAACTTATTTTCTTATCCAATATTGGGGTACCTTTCATAGATTCACATGCCTGAATCAGAATAACAAGCAGTACGATAAAACTGTACTGTTAGTGGAAGGTGGGAGACATGTAACTTTAAACTGGATTAGGGTTTGAATCAAGTATCGGTTATAAACTTTGTGCAATTCCTAAAATTATAGGATTTGTAAAAATAATTTTGGTGTTGGTAAAAAAAAAAAAAAAAGGAGGGGAACAAAGAAAGTCGTAGTAGTCTTTCCTATTAGGTCTACACTGCATCCAGGAAAATAACAAGCACTGAAAATGCAATGGGTCTCGCCTTTGATTAAGCTAAAGCCATTTGCTTTGCTAATGGTATTGTATAGCAAAGCAAATGGCTTTAACGTAAATAAAGGCGAGACCTATTGCATTTTTAAATGCTTGTTAGAACTGCTAGTGCTGAGCACCGGCAAGACCCAGTCCACTTAAACCCCTGCTACAACCTTTTGTGAGAGGACTCCTTTCTGTGGCATGAGTGAGACTGATTACCGTATGCCTGTGTGTGACTGGTTCACACTTCCCATGAAGTTCACATGCGTTACTAAGAGTAATCCCTCGAGTGCTCAGTGTCTCCAAATATTATCCGAGGTTTCATTGCTTGGCTGCTACCACATCACCACTGTATGAGTGTTCCATTTGACGTTTACGTATCTTATTTGTTCATAACATGACTGATGCTGCTCGCACCCAAAACACCTTTCTGCTCCTTGTTCGAAGCCTACAGCAGAAGAGGTGGGTGGGGGCTTGGTGTTAGCGTCAAAGGACGGTTCAAATACGCCACAGCCTGCGGCACACTGAAACCTAACCTGGCTGCCCAGTGTCCCGAAGCATTGTGGGCGGGGCCGCCACGCTCGGTAACGAACCGTGACGTGAACTCTCTCTCGCAGCAACTGGAGTTTTCGTCGGCCTAAATGCTTTTGTGGCCTGAAGCCTCACTGTGGTAACTTTGGGTGTTATTGGCGAGTGTTTTTGTGAGGGGTTAGGCGAGGGTTAGCTGATAAGTGGGGTGTTTTTGTGTGGTTGCGCTACTAGGCGTTGCCTGTTATTTATCACACAATGCTACTGCGTGGGTGGCACGGGGTCTGTGGTGGTGCATAGCTGTGTGGAGGATATAGTTGCAGTTCTGTCGGATTCTGCTAAAATGAAATGTTTTTGATAAAAGCACAGAATTTTTTTTTATAACTATAAATGCAGCCAATTGTTTTCTTTTGAAATAAGCGTGTGTATTTTGGGGGGCATTTTTACATTGTTACTTTGAGTATTGCAGGAACAGCAAAGAATGAGGCTCGCTGGCCTGGCCAATAAAGAACAAAATATTCATCGCTTTTGCACCTGAGCGCTGGTTTATTGACATATTGTTGAAAAATTAGAGCATCAGGACCATTGTAATACGTTTGCGCTGTCCCTCGCGATAAACATAGGAGTGCTCATTCACAGTGTAAATGTCAGCCCAAGTTAGCACAAAATCGTTTTATTTGCGCTGAAAGATGGCCCCAACACTGCACCAAAATCACTCTGATAACAAGTGCTCAACATTCCTGCTGATTATTTTTGCATCGCGCTTTCACTTTAAGTGAAAGCGCGATGCAAAAATAAACACGTGGCGTCCTGTCTTCTTTTGGGACGGCCCATCAGGACTGGATCTCCCGGCTTGTTTATATAAACCTCATAAAGATAAGAAGTTGCTTCATGACAACCGTGAAGCAGGCGATCCAGTCCGGATCAGCCGGACCAAAAGGCGCAAGGTCAGCGGATAAAACCCCTCATTTCCAATGGCAGGCCACCGTTTAGCATAAACGGTGATGCCAGCCAATAGAAATGAGGGGCAGGGCTTCAAGCCCTCTTCTCAAACTCCTTGTTGACAATAAATCGCGCTGCAACGCTAGGCGAGACCTAAAAAAAGATGGGAGGAACAGAAGATCAAAAAGAACACACTGTAAATACATTAAAGTGTGGGGGAAGGGGGCGGTAAGTGTGTGGCAGGTACAAAAAACCAATGAGGTAGAACAGGCAAGGGTCTCCCAGGCTTCCTGGGGGGGGGGGGGGAGGGCGAGGGGGGAGGTTAAAGTGGTAAGGGGCTTTTAAATTTTTTCCCTAGATGGCCACCATGCTTGCCTGTGCACCCCGGGGTGGTGGCCATCATGAAATGACTTTTTTTAAAGAGAAAAATCATTCACTGATGGACACTGCATGCATATGCAAGACAAGCCATCTTTGAATGATTTTTCTTTATATGGCCACCATGCTTGTTTTTGATCTCGACATATATATATTGTGTCCTTGAAACGCGTAAGGCCAGGGGGGCACCAGTACGGAGTGGGAACCAGCCTGTTAATAATAAAAGTGATGTCACTGACCTGTGGAAGAGTGCGGCCTCATCTCTGGGGGAAACTTTTGGAAATATGAAATCACGGCGCTTCCAGGCCGTGGAGGCAACGCACCACCCTGGAGCCAAGTTGGGTCTGTGCAGAAACTTTTCCTTGCAATCGGCGAAGCAGGTACTTTAATTGAACAGACTGTCTCACTCGGGGGCTTAATGGAGAGCTATGAAGTGGCCCCTTTAAAATAACTCTAGCACCAAACCCACTGGAGGGAGTTAAAAGTGCATTGATGGACTGCAGGTCCCAGGAAGCAATGTGAGAGCAGCACACCGGAGGCTAATTAAAAGCATTTAATGACTTCACATGGGACAGTGCAGACGCACGTAAATGTGGCTTGCTCGTGTTCTGGCCTCTGAGGAAGAGGATTGTGTCCTTGAAACGCGCAAGGCCAGGGGGGCACCAGTACGGAGTGGGAACCAGCCTGTTAATAATAAAAGTGATGTCACTGACCTGTGGAGGAGTCATCTCTGGGGGAAACTTTTGGATATATATATACATGTCATGTGAACAAGGCTTTTGACGAGCTGAAACGCGTCATGTGAAGGAGGAGTAAATCTTTATTTTGAGCACTTACTTTGGGTCTGTGTCCTGTTTTTGTTCGGCGGATTATCGTCACCGGATTGGAAAAGTATATATATATATATATATATATATATATATATATATATATATATATATATATATATATATATATATATATATATATATTACCTACTGGCGGTCGCCAGTAGGTAGTTATAGTTAGGACCCCTTTTCCATAGGAAAACCTCAACATTCTATTTTGAATAACTTTGGCGCCGGTCGATGAATCCTCGCGAATTTCTCAAAATAGGTGGGGCGCTACGCTCCGCTCCTACCCTGAAAGTCTCGGGGGGATCCGTCAAGCGGGGGCTGAGATAAAAGGGGGGTCCCAAAACGCGTTTTCCCCATGCATTTTTCCATAGGACCTTTAGAACGAGCTACAGCCCGAACGGCTGAACAGAATTACTCGAAATTTGGCAGAGAGGTAGTCCCTAGGTCAAGGAAGTGCCTTTTGTAGGTTTGGTGTAAATCTGTTCAGTAGATTCTGAGAAAATAGCCTTTAAATCAATATATATATCTGAGCCCGCTTACCGTACGCTTACCGTAAGCGTACGGTGGCGTGCGCGAGCGCGATTCTGATTGGCTCTTAGATCTTAGTAAACATTCGAATCGGCCAAAACCAGGAAGCGGCGGCCGCCATTTTGTGTATTTCACTCAGAAAAAAAAGAGTGAAAACAAGAAAAGGGGGCAATGAGGAGAGTTACAGACCCCCTTACATTTGTGAGGGGGTCAAAGAAGGACTGTAAAGTACAAAGAAAACATTTATTGATTTTAAAAAAAATCACGGGGTACGCGTACGGTAAGCGTACGGTAGAAAAAAAAAAAAAAAATGAAAATCAGATTTAAGTGTTTAGATATTAGGGGGCTCTAAAAAGAGTGTTTATGAAATGATTTTTTAGTGGCACCTACAAGTAAGTACCGATGCAGAGTCTAAGGTTCAAGAGGAAGACTCTGTTCCCTTCATCATTGAAGTGCACACCATCTCCTCTATAAATGTCTTGCATGTCATAACGCAAGTTGTTGTGGTAAATGGCACCCATACCATAGTCACGGAGGAAAGCAGAAACAGATTTGTTGACGTGCTTTCTTATCGCACCGCGTGCCCACCGTGCGCGCACGGCACTAACTGCGTAAAGTGGGCGCGCGGTGCGCGAAGCGCACCGCGTGCTCACTGTGCGCGCACGGTGCGCGAAGCGCACCGCGCGCGCACGGAACGAACTGCGTTAAGTGGGCGCGCACGCCACGAATGGCGTAAAGTAACTTAGCATTTAAAAAACCGTACAAATTCACTGAAAAAACCATAGGTTTCACACATGTTATAGTTAGCGGAAATTTTACTGATAAAAAACCAATGAAATTCCCCCGTTATAGTTAGTGCAGGCAACTATAACTCACGCGACCGCAATCTTCTGCTGATGACATATGTGTCTTTATGAAAAAAAAATATTTGTAATATATGTATAGCTAAAAATGTATGGAAGAAGACATGGGCAAATAAGTGTCTAAATACAGTATTAGCATCAGCAGAGGATTGCGGTCGCGTGAGTTATAGTTGCCTGCACTAACTATAACGGGGGAATTTCATTGGTATTTTATCAGTAAAATTTCCGCTAACTATAACATGTGTGAAACCTATGGTTTTTTCAGTGAATATATATATATATATATATATATATATATATATATATAGATACACACACACACACATATATATACATACATACATGCATGCATATATACACACACATATATATATATATATATATCTTGAACTCCAAAGCTGAATCGGCGTTATGACACCAATGGAGGACGGACCACAGGTACGTGCAAAGTTTACTTTATTGAGATGCTTCTCCTTGCACCCTCACACTCGCCTGACGCGTTTCGATCCTCTGGGGATCTTGATCACATGACGCGCTTTACATCGTTTGATAGGCTTAAATAGGACGTTACATTTTTTTCTTTTTTTGTGTTTCTTAAAGTGACAGATGCAGAATACACCTTAAAATTGCAACCATAGACATAGTAGACATACCATATACATCACAATGTAAAAATAGACAAACAAAGAATTAAAACCAATATAATGTTAAAATAACACATTAAAATAGTTAATCTTTGTTTCTAAAATATAATACATTGGATTATGTTATAGCTGCCAATTTTTTCGCACGTGTGTATTTGCTAAAATTGTAAGCAAATAGAGGAAAAAATATTTTTTCGTGATATTTTTTCTCTCTATTCCTAAAACACGCTCTTCTTTCCAATTTTAAAACTTTATAAATAGCATAAAATTTTTTCAATATTGTAAAAGGTCCAGGTTTAAATACCAAGGCATGTTTTGTAAATGAACGACTTATATGCGGTCAATAGTGCATTATTTGGACAACAACAATCTGGTATTTATTGGCTTCTGGTTGCCTAAAGTGCATTGTAAATAACAAAAAATGCAAAGTGCAGTGTGTTAATCTAAAAACGAAAATACCATAAAATCCTCTAAAAAGCCTTAAAAAACCACCAAGTGGAAAGTTAAATAGTAAAACAAGGGAATGTTTAGGAGACTGCAAGCAGAAAAGTCCGATGCTTAAAATAGAAATAAATAATTTGAAGTTCTAACTTGTTATTAAGGTTAATTAACTTCAAGTATATGTTGATGTGAAACCATTATCGTTATCGTCAAGATGTTAATGCTGAAACAGTATTGAATAATTGCTCTAATAAAATATTATAAATAGGTATACAGATCTTCAGTTTGATTTAAACCCCCAGGATGTTTACTGTCGAGATTCAAAATATATCTAGTCTCTAACTGGCGCAATGCACGTACTCGATCTCCCCCTCTCTTTTTATTCTGGATGCAATCAATGAGAAAATATCTCAGTAGTGTAGGATCAGACTTGTGGTGTTCAGCAAAATGCCGTGCCACTGGATATGATTGATCCTGATTCTTAATTGCCCTTATATGTTGGAGTATGCGTTTGTGGCCTTGTAAGATCGTACTTCCCACATAGCATAGGTCACACGGACACTCCAACACATAAACCACATGGGTTGTTTTGCAATTAAGGGATTTCTTAATAGGGATTTCAACATTGCTAAAGGGAGTTTTGTAGGTAGTGGTGTTGACGCCATGTTGGCACGCCTTACACGTCTTGCATTTGAAAAACCCGCAACGTTGACTCCGCCAAGTACTTTTATTAAGAACTTCTAAGTCATTGCATACCAGGGTGTCCTTCATGGAGGGAGATCTGCTATATGTTATGGAGGCCTTTTTGGGTAATTTATGTCCTATTACCGGATCTCCCAGCAGGATGGGCCAATTTCTGTTGATAATTTTGTTGATTTTTTTGCTTTGTTTGTTATACCCAAAGATGAATCTAAAAGCCCCATCATTATCTTTCTTTTTAGTTGCAGACCTGCTTTGCTCATTGAGAAGTGCATCTCGATTGGTCTGATTGCTCGTCTATAGCAATGTTAATACTTTAAGGGGAATAACCCCTAGCTACAAATCTCGCTTTGCTGGACTCCTGAGCTATCTCCAAATCTTTTTTGTTGCTGCATATTCTTTTTAACCGGATCATTTCTCCATATGGAATGCTGTGGATAAGATGATCGGGGTGGGCACTACTGGCATGTAGCACAGAGTTGCCCGCGGTTGGTTTTCTATGTAATGTGGTGTGTAACTGATTGTTGCAAATATACACCTCCACGTCCAGAAAACTGACCATTGTTGTGCTAATAGAGGCAGTGAATTGGAGATTTAAGGAGTTAGTATTTAGACTATGGATAAACATTTCTGCCTCATCAATTGTACCGTGCCAGATCACAAAGAGGTCATCGATGTATCTTAACCATTTTACAACATTGACATTCATAATAGTTGGGAATTCTTTGATGAGGACCAGTTCCTCCCACCACCCCATGTGTAGACAGGCATAGCTCGGTGAGAAACTGGCCCCCATCGCCACCCCGCGTTGCTGTTGATAAGTGACATTTTCGAACATGAAGAGGTTATTATACAAACAAAATTCCACCATGTTGATCAACATTGTATTATGCATTGCAAAATCAGGACCTCTACGGGAAAGGTAATGGCCTAATGCCCTAAGGCCATCAGAGTGTCTGATTGAAGTATATAGAGAGGTGACATCGAGTGTTATTAGAAGATAATCATCTTGCCAAGTCACATTCCTGATTTTTCCTAGGAAGTCACCCGTGTCCCTCACAAATGATGGTAGATCTTTTACATACTGTTGAAGGAAATAGTCAACATAGATAGAAGTATGTTCTAGTTTGCTGTTACAGGCCGAAATAATGGGCCTTCCTGGCGGCTTTGTCGGGTTCTTATGGACCTTAGGGATGAAGTACATTACTGGTGTTACCGGATATTCATTTTTCAAGTATTTGTATTCATCGTTTGTTAAAAGGCCCGCATTTAACCATGCTACCAATTTCATGTTGAAGCAACTGTACGTGGTTTTCAGATTTTGTTGGTCAACCCGATGATAACAATCTTTATCATTTAGTTGAGACATGGCTTCTTCAATGTAAGCAGACCTGTCCCAAAGTACCAAGTTACCGCCTTTGTCTGCATTTCGAATAATAACGTTTTTGTTCTTTCAGTTTGCCCATTAACTGATGATATTGTATTTCTTGTGTATTGTATATAGATATATACATAGATATGTTAATAAAAAGGTGGCAGTGGTTTATAGATGCACGGCCAGTACCTGTCATGTTTGCATAGACAACAATTCAAGTATAATACAGCGTGCTCAATGCAGATATCATGCCACCCACAATATCACTTAATGCGAGATATTAAAATTCCACGCATACAACAAACAACTTCAATAGCAAAGCACTGCACGTCCGAGTAAAAACTGCAAAACATGCAGTCAGAAGTTTAATTTCAAACATAGAAAAGTACATATATCAATGTTTTGATCAAGAGTGGATTGATTTGACAAATTGTTGACCCGTAGATATTAGAGCCGAACAGCCGACACGTGTTTCGTCGCTTAACACGACTTTTTCAAGGCTGTTAACAAAAGAACTATATAAAGATCAAGTTTTAGATCTATTAACAGGGGAGATTTGTCTCAAAAATAAATTACGAAATAAAAGTTAATTATGAAAAGAACCTCATGAATAAAAAAAGATTGATTGTGAGGGAAGATTAAAAAAACCATAGACTTAAGAAAACCCTATGGAAAAAAGATGTGAACGGTGCTGTTTCGTCCCAAGAGTAACAATAAAAAGATCGTGGTAAGTTTAGAAACAATGAATACCCGAAAAGTGTAAATAATTAATAATAAAACACCGTGTTAGACAATGTGAATAGAGACGAAAGAAGTGAGAGAAAACCAACAAGTAGGTAATCACCTCAAACGCTAGAAGTCAAATGGCATTCGAAACTCCACTTAGTCCACACAGTTGTAGTAGAAACTGTAGTGTGTATCCACAAATTACTCAGTCTTTCCTGTAATAATCGGAGCAAAATATGTGGATATATATGCAAGCATAGCCAATCACTAAACACGAGAAGAAAGTCATAAGAACTAGTATTAAAGCACCAAACCTAGTCATTGCATTACTCGTGAACTATTGTAAAATACAAAGTACTATACACAGTTCTAATAGCTTTGTCACAAGCACATTTTGTATTCGTGTTTCATAAAAAACATAACACCCTGCCAGGTTGGTCATAACCTATTAAACGTCTCGACTCACAGGAACCTATCAAAAATATTAGTAGGAAACAAATGTCCTATATTGCGTGATAAATAAAAATTGAAGTTACTAAAAAAAGAAACATCACCATTTATATTACCAACACAGCAAATGTTTCAATAAAGAACCCAAGTGTCGGTATATAGCATATATCATTCAAACGACACTATAGTCTAAATAAAAAATGCCCGACCTCTTATGTAAATTCGCCCTACTTGTTTTAAACAAAAGTCATACTACTTGGTGTATAACACCAATCGTTATGTTAAAAACTTACCCAACAGTTATAGAAAGATGAAAAGAAACTCAGAACCTTATCACTGAGTGCGGGCCCATGTAAACGCCCTCCGGGAGTTTGATAACATCCCTTAGCACTCTGTAGAAAACAGTGAAAAAGGGATCGATACAAGTCTATTGAAGAACGTACACCTCATCTATGTCACATACTGGGGATCACAAAGCTATAATATACCTGCAGCACAAGAGAAATAGTAAACAGACCTGAACTCACCAAAAAAACGTAATATATAACTCGCGGCCCGTAAGACCTGAACAACGGTCCTTTGAAAACCCGACATTAAGAATGCCAACTTACGTCAGCCAAACGTGACCGGCGTGACAAAAACAAAGAATAAACGATTAAGATTCGAGTAAAAAAATCACGATCCATACAGCCTCAGTATAGCCACAGTATAAGTCACATTGAAGACGCGCTAAAGTGCATCCACAAAGGGGGACTAGTTGGAGAAAATATACATGCAGTATCCATTTAAAAAAAAAAAAAAAAGGTAAAATATCATGAAGAAAAAGACAGAAAAAAAACGAACTTGTTGTCTGCATGCATAAAGTAATTAGTAGAAGAGAAAAAGATTATACAAGATGAATATTCAGTTCAATTTCAGTATCGCACCAAGAACAAATCCAGGGAACAAATATTACCATTAGATGTGAGGAGAAATTGCATAAACATGGGATTGTATACAGGGACAATAACACTCTTTTACATCAGAAAAATGCCCAGGTGGCATGTACAGTAGACAAATCATAACAGTTTGCAGTCCAAAAGTCTACAATAAATAGTAGAATGAAAAAAAACATCATAATACCACAAGCATTAATACAGATACTGTCCGCATATAGTATAGTATATCAGCAGCAACAGCAAATAACCTCCTATCCTTAACGTAAAGAGGAAATGAACAAGGTCTTATCTATATTCAAACAAACTGGCTAACAGTAGTCTAAATTTGTAGCCACATTTTAGAAAACACAAATTGATCACATATTAGTCCAATCTTTGAGAAATACATACATTTCTCTATCAATATTAAGACCTTGTTCTACCATTCGTAATTTACAAATCCAAGAGGCCTCCAGTTTGCGTAGACGTAAAACTTTGTCCCCCCCCCCCCCTCGGATTGGCCTCAACAGTTTCAAGTCCATGAAATTCAACACCTGACAGTTCAGCAGAACCATGTGTTTTGTTGAAATATACCGCTAGAGGATAACTTGTGTTGACATTTCTAATGGCCCGTATGTGCTCCTGTATCCTCTCTTTTACAGGTCTAATCGTACTCCCGACATATATATTCTTACATACGCAGATAATACAATATACCATGTATTTGGTATTACAATTCATGAACGAGGAGATGCTATATTTTCTTTGTGTGCTATACCGAAAGTTT
Source organism: Triturus cristatus (assembly GCF_964204655.1). Taxonomy (NCBI): domain Eukaryota; kingdom Metazoa; phylum Chordata; class Amphibia; order Caudata; family Salamandridae; genus Triturus; species Triturus cristatus. The sequence continues at coordinate 802,722,244 of NC_140579.1, read as the reverse complement.
TTGATCCTATCCAAAGTGTGGGGACACACAGAACAATGGCCACATTTATAACAAGCATTTGCAATGCAATAGGTCTCGCATTTCCGTAATTTTAAGCTATTGGCTTTGCAAATGCCAATGCCATTTATTTATCTGTTTTCAAAACCAACACATAGATAAAAGGTTTGTCATTTTACAATACCAGTAGCTCAAATACTCGCAAATGCGAGACCTATTGCATTGCAAATGCTTGTTTAAAGGGGGCCTCGAAACAGGTCTCTATCGGGCTCTGTTGTGTGCCCTGGCACAGGCGGGCCGTTTCTTTCCGGACTGCGGTGACAGCAGGCACATGCATGTACACTGCTCACACTGCTCACTAGTGGAAAAGTTATGGCATGAGGTCATGCAAGGTGAGGTTGTAGGGGGAAGGGAAATCCTTTAAAGAGTCATTGTCTCTCTGGATTTCCCTTCTCTTTTTGAATCTCAGGAGCAGCATTGCCGTGGTGTCACCAGGGCTTTAAGTGGGAGCTTTTTCAATATTATATACAAGCCATAATTGCTGCTTATTTATCTTATGCAAGTAACAAACATTCACAAACCCAATAGTTCTGACTTGTTGTAGGTATGATGTTACTTGTTGTATCATATCTGGATGCAAGGACAGAAACAGCAAACTACAAGTCGGGCGGCACACTATACTAAGCACAGATTTTTAACTTAAGTGTTTTTTAAGCCACGCCATAATTGCATTGGCCACGTCCGTTTGAGACACACCCCAGTTTTTTCATCCCACTTAAGGCACTGACTATACCTGTGAGTGAGAGCGGAGAGTTCCCTGTAGGAAAGGAGTACGTTAATGAGCGTGAGCATATCTTGTAGGAAAGGACAAACTGCATGTGCTACTGCTGCGTACAGGATATTGAGCGTGGGCAGTAAATATGTTGTGGGAGTAACCACAACGAGCTGACATGGGAAACATCACTTTGTTAAATCTGCGCATATAAACAGCACGGGACGTTATAAACAAAAGAGGGGAGAAAGTGGCGTAATGGCCAGAGCAACCATAGTTGGAACCGGATTCGAGCCTCGGCAATATCCTGCGTTTTTGGGCAAATCACTTCATCTCCCTGCGCCTACCAATAAAATAACGAGTTTGCGCTATAAAAACAGCAAACATAAATAAACAGACGGTCAGCAACACACCCACACCCTTGTAAACCTGGCACCCACGCTTTGAGTGAAAGGAAACACCCAGGGCTCTGGGCCACACCCACAGGCGTGTAACAGATTGGTAAATCACACAAGAACCAATGGAGCACAGTAGGAGCCAGGCCCAGTCACAAACGTAATAGACGGAAGTGACACGCCCCCAGCCGAGAAAACACAAGCTGAGCACACCTACTCCTCACAATATACAAGATACAGAACTCGGAGGTGCCTACAGGTCCCCGGACAGAAATCACACCCGGGATCTTCGACACCCCAACAGGTGAACACAGGCACACGAAGATCTGCAGGGGGCGACACCCCTGCTCGGGTGTCACGCCCACAAACAGACACGAATCCTTAAAGAGGCGCCCGGCCGCTGTGTATTGGCAGCGTTAGCTCGTCATTTTGGGCATTTCTATGTTTTGGGGGGTTTTCGTGGTTGTCTGAAAGGAAAGGTGAATTGTTTGGCATGGCTTTCTCATGTCCCATTACAAGTTAATGCGCTAGTACTGCTTCTGCGCGTCCAGGCGGGTAGGAGAGACCTTCCGGAAAAGGCACCAGGGTGTGCGCATGAGGCACAGCAGTGCCAGCTTCCAGGCGCTGAAGCCTGCTTTCCCTCTAGGCCATGAGACTCCCCCGGGCCCTCTTCCTAACCTGCACTTTAATCAGAATAATAACACAAGCGAAAGTGAAACTGCATGCTGGCTTGCGAGGGAAGGGGGGACAGGAGATGTGCACGCTGCGTGGCTGTAAGCGCGTACACAGGCTCCAATCCGCCAAAAGCCTGCGCGTGCACATCTCCTGTCCCACTTCCGAGGCAAGTCAGCAACAATAGATCTCGCTGGCGACAGCAGCGCTTCGCGCTGCGTTCGCCATGCGAGATCTAAAAACCCACTGGTGGTGTACCCAACCATTATGTGTTTTTTTGGTTTGTCACTGGGTTATAAAAACTTGGACTAAGAATATTACGTACTGTTAGCCCTCGTTTGATGAGGTTAGGTTTATCTGATATCACTTTCTTAATGTCTGGGTCCACCTGCAAGATGTGCCAATGTTTACATAGAATTTTGTAAAACTTGTTACTGGAAGAATTGTATGGAGTAATCAGGGCCACTCTTTTTGTATTTGCTGCCTTTACTTGGCTTAGGTTTGTATCTAAGAAACGTATCCCTTTTTAAGCCAAGTGCCTTCCTCTCAGCTACATGTAGTACCTTCGTATTGTAACCCCTTGTTTTGAACCTATTAATGGTATCCTTCATTTCTTTAAAAAACACATCTTCACTGCAATTCGTTCTTAATCTTGTTAGTTCTCAAAATGGAATAGAATCTATTTGGGGTGTGAGGTTTCAGCATGAAGGACCGCATTACACAAGGTTGGTTTTCTGTGTAAAGCCGACAAAATTGAACCATCTTTTATATAGTGTCTCAAGTCCAGAAACACAATCTCTGTCCTGTTGGAATGACACGTAAACCTGATGTTAAAGTCATTGGAGTTAAGAAAAGAACAAAAGTCTAATAACAGATTGGGGCCGCCTGTCCAAATTAGTAATACATCATCAATATAGCGGCCCCAATAGATTATATGATCAATCAGTAGTGCAGGACATTTGGACCAGATATAACATTTCTCCATCCACCCCACAAACAGATTTGCAAAGGAGGGGGGACATTTAGGTCCCATAGCCACACCCTGGTGGTGTTTAAACCATTTGCCATTATGTAAAAAAACATTATTCTCCAAAACAAGGGTGATCATATCAAGTAGCATCATTGTATGCTCCCACAATGAGGCATTTCTCGTAGCCAGAAAATATTTAACTGCTTGTAATCCTACAGCAGTAGGAATAGAAGTGTAAAGCGAACAGATGTCAAGTGTCACAAAACAGCAGTCGTCTGTCCATACAAAATCACTCAGTTGGTTTAATACATACTTAGTATCTAAAATGAAGGAAGGTAAGTTTCTGACAAGCGGCTGGAGGAATTTGTCGATATATTCCGAGATACGTTCTGTAGACGAACCGATTCCCGAAATAATCGGCCTACCGGGAGGAAAACCTCTCTGTTTGTGGATTTTCGGTAGTATGTATATACAAGGTGCCACTGGCTGGGAAATAAAAAGATATCTGTATTCTTGCTCATTAATAAGACCCTGTTCCTTCCATTTTGTAAGATTAATTTCCAACAGGGTGGTTATCATCTTCATAGGATTAGCAGTGAGGATAGCATAGGCGTTAGTATCAGCTAACTGCCGATCTATTTCCGCAAGGTAATCTATCGTATCCATAAGAACCAGATTGCCGCCTTTATCGGCTTCTTTTAAAACCAACTCAGGTTTGCATTTAAGATCCCGTAAGGCCTTAGTTAGATTATCATTCCTAAGGGGAACATTAAATTCATATGTATCCTCCCACATATGTAAATCTGTGGTCACCAGTTGTAGAAAGGTTTCCACCACATTGTCCATCCCTAGTACTGGTTGAAAGATGGACTTTGGCTTAAAGCCACTATCAGTACTTAGGTCAGAAGAGATATTAACAGACAAAATTTGGGGTATCGTCAACACACCCTCCTCCCCCTCATTGGTAGAAAGAAGAGTATGTATATTGAGAATGTCATGTATGGAAGTATCACTGTGTATGGCTTGTACAGTATGTTTGGCAACTGACGATTTAGGATTGAGAGCAAAGACCTTTTTTAGTTTAAGATTACGTACAAATTTAAAGAGGTCTATGTGCATTGGATTCAAATCTGGTCTGGAAGCCGGACAAAAATTCAAGCCCTTGGATAACAATTTTATTTCATCTGGACTAACATCATGGTTTGACAGGTTAACAATTGAAATTTCAGTACTTTTCTCATTATTCAAACCATCATCAGCATTATCACATTCCTCCCTCTCTGTTGTCTGATCTACTTGTTTCCCGTTTTGGATCTGATACGGTACTCTTCTTTGCCTGTTTGACTGAACTGTTGTACCCCCTCCTTGTTCTCCGGATACAGGTAGGCGTTTGTTGTAATCTGCCTTGTTTCCCTTGCGGAATCTTTCCACCTCTCGTAAAAAAGAATTAGACGCAAGAGCCTCTCTAGACCCCCCATATTCCAGGTTATCACCAGGTCCCTGATGAGTATCACTTCTGATACTTGATATATCAGATACACTGTTCGACACTCCACTAGCCTGATCTCCCAGGTTGGAGCCATCTTTTTGTGAATTCAGCTGAATGTTATCAAACTTCCATGCAAACGTAAATACACGCCCAGTTCTATAGTCAGTGTCATCCCTCTTTAATTTACGCGACTTTCTCTTTGAGGTAAATCCGATGCTTTGCAAGTACTTCTTCCAGGATTTTGTAATTCTTTTCAATTACTTCTTTTAAGTCAAATTGACCTATCTCTTAAATACTTTGAATCTCCAACAATAGTTGCTCCCTTTCTCTCTCAGCATGTCTTATTAGAATGGACATCATCCCATAGGATGAACTTGATAATAAATCTTCCCATTCCAATAATATATCTTCTCCTAAGTCATCAAAAGATGGATATATGAGGATTCTCAGGCCACGTGGGACTTGTTTAAAATCAATGTACTTTTTTAAGTACCGTGGTATCCTTCTTGTTTACGTAACCTTTCCAATTTTTGAAATTTGGATTTCAAGCCCTCCCCTTTATGGAAGCATTAAATGAGTTACCTTTATGTTTGAATAATTCGTCAAACAATTTGTCCCTATCGACCTTGAAGTTAGACATGATTAAACTAACACTCACAATGGGATGATGTACAAATACTATATTAATAGGTGTTATGATTTGGGGAAACTTAAACGGACAGACTTCGGTTTCTTGTCCCATAATTATTGTCGTCTACTTAGACACAGTATGTATATAAACTACAAAAATGGCGCGCAACATGTTCATGACGTGTCACGTTTGGATGACCTAAGTTGGCGTTCTTAAGGTCGGGTTTTCAAATGACGGTTGTTCAGGTCTTACTTACGGGCCGCGAGTTATATATTACTTTTTTCGGTGAGTTCTTGTCTGTTTACTTTTTCTCTTGTGCTGCAGGTATATTATAGCTTTGTGATCCCCAGTATGTGACATAGATGAGGTGTATGTTCTTCAATAGACATATATAGATCCCCATTTTCACTGTTTTTTACAGAGTGCTAAGGGATGTTATCAGACTCCCGGAGGGCGTTTACATGGGCCTGGACTCAGTGATAAGGTTCTGAGTTTCTTTTCATCTTTCTATAACTGTTGGGTAAGCTTTTAACCTAACGATTGGTGTTATACACCAAGTAGTATGACTTTTGTTTAAAACAAGTAGGGCAAATTTACATAAGAGGTCGGGCATTTTTTATTTAGACTATTGTGTCGTTAGAATGATATATGCTATATACCAACACTTGGGTGCTTTATTGAAACATTTGCTGTGTTGATAATATAAATGGTGAGATGCCATTTGACTTCTAGCGTTTGAGGTGATTACCTACTTGTTGGTTTTCTCTCCCTTCTTTCGTCTCTAATCACATTATTGTCTAACACAGGGTGTTTTATTATTAATTATTTACACTTTTCGGGTATTCATTGTTTCTAAACTTATCACGATCTTTTTATTTTTACTCTTGGGACGTAACAGTACCGTTCACATCTTTTTTCCATAGGGCTTTCTTAAGTCTATGGTTTTTTTAATCTTCCCTCACGATCAATTAATTATGAAAAGAACCTCATGAGTAAAAAAGATTAACTGTTTTTTTCGTAATTAATTTTTCTTGAGGCACATCATTTTTATTGAGACAAATCTCCCCTGTTATTATATCTAAAACTTGATCTTTATATGGTTCTTTTGTCGACAGCGTTGAAAAAGTCGCTTTAAGCGACGAAACACGTGTCGGCTGTTCAGCTCCAATATCTACGTGTCATTTTCTCAAATCAATCCACTCATGATCAAGACTGACATATGGACTTTCCTATGTTTGAAAAAGAATATGCTACTTACCAGTATGCATCTGTTCTTGGCATGTAGAGCTGCAGATCTACACACTTTTGCATAGATCGCCATCGGGTGTTGGGCCCGGATGTTTGCAGTTTGTTTTTCCTCTTGGAAAGTCTTTGGCAGTCACAAGGTCGGTGACTCCTCCCTTGGTTCGTATTGCGCATGGGCTTCGGCTCCATCATCAGATTGTTTTTCGCCAACAGGGAAAGATTGAGCGTAGTAATAACAGTGAAGAAACCCATGTGTGTTGTATCTAAATAAGATAGACTGGAACAGATAGCTGTAGCCGGGTGGGCGTGTGTAGATCTGCAGCTCTACATGCCAAGAACAGATGCATACTGGTAAGTAGCATATTCCGTTCGAGGCATATGAGCTGCAGATTACACACTTTTGCATAGACTATATAGCAGTTCCCAACCTTAGCGGCGACCACCGGTATCTGTTGCAGTGGTTTGAAATAGGGTTTTTAGTACAGCCTGGCCCACACTAGCTTGTTGCTTGGTTTGCACATCTACACAGTAATGTTTAGTGAAAGTGTGCGGTGTTGACCATGTAGCTGCCTTGCAGATATCTAATGGGATGTTCCCTAGAAAAGCCATAGAAGCCCCTATCTTTCTTGTAGAGTGGGCTTTAGGGGGAACAGATAGCGTGCGTTTTGCTTTATGGTAGCAAATCTGTATGCATTTTACAATCCACCTAGCTATCCCTGATTTAGAGATGGGGTTGCCTTTATGAGGTGGAGAGAAAGAGACAAACAGTTGCTTTGTCTTTCTGAAAGGTTGTGTTCTCTGGATATAGTAAAGCAAGGCCCTTTTAACATCCAGTGTGTGTAGAGCCCTTTCTGCAACAGTTTGAGGTTGCGAGAAAAAAAAACGGTAATTCTACCGATTGGTTTAGATGAAAGGGTGAGATGACTTTAGGTAGGAATTTTGGGTTGGTACGGAGGACAACCTTGTTTGGGTGCATTTGGAGAACAGGTTCTTGTATAGTAAGTGCTTGTATTTCACTGACCCTTCTAAGGGAGGTGATGGCTACAGGAAAGCTGTTTTCCAGGTGAGGAATTGCAGTTCGCATTTGTGTAAAGGTTCGAAAGGCGGTCCCATTAGCCTTGTGAGCACTATATTTAAGTTCCACACAGGTGAGTGTGGCACTCTGGGGGGAATTATTCGTTTTATGCCTTCCATGAAGGCTTTAATGGCAGGCACTCTGAAAAGTGATAGGTGCTGTCTGTTTTGTAGGTAAGCGGCAATTGCTGCGAGGTGTAGCCAAATGGATGTATATGCTAGGTTACATCTTTGTAGATGTAGTAAGTAGCATATGATGTGCTGTATGGATGCGTCTAGAGGGTTGATTGTGTTGTTCTGGCAATAAACTACAAATCTTTTCCACTTGGCAGTGTAGCAGGCTCTAGTGGTAGGGCGTCTAGCCTCTCTGATAACGGTCATACAGTCGGGGGGAAGGTTAAGGTATCCGAATTCTAGGATCTCAGGAGCCAGATCGCAAGGTTGAGCTGAGCTGGGTCCGGGTGTCTGATCTCTCCATGGTTCTGGGTTAGGAGGCATGGTGAGAGGTGTAATTTTTGGTGTGGCACTACTGAGAGTTCCAGCAGCGTGGTGTACCACGGTTGTCTGGCCCATGTTGGAGCTACTAGAATGAGTGTGAGGGAGTGCTGTTGTAGCTTTCGCACCACTAATGGAATTAGTGGGAGAGGTGGAAAGGCATATGCAAATTTGCCTGACCAGTTCATCCATATCGCATTGCCTTTGGACAATGGGTGTGGGTATCTGGCGGCGAAGCTTGGGCATTTTTTGTTTTTGTGGGTGGCGAATAGGTCTATCTGTGGATGCCCCCACATCTGAAAGAACGGGTGAAGAACCTGCGGGTGAAGTTCCCACTCGTGGATCTACTGCGTCTGTCTGCTGAGCAGATCTGCCATGGTGTTTTGGACTCCTGGGACATGCTGGGCTAGGAGAAAGATTTTGTCTGGAATTGCCCATCTCCATTTGCTCTGTGCTAGTTGAGAGAGCTGTGGAGAGTGTGTGCCACCTTGTTTTTGGATGTAGTACATGGCGGTCATGTTGTCTGTGCGGATAAGGACTGCCTTGCCTAATATCTGTGCGTGAAAGGATTTTAGGGCTAGAAAGATTGCCAGTAACACCAGATGATTGATGTGGAGTAACTTTTGTTGCGGCGTCCATGTGCCCTGCACTGTGAGGTGTAGTAGATGAGCTCCCCAGCCGGAGAGCGATGCGTCTGTTGTCAGGATTATTTGTGGAACTGGGTCCAGGAACGGTTGACCTTTGGAAAGATTTGTGGTGTTCCACCACTGCAGAGAGCGATGGGTGTGACCGTCTACCAACACCAGATCTGTCAGTTGCCCCTGGGCCTGGTTCCATTGGCGCACTAAGCACTGTTGGAGTGGACGCATCTGAAGTCTTGCATGAGGCACTATGAAAATGCAAGAGGCCATCATCCCCATCAGTTGCATAAACACTCTTGCTGGGAGGGAGTGTTGAAGTATGAATTTTTGACGCAAAGCCTGAATGCTTGCAATCCTGGCCGGATTGGGGTAGGCTATGGCTTTTGAGGTGTCTATGGTGGCACTGAGGTATTGCTTTATGTGGGATGGTGTTAACTGGGACTTTTGGTGGTTACCGTGAAGCCTAGTTGGTGAAGTAGTTGGATTGTAGTGGCGGTGTGTACACATTGGTTGTAGGACGCGGCTTTTATCAGCGAGTCGTCCAGATACGGGAAGACGTGAATGTGCTGTCTTCTGAGGTGTGCCGCCACTACCCCTAGGCACTTGGTGAATACCCGTGGTGCTGTTGTGGCACCCAAATGGGAGCACCTTGAACTGGTAGTGTTGCCCGTCCACTACGAATCTGAGGTACTTAGTGGGCATGGTGTACCGGAATGTGAAAGTATGCGTCTTTCAAGTCCAGTGTGGTGAGAAAGTCGTTCTGGGAGAGGAGCGGAAGTACCTCCTGAAGTGTTACCATGTAAAAATGGTCCGAATGTATGTATGTGTTTAGAGGCCGGAGATCTAAGATAGGTCGTAGAGTCTCGTCATTTTTTGGTATCAGAAAATATAGGGAGTAGACCTCCACATTTTGCTGATCGTGGGGGACCTGTTCTATTGCGTGTTTTTGTAGGAGGGAGATTACCTCCTGTTTTAGTAACGTGGAATGTTCTTCTGACATTGGGCGTTGCCTGGGTGGAATGTTGGGGGTGGGGGGGTAGATGTGAGTTCTAGGCAGTACCCTGAACGAATAATTTGGGTCACCCATTTGTCTGATGTGATGGACTCCCAGACGTGAAGGGAATTTTGTAGTCTGCCCCCTACCGGAGTGGGATGGTCTGGAGGGAGCAGAGGAAAGTCATTGGGTAGGCGAAGTGGCAGAGCGGGCGGTATTTGTTTTGCCTCTGCCTTTATTGTTATTGCCTCTATATCCGCCTCTTTGATAACCTTTTGTGAAGGTGGACTGAGGAGGGGATTTGTAGGACGTGGACGCGCTATCTGAGGAGTAGCCCTCTGTCTGTGCCCCGAAAGGAAGAGCGGCGAAAGGAGCGCCTAGGAGGGTGTGACTGTAGCGCTCCCATAGATTTCGCCGTATCTGTGTCTTTCTTCATCCTAGAGGGCCTCATCTATCTTTGGACCGAATAAATGTTCCTGATCGAATGGATGGTTTAATATGGAGGCTTGTACCTCAGGTTTAAAGCCTGAAACTCTCAGCCAAGCGTGTCGACGGAGGACACTAGTGTCAATGGCCCTGGAGGCTGTGTCTGCTGCGTCCAAGGCACAGCGTATAGAGGTATTAGTTATGGTCTTACCCTCTTGAATTAATTCATTGGCCCTATTTTTATATTTTTCTGGGAGATGGTGCCTGATGGTTTCTAGTTCATCATAATGCGCTCTGTCGTATCTGGCCAATAGCGCTTGAGTGTTGGCGATGCGCCATATATTGGCTGCCTGGGACGCAGTGCGTTTTCCTGACACGTACAGGAGCTTTGACTCTTTGTCAGGCGGTGGTGCTTCGCCTGGGAATTAGATCTTTTCCTTGCAGTGGATACCACTAGGGAATCCAGTGGCGCTGGCCCTTTGATGTATGCAGGATCTGTGGGGGCGGCTTTATACTTTCTCTATGCGTGGGTTTAGGACCCTAGCCCTGACTGGGTCTTTAAAAACCTCTGGCGCATGTTTTATTACCCCTTTGAGCATACGTAGTATAGCAGTAGACCTATGTGCATTATCAAAGGTGTCTAGGAGGAAATCTTCCTCTACTGGGTCAGTGTGTAGCTCTACCCCGTGATAATGTGCCGCCCTCTGAAGTAGGTGGTGAAAACCAAGTGAGTCTTCTGGTGGAGATGGCCCGGATGGATAAAGGTCATCTTGTGGGACATCTGGAATGTCTGGATTATTATAACGATCCCAGGGGTCTGGGGATCCTGTAGGGGTGGGGTCTTGTGGCACATCTGCTGGGTCGTAGTATGGGTCCCCCTGATCATCATGGTCTGGAGACAGGGTCGGAGAGCGATGAGGCAGGGCTGGAGAAGGTGGCGGAGGTGGAGAGGGTGGAGGAGGTGGGGAAGGCACTCTGAAAGGGGAGGTAGCACAGTCCTTCCTCTTTGGAGGTGGAGCTGGTTTGTCCAAATGTCTCTTTTTAGAAGACAGTGCCAAATGTCCAGTTTTTGGATCCTTGGTAAGTGTCTTTTGCAAAGGATCCGGTGTAAAAAGTTCTTGCGACACTGGTTGATCGGTCGACGCCGCCGTTTTCGGGGCCGATGGCTTTTGAGGCTCGTCTGTGCCGTGCTTTTTTGGAACCTCCGATTTTTTGTTCGGTGCCAAGACAGGCTTCAGCGCGGGAGTGTAGATGCCGAGGGCCTTATGATGTTTGGTCGGCACCGAGAGGCTGGGTTTGGACACCCAGGGCTTTGGTACGGGGCTCGGTGTCGAGGTAGAGGCCGATCTCTTCTTCGGTGCCGAAGGGTGTTTTTCGGCACCACTGGCAGGCTGGCTCGAGCCCAAGCCGCCGGAAGGCTTACTTGGCTTCTTCACCGGGCCCGAAAGTGGGGTGTTCGAAGCAGTATCTTTGGTCTTGCCTAGGCCCGGAGACGAAGGCATGACCGAAGCCTTTTTGGGTGTCGGCGCGGGTGTGGGAGGGGGTATTTTACTCACGACCCTCTGCGCCGGGGTGATGTCCTCCACATCCGAGTCGTCGGCTTCGGAAGCACTGACTAGGTACTCTTCGGTGTGCTGTAGTCCCGGAGCTTCGACGTCGTCCCCGAAGATGTCGACTGGAACGGAAGTCGAGGAGTGCGCCATTTTCCATCTGGCCCTTCGATCTCGAATAGTCTTTTTGGATCTAAAAGAATTGCAGGCGGGACAGTCTCGAGCCTTGTGTTCAGGGGAGAGGCAGAGGTTTCACACCTTATGAAGATCGGTGTGGGGGAATTTGGACCCACATCGAGGGCACTTCTTGAATGGAGTTCTTTCCATCAGCCGGGACCGGAGCCTGGATAGGCCCGAAGGCCGCCGTCGATGACTGGAATCGAAGGTGTGTCGAAGAAGGTGATTGAGGAGATCAGTATCTAAACAATACCGCGGAGAGCGAGGATTCCGCTTCGATCGTCGAACTGGAACGTTCGGAACCGGAGCGCGAAGTATCACATCCAAGCCTGATGGCGGAAAAAAAACAATCTGAAGATGGAGCCGAAGCCCATGCGCAATACGAACCAAGGGAGGAGTCACCGACCTCGTGACTTCCAAAGACTTTCCAAGAGGAAAAACAAACTGCAAACATCCGGGCCCAACACCAGACGGCGATCTATGCAAAAGTGTGCAATCTGCAGCTCATATGCCTCGAACATAAACTTCTGACTGCATGTTTTGCAGTTTTGACTCAGACGTGCAGTGCTCT